>NC_064855.1:71104573-71424573 GCF_024139225.1 Suncus etruscus
TAGATCCAGTTTCTTTTGTTGAGGCTCCCATATAGTTTCCATGTTACAAAATGCGATTGACATTTCTCCCCTGCTGTTGGCTCATCTCCTGGCTTTTTGTTGTCGTTGTTACTTTGCTTTTGCATATTTTTAGCTCTTTAATTCTTTTTGCTGTCATTTTTATCAGGATTTTGGAGGAAGCAGAGAGATAAGCACCTGTGTTTAATCAGATGTCCATGTCCAGAATTTTAATAGCACACAGACCCCAGTCCTCAAGGGCTGGGATGGGATCTGGACATTGCTAAGTTTTAAGGACTTCCTTTCAAAGTCAACCACAAAGCTGACTTTGCGGTTCATTCCATGCCAGTGGAGTGGGACTTGATACACTTTTTCATGCATTATTGACTTCTCTCTTTTTTGCTCAGAGGTGGGGAACAGCTGAGTGTGACAAACATTTATTGGCCTATTTCTCTGTAAAAAAATTTTATCTTGTTGCAAAAGATTACATCAAACAGTGTTGACCATAATTTTTTTCCAATAAAATAATTTGTGGAAGCTGGTGCCATGCATAAGAGAAAGTAACGCAACACTCAAGAAGACCCAGGCAAGCTATGGGTGGTCTAGCTCCTAGACCCCACTCCCAGTCTGCCTCTTTGGCAGACATTTTTCTTCTCTCTCACTCTCTTCTTTCCCTCCTGTCTCTCCCTCCTCTCTTTATCACCCCCTCTCCTTTTTTCCTTTTAGGGAGTATGGTTTGCAATACTGTTATTGAAGGGTATCATGCATATCACTTTACCTCCTTCCATCACCCAGGTCTTTTCCAGTGATCATTTCCAATTATCATTTTCATAATGGTCTGTTTGCCATTGTTGGAATGTGAGGCCTATGTTTCTCTCACTCTCATCTTTAGCCCTACCCATATACTTCAGTGAGGTCAAGGTCTGCAAGAGACTCCAACGGGTTCGAGGGAGCACTCCAGGAGGACAGGCTCTGTAACCTCCAACTCCCACATACCATTTTTCTCTCCTAAACCACATAACCATTATTTCTGCCACTAGTCCTTCACATTGTTGGGGAATGCTCCCTATGTGGCCTGGTGACCAAGCAGTCAGGTCTCTATGGGGCCCATGAAGCTGTCTTTTAATCCTTTGGTTTCTTTCTGCAGCTGAAATAAGTTTGGACACTTGGATAAGTATTTTACTATTCAATTATTTATATATTTCTCAGTTTATCCATTCATTTGTTGTCTTTTTTTTGTTTTGTTTTGGACCATACCCAGTGGTGCTCAAAGATGACTCCTGGCTCTGTGCTCAGGGATCACTCCTGTTAGGTCCATATGAGGTAGGCTATGTGCAAGGCAAGTGTAACCAACTGTACTATCACTCTAGCTTCCACAGAGGACTTTTTGTTTATTTAGTTTTTTGGGGTGTTCAGAGCTTATATCTGGCTCTATGCTCGGAAATCATTCTTTGGAGACCATATTAAGAACCGAGGTTCAAATTCTGGTAGGTCATGTGCAAGGCAAGCACTGCCCACTGTACTATCACACCAGCCCCTCAGAGGGATTTTTGGTTTTGTTTAATTTTATTATGATTTAGGGGCCACAACCCATAGTAATCAGATTTACACCTTTTTCTCTGCTGAGAAATCAATCCTGATGAGACTCAAGGCACTAAATGGGGTGCTAGGGCCAACAGCACACAAGGCAAGTGCTCTACCTGCTTCCTCTCTGACCCTTAGTTTATTCTTGAGGTTGTTTCCACCTTTGGGTAATGTTAGTTCTATGGGTCAGGAAGACCAAGGTAATCAAAGGTCATAAATTCTCCAGGAGGATCTCACTGAAGGATCTGAAGCAAGCTGGCAGGTCCATTGCCTTCCATAGCACAGGATTGTACTAGGATCAGCTTGGGAGCTCCTGAATTTCTTCCTCTTTTGCAGGACTAAGATCATGAACAAGGTCACCACTCAATCTCAATTAACACCTTCAAGGCCTTTTGCTTCCGTGAGTGAGTGTGTGTGCATGGGTATGTAGATATATTCTCTTCTCTTCTATTTCTTTTCGTTTGGTTCTTTTTTAGTCACACTGACTGTGCTCAAAGATCACTCCTGGCGGTGCTCATGGGATCACACGTGGTTGAACTTTGTGCAAAGCAAGTGCCTTAGCTTGTACTGTCTGTCCAGTTCTATAGTCCTCTCATTTTCCCAAAGGCTCCAAGAAACCTCGGAGCATTGATGGTGGAATTTGGAACACTGGAATTTCTCAACTTTAAAAACTTTTCACATATTTGATAATGACAATCTACTTAGAAAAGGAGGTGGGTTGGGCAGACAACAAGAGACAAGAAGCTTCTCTCTCTCTCAAAGCTTTGTAAACCCTTATATCATATGAGACACTTTTGTTTGCACAAAGAAGATGCAGAAGGAGCCCTAGGTAGGTATTTCCCAGCTTTGTGCTCTAGGGCTGGAGAGGAAACAATTTTGGGCTAATAGCTGAAAGCAAGATTAAGTAAAATTATAACAGTTTGACAGCATAATTGTAATAATTTTTTTCTGGCACTGAGTTTTTATCACATCGTGGCTAGGAGCAATAATGAGATAATAAGGAAGGAAACACGTGTTGAGCTGTAAGTACTTGCTGTGGTGGGTGCCTGAACTGGGATTTGGTTAAAAGAGTTGTTTACTTTATTGATTCTCCAAATTCTTTGCTACCTTAAATTTAAAAATGAGTATTTAAAGAATTCAGTTCTTCCAGCTATTTTTCTCTTCCTCCAATTCTAATTGAGACACTGTGATTTTTAAATGCTCTCAATAGTAGGGTTTTATGCACCTGATTTTATAATACTGTTCTGGTACCACACTCTCCCATAGAGTATCCCTTTCCCTCTACTGATGACCCATGGACCCCTCCCATTCACTTCTCTCTTTCCGGCTCAGTTCTGTAGACTAATTATCAGATTATGTTGCCTTTTGCTACTCGTTATTACTTTACTAAGTTTCTTTGTATTCATGTATGAGAGAAATCATTCTTTTTTCACTCAGCATAATACACTGTAGTTCCATACATTTGGTGGAAAATTTCATAATTTCATTTTTTCCCATATGCAATGTTCCATTGCATATAAACCACAATACCTTATTCCACTCCTCTGTTCTCGGGCAACCATATGGAATGCCAGGTATCGAATCAAGGTCAGTCATGGATTGGCCGTGTGCAAGGAAAACGCCTTACCGCTGTGCTATCGTTCTGGCCCCAGATCTCAATTCTTAATTATATGTTTGCCATAGATACTGAACCAGCCAATATTCC
This sequence comes from Suncus etruscus, assembly GCF_024139225.1. NCBI lineage: Eukaryota > Metazoa > Chordata > Mammalia > Eulipotyphla > Soricidae > Suncus > Suncus etruscus. The sequence continues at coordinate 71,107,860 of NC_064855.1, forward strand.
CATCAATGGTAGATAAGGGTTCTTTTTGTCCCAAGTCCATGTTAAAACTTGTGTTTTTTGATGTGTGCCTGCCTCAGTAGTGTAAGGTGATATCTAATAGTTTTTATTTGTATTTCCCTGATGATAATTGATGAGGAAAACTTTTCCATATACTGACTGCCAATTCAATAGTCTCTGAGTGGGTATTTGTTAGACTTAGGCTCCTCCCCATATTTCCTCCTGCCTAGATGTGTGAGTTGGATGGTCCAGTTCTATCTACTCTTGAGCTAATTAGTGTTATGGCCCTCCAAGTTGGTGGGGATACAGAGGAGGGAGCAGGGTAGGATTTCCATTAAACATGGCCTTCCTTTCTCTCCCTCTTACCTGCTCTCTTCTTCTCTCCAATGAAATTTGGATTGTACTGCCACTTCTCAGACTGCAATCAAGTTATGGAGAATTCAGCTTTTCTGGGGGCTGCTAGGATAGTGATGTTTGGATGTTCTAAGAACACCGTCATTTCTTTCAATGATAATTTGTTCCTCCCTTCATTTTCGGTGCATTTGACAGTCTCTAAGCTGGGTGCTGGGGATGCATTGAGAAATAGGTGTTTGTTCCTCTTAGAGAGGGGTATGGGGGTATGAGAGCCTGATGCTGTCTTGGACATTGTTCCAAGTAGGTCACTGGTCTTGACACTCCCCAGATCTGTGCATTCTCCTACTGCACAGCCAATGAGCTTGGGGTCTCTGGGTTTCTGACAATCTTCTCTAAATTTCCAAATGGGGATGAAATTCCACAGTCTGCGAGCATCCTTATTCTCTTTGTTTTTTTTTTTAATATCATGGTGACAGTGGTCACACAACGCTAGCTTGTACACTTGGTGATAGAGTTCACTGGGGCACTGGGATTATATCCATTTCTTTAGACCACAACTAGCAGTGCTGAGAATTTACTTCTGGATCTGTTTAGAGATCACTTTTTACCAGGGATTCAATTTGGGGTTGATCATATGCAAGGCAAGAATCTTACACTCTGCATTTTAATCCAGTAGCATCCTTTCCAATCACACAGATTGAATATACTCTCGCAGAGTTTGTGTTCATGGTAGCAGCTCTCTTTCATCTTCAGTTGTGGTGCCTATGCACACCTGGCTGTGTTTTGAGAAGAGCACACTCTGGTGTAGTGCCTGTGGTCTCTGACAGCAGAACTGCCAGCATCTCATTCGATGCTTGTGAACAATATCAGGGATCAAACTCATGGCCTGATGCTTGCAAGCAGGAGGCACTTATAGTCATTGAACTTTCCACAGGTCTGCAAAGCATTGACTTCCTTAAATTATAACAAATAAATGATACAGGGCCAGAGCAATAGTACAGCTGGTAGGTTGCATGCAACCAACCTGGATTCAATCCCCAGCACTCCATTTGGTCCCTTGGGTACTTCCAAGAGTAACCCCTGTGCACTTTTAGGTGTGAATCATAGAGTTAAAAAAAAGAATGATGTGTACTTTTGGGAAGGATTTTATATTGAAATTTGTCAAAATCTGTCAAGTTCCTACCTCTGTAGTATCTCTCCCCTCCATCAATTCTCCTTGTCATTTCTGCTGTCCTAGATTAATCCTTTATTATCTACTGCCTAAGCTGAGTACATCTGCTTTCTTTTCAGTTTCTTTTTTCCCTATTCTCTCTGCCTTTGAAATCAGCTCACATAATGCTGTTGGACTAATCTTCTTAAAGCATAGCTAAGATCACATCATTCCTCGACTCAAATATTTTGTGACTCCTTCTCCTGGTCTCGTAAGGTGATGGCCCTTAAATAAGGAGAATGTTCTTTTGACCTCATAACATAGGCCCCCTACACTTGTAGCTGCACCATCCCTCTTCACAGACACATATTGGTACCTTACCAGATGGGTACTGTAAGCTTGCCAGGCATTGGCTTATTTCTCTGAGCTCAGCTAGCCTGTTCTTAGATGGAAAGACTACTTCTTGCCTTTGTCTGCTGGAGACTTTGATAAAAATGATTTCCCTCCAGATAGTGCCATTCTGGTTCCTCCAATGGGATTTTATTATTTCCCTAAATTTATCCCTGTGATCTCAAAAATATCAGTGGTGATTGAGCATTATATTTTTTCTTTTTGAATGTAGATCTGGGCCATCCTTGACAGTGCTCAGTAACTTTCCTGGCCCTGTGCTCAAGAGTACAAGTAAGGCAAGTGCCTGAATCCCCTATACTATCTCTCTGGCCCTGAATAAGCATCTTATCCACTGGTACATTTCTGTAAAGTATACATAGCAGGGGGCAGGAATGTGCCTATTGTTTTGTGAACAAATAAAATTGAAGCCCCTCTAGATATTTGTCCAGTATAAAAGGCAATTATAATTATAGTAACAGAAGGTTATGCTTTATATACATAGTCATTGGTTATAAAAGTGTGCTGTGTAAAAATAAAATCCAGCTTAAACCAGCTTAAGCCAGCTTAGTTAAATAAAGGGAAATATGTTTGCAGAACTTATTTATTCATTTTTGGGTCACATCTGGTGGTGCTCAGGGGCTATTCCTGGCTCTGTGCTCAGGGGACCAGATGCAGTTCTGAAGAACTGAACTGAGGATTGGTGGTGCCCAAGACAAGTAACTCCTGTACCAACTCTTTAGTCCTAGGTGTGTAGAATTTAAAAGGAACAGGGGGAGTTTTAGAGGCTTAAATAAACAGCACTTTGTATTATAAAGAACTTACTTGCTGCCCATCTTGTTTATCTGGGAACTGAAGTTAAGAGGGGAAGGATGAGTAGTTAAAAGGATAAAGTTATGAAGAGAGGAATAATCAATGTGTAGGAAGATCATTCAGGTGTTAAGCAATGACAAAAACTCAGTTCTATGACTTTTATTTCCACTGGAAGGTTTGGTTTGTTAGGTTTTTGGGGACCACAGCTGGTAGTGTGGCTCTGTGTGCTGCAAGCAAGGCAAGTGCCTTAAAGACCCTTATACTATTTTTTCTGCTACCCTTCTCACAGTAGGTTTTATGGCGATACCTCTTATTGTTTCCTATGTGGGCCCTGACTCCTGCAGAGGAAGAAGTCCTGTAATATGTAGCTTCTTTTTGCAAATGGAGAGGAGGGTAGGAGTTTTAAACAGAATAAGTAACAGAGAGCTGGGGCTGCAACTGGGGCTAAGGCTGGGGAGTTGTGTTCCCGAGGGTGGAAGCAGAGAATGGGATGGGCAAAGGGCCAGGCAAAAGGGAAGGTTATAGTTCTTCACTAATTCTAGCTCTGGGCATGGAGTGTTGGAAGACAAGCCTTTTAATTAGCAGGAGTTGATAAAAATGTCCTGGTTGCTGGAGCAATTCGGTGACTTGAAAGGGTTTTAAAAAAATAACTAAAGAAGCAGGTAATGAGAGACACACAAGTCTGTGAGGCTCTGACTGATGATATGAAACATCTGCCTACCAGAGGTAACCTGAATATTTAACATTGTGAATCTATAAATATTTAACTACATTCAAATATTTAGCTACTGAAATTGCTTCTCTAAAAAATGAGACTTGCTGAATACAGGGCCATTTTTTTTCTCACGGCACAATGTGGTCTAAGCAATTCATTTAAAAGATCATTTTTGACAACTTCTCATCACTAACAAAATGCAGCCCATGGTGGGCCAGGAACCCTTCTGATACACTGATCAGATGGAGTGGAATGAAAGTCGCAGTCTGGCTATCTTTCACCACACACTCCATGTCAGATGCCTCTCCTACTTTCCCTTATTCACAGAGCCAACTGCTCTATGAAAGATGCCCCTCTGTGTCAAATCTTACCCCAAAGGAGAAAATATATTCATGTAGGGAATGGTTAACAATATCAGCCACTGAAAATGGGATATTGAGGTAGGAGGTGGCATACAGTGGAAAGGCTTTTGCTTCACATGCAGCTGCTCTGGGTCTATATAAATTACCCTAAGCACCACCAGGAATGATCCCTGAGCACAGAGCTAGGAGTAAGTTCTGAGCATAGTCAAATGTGACACCAAAACCAATATGCATATATAGATATATTGGTTTCAACTCAATTGGTTTCAATTCAATTATAGAATTACTACAGTTTTCTGCGGGTTACTGCAGTTACCTCCAATACTGCAATTAGCGGCAGAGCTGCATATCTGCAGAGGCCCAAGGCTGCCAGGGTTGCACGGCTGCATGACTGCAGAGGCCCAAGGCTTCAAGGGCCCAAGGCTGCAAGGCTCGCAGTGGCCTATGGGTCCCAGCTGCTGGATGGGGCCTTGTGTCCCTCCACTCAGGGACGCCAATCTGTAGCCACCGCCCAACTGCCACCACCTCGGTGCTGCAGCTGCCAGGAAACCAAGTATCCTTTTTATTCCCCTGGAGTCTGAATTCTGCCACTTCCTTGAAGTTTCCGGGTTTGGGGGGAGGGGAGAGAGAGAGAGAGAGAGAGAGAGAGAGAGAGAGAGAGAGAGAGAGAGAGAAGTTCACTGGTCAGAGGGGGCAGGTCTGTGGACTTGGGTTCAGAGAGAGAGGGACACAAAGCAGGAAGCATTTCTCCCATGTTTTATTCCCCTCAACCCCCAATGGACATGCCGGCTCTGCTCTGGTCTCTATCTTGGCCACTCCTAACTGTCCAAGATTTTATTTATATACCTGGCATGACAGGGGGTGTGTCCAAAGGGCATATCTAGGTCCAACTGTCATTATGTAATGACATATTTGTAACTATATGTGTATATGTGTGTGTATATATAACTATAAATATAGTTGAATCGATTATTAAACAGGTCAGGTAAATTAATACATTAAATATATGCATGTGATAGATATAAATATATAAAATAAATATATCAGATAAATAAGTATTAAATATATAAATATTTGTCTATATACCTCTACTTAAGTGAAAAGGGAAAGTAGGTTGCAAAATAATACAGGTAGTATGAATAACCTCTAAAGGAGAGGGAGCAGGGGCTGGAGAGATAATTCAAAGAACTCATGTGCATGCTTTTCATGTGAGATTTTATCCCTGGCATTACCAGGAGTGACCACACCCACCTCCCATCTGGGTGTAGCCCTCTAAGTACTGCCAGGTATGCCTCCTAAAAACAACAACAACAAAAGGAAACAGAAGGGTATGCATAAGGAAAAATCTAGAACTACTGATAATGTAAATTGTATTTTGAAAGTGGGGCTATGTGTTTTCTTTATTTCAATAGCTATGTAATATTTGGTATTTTAATATTTTAATTTTTATTTGATTTTTTCTATTTTTCTCTCTCTTTTTAAATGAAATGCTTCACAGATTTGCATGCCATTCTTATTAGGGTTATACTAATCTTCTTGGTATGATTTCAATCCTAGTACATATGCTATTGAAGTCAGCAGGGGTAATTTTTTTTAAAAACAATGGACATAAGGGCTATTGTAATAGAACAGTGAGCAGGGTGCTTGCCTTACACATGGCTGATCCAGAATTGATCCCTAGCACCCTCATTATAGTAACCTGATCCTTGTCAAAAGTAATCCCTAAGCACAGAGCCAGGAATCAGGTCTGAGTACTACTGGGTGGAGCCCCCAAACAAAACAAAAAAATAAAACAGTGGACAAAAACATAACAGTTGCCTTCCCTAATCAGCCCTTGGAACATTTAAAGTCCTTGTTTCAACCTTGGTTATTTAAAACATTATTACTCTTTCCTCTTGAGCTCCTTCGCATCCTTTATTTTTATTTACCATTCATTTGTGTCATTCATTTCGTGCGAGGCTGAATCACATTAAGTTCTGGATACCACTTTTCTGTCTATGAAGCCTGCAGTCCTCAGCATCAGGCCTACCCTCTTCTCTGTGTTCTGCCTGGTGTCAGGTTCTTGGCTGAGCCCATCTGAGTTGCTTTCACATTAGTGTTTGGTCTTTAGAAACACGTTGGTTTGCTGTCTGCTGTCTCAAATAAATGCCCTTAAATGTAGTCACAGTGTTAATATGATTTGCAGGATAATTTATACTCTCATTTTGTAAATACGGTTTAGGTGTGTGCATAATGGGACAATTATTGATTTGCCTGTGCAGGAAGAAAGAGGTGGAAAACGAAAATTCAAGATGATTCCTAGAAGCAGTTCAGCTTCTGCAAGTGAAGAAAAATAGGCAAGCCTCTAATTTTTTTCTGCTTCTTGATTTCTTTGTAAGACTTGTCACCTAGGGAGAGTGGGGAGGCTTGAAGCAAGGCCAATATAATTTTTCCACCCACTGCAAGACTTGGAACTGCCTGTCTGGGAGAGAGAAGGCTGACAGTGTTGCTGGAGGGGCAGATTGGGGGTCACCGTGCTTCTTTAATGATAGCCCATTTGTCTGCAGGGCTTGGTCAAGTTCTTTGTTTGGGATTTGTCCATCTCTTTTCTTCCTTACTAACACTTAAAATATTAGACCTGAGTGACTGGTCTTTGATTTCATTTTCCCCACAGGCTCAGACAGAAATTTTCTTTTTGAACATAAGAAAAAATATTTTAGGGGCTGAAAAGATAGTTCAAAGGGCTGAGTGCATGCTTTTTATCTAAGAGACCTAAGATCAAACTCTGGTGCACTGTGATCCCCCAAGCACCTCTAAGAGTAGCTCCCAAACGCTGGCAATGAGGCCTCCAAATCAAACCAAAACAAAACAACAAAAACAACTGAGCATTCTTCTTTTATTGTTTCTTTTATTTATTTATTCATTTATTCATGTATTTATTTATTTATTTATTTATTTTGGTTTTTGGGTCACACCCGGCAGTGCTCGGGGGTTGCTCCTGGCTCTACAGTCAGAAATCACTCCTGGCAGGCTCTGGGGACCATATGGAATGCTGGAATTCGAACCACCATCCTCCTGCATGCACGACAAACGCCTTACCTCCATGCTATCCCTCCTGCCCTCTTTTATTGTCTCTTTTTGGGCCACCTGGCAGTGCTCAGGAGTTTACTCCTGGCTCTTGCACTCAGAAATTATTCCTGGCAAGGTAGGGAGACCATATGGTATACTAGGGATCAACTTAGTCAACTTAGGTTGATTGTGTGCAAGGCAAAAAGCCCTTCCTACTGTGCTATCAATCTAGCCCCTGAGAACATTCTTTCCATATGCAAGTCTGGGTCCTATCCCTAGCACCACATTGGCCCCTAAAAACATCAAATGATCATTGAGAACTAAACTACCAGGGGTGCTCCCCTGAAGTACCCCAGAAAATATTTCAGATACTCAGTTTCTTATTGAAAAAAAATTTTTTTTCAGTATAGACAAGAGTTCTCCATTCCAGAAGCCAGGTACATTGAAAAATGGGCCTGCTAGCTTGCTCCACTCACCTTTGAGGGAAGCTTAAACTGCTTAAACCAGGTCCTCACAGAAGACAGAGAGAGCAGCAAGAAGCTAATCTGCAATTTCTCATGCCTGGACATAATCTGTCTCATGACCAGTGATGGCAGGAGCTCATGTGGGAGAGGACGAAGGCTTCTAAATAGAATGCTAATTTAGTCTTGAACAGGTGTTCTAACTTATTTCTCATCCAATTGGAATATATTAGAGCATTCCAACCAAAAATAAGGGTACTAAGATATTGTTGAGGGTCTAGTTTTCCTAAAGTTTGGAGGCTATTTTTGGGATTAAGTACAGTTACATACTACCCAGGGCCTGTGTCTGCATGTCCTTGTTGAAGACCCTTTCTGAAACTACGGATGACTAGTGCATCCTTGTGCTAGGGCTTGACACTGCCCTCAGCAATCCTTCAACTCTGACCTGTGAGGGCAGGCATATATATATCCTAGAAATCTCACCCCAGCTGGTGGGTAAACTCAGGGCTCTGCAGTTTTCTCAGCAAAGCAGGGCCCCTGTGGTGACTGCGTCAATAATGCAGCCTTGGGCTGTAGAAAAGGCTCAGTGGGTTGGATGGAGTCCACACTTAGATACTCAGGCGGCAATCCATGGAGGCTGTAGTTCCTTTGAGCATAGTCTGGGACAGCTCTTGAGCATCTAGCTGGGAATATTCCCCTAGCACTGCTAGGAGGGAACCACCACCCCCACTCCCCAAATAAAGCATTTCTTTAGCTGCCTTCCCTTCCTGTCCTTGTTCCAGCATCTGCTCTGGGAACCTAAAGTATGATAGCTGGGTCCAGGATAAATGAGAAGCTTTCTTTACTCCAGAACTTTCTAGCATACAAAATGGGCTTTATGACTATCCAAGAGGGAAATTAAATTTCCTAACTATTTGACTACAAATCCAAATTCCTCCCCTCCAAAAAGAGCTCTTGAGACCTGTATTCCAAGTAAAGCATTTTTGTAGATATAAGATCATTTGCAATTTTACCAATAAAAACGTTGACAATCTATGTTTTACTGACAAGAACTAATCTCAAGACAGTCAAGAATTTGTCAAAAGTGTCACACCCCAGAGTGGAAAAGTTCTGCTCAGAATCTAGGTGTTCTCTTTTCTTCATCACAGACTATATATCTATTTCCTGTCAGGTCAGCATCAGGCATCTGAGGTCCAAGAATACAGAAATGGAATCATGTCTCAGGCACCCCATCTGGTCTCTGCCACTGATCAGCTGTCTTCCTCTGCCTCATCACTGTTCTTAGCCTTTGACCTACGTTCTTCAAATATGAAATCAGAGTTAAGTTATCTTGTTTGCTTAGTTTGGTGCTCTTGACTTTGTGCTCAAAGATCACTCCTGCAGAGCCAAGAGTAAGTAACCCCTGAGCATTGCATAGCCTGGTGTGGGCCCTTTCCTCAAAAGAGTTATTCATCTTAAAATCTCATGTTTGTTTTGTTTCATTTGTTTTGTTTATTTTGTTTTGCTGCCATATCCTTGGTGCTCAAGTCTCACCCTAACTCTGAGCTCAGAGATCACTCCTGGTGAGGCTCAAGGACCAAGGCTCAAGGGTGTCGGATCCAACTTTGATTAGACACATGCAAGGCAAACACCTGATCCTCTATACCATCATTCCCTCCCCTATTTTTGGTCATTGAAAGGGCCTCCCACACAGTGCTTTGGGGATCTGGGGGACACTATCACAGTTGCTGACTATTAGGTGTTGGGATAGGATGTGATGCTGGGACTTGAATCCAGGTCCCAATATATGTAAAACATGCTCTGTGATTGCTGAGCTATCTCTCTGACTGCACAGTCACTGTTAATTCAATAAACCTTAGGCTAGATGGGAAAGCTCTAAAAGACAATGTAGTGTGTCTGTGTGGGTGTACTGGCAATTTGATAGTAGATGTGGTAAGAGAAGATTGATCACTTAATATTCAGAAAAATTTTACTCTATTAAAACACACACACACACGAGGGGCTGGAAAGATAGCATGGAGGCAGGGCATTTGCCTTGCATGTAGAAGGACGGTGGTTTGAATCCCAGCATCCCATATGGTCCCCGAGCCTGCCAGGAGCTATTACTGAGCCTAGAGCCAGGAGTAACTCCTGAGTGCTGCTGGATGTGACCCCCCCAAAAAAACAAGCACACACACACAACCCAAACTAAAAAACTTTTTGTATTCTAGAGTCCAATTATTGAAAATATGTCCCTGAACAGGCAGCATTAGCTTCACCTGGGAGCTTGTTATAGGTGATTGTTAGAATCATGGACCTCTCCCTGACCCTTTAGAGTCAGAATCTGGGTTTGGATAAGGCTCTTTGTGGGATATATCTGACATTGAGGCTGGAAAAACACTGCTCTGAAACACAGTAAGATATAAGACCAGACAATCAGTCCCCATTTCTGGTGATGGAACTGTCTCCTTCAGGTTCCTGCCCTTCTTTGGAGTCTCAGGCAAAACCCAACACTATCCATCTGTTGTAACCACATGTATGGTGGCTAGGCTCTGCTCTGTTGTGCCAATAGGGATTTTGCTCTCTAGAGTTGGAACCCATCAATCTTCATATGTACATCTTTTTCTATGCCTCTTTCTCTTTTTTGGGGGGGGGTGGGGAGGCAACTTGGGTCAAACCCAGAAGTGCTCTGTGGAAATTCCTGGATGGGGGGGTCATGATGAGATGGAGCAGGTTCATCCATGTGCAGTACACTCATTGTAACTTCTGGCTCTGTGATGGAGTTATTCCTACTGGTACTTGGTATTGAGATATGTCTCATATTCAAACTTGGGTAAGCCACATGCAAGACAAGTGTCTTAGGCCTCCCTGCTCTATTTTCCTCACTTTCCCCATACCTTTCTTTTCCCTTTCTGTTAGCCCAGAATAAATGTAGCCAGTGGCTGTGGCTTCTATTTTATTCTAGAAAAGAAAAAGGACCAGATTCCCAGGCTGGGTTTTTTAGCAGTCCATCTGACAGGGTTTTCTTCCTCAGCTTTGTGTAAATTACTTGTAGGCAATTCTCATCTTAACCTCCGACTGGGGCTCTGTGCAGCTGAGGTGGTTATTATCTCAGCAAGTTAGTGGCATTAATCCGTCCTTCTCCCATGGGATCACATGCCTTTAATGAGAACACTCCCTGATTGTCCACCTTTGTGCTGTTGGGCGGGTGGATGAGCTCAGGGCAAGAACTTTTATGCAAGACCTGAGATGCTTTCTTGACACCTGCTTCTCGCTCATCTCACCCGATCATTAGGCTTGAAAACGACTTGGGTTAGGAAAGATTTCTGGAAATGACAATAATGAATGCCGTGCCCATCCTAATAGATGCATTCATCTTGAACAGAAACTGGTTGCTTGTTATTGTTCACGCCGTAGTGGCGAATTTACTTTTCATGGCTTGCTGAACTCCGCCTACTCAATCCAAGCTGTCTTTTGGTGGATGTGAGCATGATCTATGTTTATATTTATTCCCATCACATACAGCATACAGGTAGCAGGAACAAGACTCTAAAATACACAGTTTCTCACTACTCCCCAGCAGGAATAAACTCTAAAGGAAGGCAGTGGGGGCCAGGAGGGACATCTCTATGTAAATTAGAGCTCAGCGCTAGTCACCAGTCTCCCTGTCTCCCTATGAAGCCTCTCAAGAAGTAGCTGAGAGAAGGAACTTTTGGAGAAATGAAGGTACACGATGTCTGTTGTATTTGGCTTGCTAACATCCATTCTCTTCTCTTTCGTTATGCAAAGCCACTGCAGTCATCTTGTTTCCATACTAGTAATTGATGCATGACAGCATGTGATAAACTGAGGTATGTAGAGATGACTGGGGTGGGGAAGGGTCTTTCAGGGTGGGAGAATTCTTGGACATTTACCTCATTCTATGAAAAGTTAATTCCACTTGACCTTGTCCTGTCTGGAGAGGATTCATTGGTTACATTGCTTCAATCCTGAGTTTGAAGCTAGTGCTGAGAACAGCAGGGCAAGAGGATAGAGGCACCTGGGGGTCTAATGCTTGCTGGATCAACAAACTCCAAGACCCTGATTTGCAGTTCTTGGTTTTGTGCAATAGTAAATATCCACCCTGGGTAAGTCTGCCTTGGGCAGGGTTTTGTTTCCAGCAGCCAGAGCATTCCTTACAAATACTAGGGAAAACACAGTTTCCCAGTGTGGCAGTGCTTAGTTTGCAGTGCTGTAAGGTCATGGAATGAAACAGATTTGTATCCAAAGTGTGCAAAACACATTCGAATGCTGAATATAAATAGCTTGGGGGTGGAGGAGCTCTTTAGCAGTGCTCAGGAAGTTTTTGGCCCCTTACTAGCAAGTTTAAGTCAAGGTGATGCTCAGAGACACATGGTACTGGAGATCAAAGCTAGGTTTACCATATGGTGCTATCTCTTTTGTTCTACTTATTTTTCTGGGGGAGGGGGCACATTCAGTGGTAGTCAGGGGGTACTCCTGACTCTGCACTAAGGAGCTACTCCTGGTGGTGCCTAGAAGACCATAAGTACTACAGCTCCACTGGCCCCACATTTTTTTGTTGCTGTTTTAGGCCCCATTTAGAAGTGATTAGGCCTTTCTCCTGATTCAGTGCAGGGCTTGGGTACCATAAAGGACGCCAGGGATCAAACCCAGGTCAGCTGTGTGCAAAGCAAGAACCTCATGCTGTACCCATAAAATTTCTATATTAATTATTTTTATTTTAGCATTGTGATTTATCAAATTGTTCATAATATGATTATTTCAGGCATTAAATGTTTAAACACCTATCTCACCATCAGAGTCATCTGACCCTCACTAGAGTCCTCAGTTTCCCAACCACCATAGCTTGCCTACAAGCAGGCATAAACAAATGCACTTTATATTGTTTGTTACAACACAAACGGAATGTGGATTAACAAACGTCACTTAGAAATGATTGTCACCTCTCTCCATGGAGTGATTTAAGTCAGTGTCTAAGGATTTACTGAGTTGTGTTTGGGGCTAGTTGAGCCTTCTATATTACTGCTTAGTTTCACTCAGTTTGGTAGATTTCTATGTAACTTTCCCACCATATTTCTTGTGATACTACTGGGCTGACACTACTATAAAATAGTGAGGTGTGGTATATTGCCTGCTGCTGCACGATCCAGGATTTATAGCTCTAAAACAAGTGTGGTGGCTTGGAAGTTTGATAAGGTTAAGTGGAGGAACTGGGCTGTTTCTTAGCTGTAGTTCATGTAGAAAGAGGAATCTGGCCTTCCCCTTCTGAAGAATGCCATGGAGGTATCACCCCAGACCAGGGTACCTGGGAAGTATGGTGGCCATTATTTTCTTTTGAAACTTTGTGGAGGAGCTGGGCTATTTTTCTGATAAGAAGATGGTGATGGTGGGTGGGGATGGCTGGGTTATCCAGTGGCAGGGGGTGCTTGGCCTGATCCACTTTCTAAAAATAAAGTCCCAGAATTTTCAGCCCTTGAGTCCAATCACACCTGAGAGGATTTAGCAGCTCATATTATTTGATTTCAGCTGTGGAGCTGCAGCCCCTACTTTTAATCTTGATTTACCTAGAATATCTACTCCATGAATTTCCTTCACTAACACAGGGACTTCCGAGGTAGTTATTCTATTTTAACTTAAAAAAATTTAAAGAACATCTTTGTATAAAGGGCTAGTATTGTGTTCAATATTTTCTACATATATCTACTCCCTTTGGTGACTATACCCAGGCTCTAGGCAGTCTTAAGGACTATAATAATCCAAGCTTATGTTTCAACTCCTTTAGTTTGGAGGGTAGGGCAAATGGATATATAAAAGAACATTTAAAATTACATTTGAATGTTAAATTACTTTTACACCAGCATTTTAAAATTAAATGTAATATTAGTTATGTTGGTTCATGTATTTGGTCGGCAATTCAAAAGGGAACACAAAAGGAAAGAATGTCTCCCTCTTATACTGACTTTAGGTCACCTGGTCCCTTTCCTAAGATAATCATTGCTAACTGGTTATTAAAAGAAATCTATCTCCCTCTTTCCACTCAGGCTTCGTTTCAGTTCAACTCAGGACACCAGCCCTCCAGGTATATATGATACTCTGAAAACTTGCAGAAAGCCCTCCAACTAGAACCTTAGTCAAACTGTTCCAGTCTTAGCCTCGCCTTGTGTGTGTTTCTCTGTAAAGCAGGGATGATGATGCCGCTCTATTCTTTCCTTGTGCTTCATTAAACTTCAGACGAGACCAAATAGTAACTGCTTTCTGAAAGATAAAGATGCACCAGTGCTTGAATGCAGACAAATGAAAATAGTTTGCCCCATGGGATCCGAAAGTGCAAGAAATATTTTCTTTTGCTGTTTAGCATTCTGCTTATTGATTCAACCATTTCTGTAGGAGCTAAAATACAAATGTAAAAATAGAAGAGGATGGAACCTCTGGCCATCAGGCTCACACTAGTTGGCTCCACTCACTTTCCCTGTCCCCTTTCCCTTTGTATGTTGCTGCTGTTGTGATGACCTGGACTTACATAGACACCCAGTGTGATGCTCACACATTTGGTTGGGGTGAAACACTTTTTTTAATGGCTATGATCACATTTCTGGTGGCAGTGCTAACACACCTTCAGTGGCAATGTGTGCACACACCTGGCTGTGCCACTGAGCTAAGCCACTTTGCGGAGCCACTGAGGGGAGATGGGAATCATACTTGTCTTACATGGGTGACACTGGGGATCGAACTCACAGGCTGATGCTCACAACACTGGACCCTAGTTTTTTGGGCCACACCCGGTGACACTCAGGGGTTACTCCTAGCTATGCACTCAGTAATCGCTCCTGGCTAGGGACGCTGGGAATCGAACCAGGTCCATCTTGGATCTGCCGCATGCAAGGCAAATGCCCTACAACTTTGCTATTGCTTCAGCCCCAACATTGGACCTTTTTTTGTCAGTGAGTTATTTCTGAGCCAATTTTTATTTATTTTTGGGAGCCACATGTGGTGATGCTTGGAGGCTGCATTTGGCTCAGTGCTCAGGGATTGCTTCTCTTGGTGCTAAAAGAAATCACATGATACTGGGGACTGTTCTAGAGCTCCTACATGCAGAGCATGTGCTCCAGCCGATTGCATTTTCTCCCAAGCCCAAGCTTCACTCTTTCTTAAAATATTCCTTCTGGGCCTGGAGAGATAGCACAGCGGTGTTTGCCTTGCAAGCAGCCAATCCAGGACCTAAGGTGGTTGGTTCAAATCCCGATGTCCCATATGGTCCCCCGTGCCTGCCAGGAGCTATTTCTGAGCAGACAGCCAGGAGTGACCCCTGAGCACCTCCGGGTGTGGCCCAAAAGCCAAAAAAAAAAAAAAAAAAAAAAGAAAAAGAAAAAAGAAAAGAAAAATATTCCTTCTAAGGTCAGAACTTTGAAGCCTGGCCTTTGAAAAATATATTATACCTATATAAAATATATTATATCTATATAAAACATATAATTTATATGATATATATAGTTTTTGTTTTTAGGCCATACCTAGTGATGCTCAGGAGTTACTCCTGGCTATGTGCTCAGACCATATGCGACGCTGGGGATCAAACCAACGTCCATCCTGGATCAGCCATGTGCAAGACAAGCACCCTACTGCTGCACTATCGCTCCAGCCCCAAATATATATTTTTAATGCTAGGCTTTAAGTACTTTTTTTTCTTTATTTTTAATTATATTTTATTTTAATTTTTTAATTTTTATTCTTTATTTTTTTCCTTTATTTTTGGTCACACCCAGTGGTGCTCAGTGGTTACTCCTGGCTCTGCACTCAGAAATCGCTCCTGACAGGCTTGAGGGACCATATGGTAAGCTAGGATTCAAACCACTGCCTGTCCTGGGTCCTCTGCATGCAAAGCAAATGCCCTACCACTGTGCTATCTCTCTGGTCCTTTAAGTACTTTTCTTTGGCATCTCAAAGCAGGGATTAAAACTGGAAAAGGGGGCCTGTTTTTGAATAGGAAACTGTTCCTGAATTTTCAGGGGATGATAATTGTTAACCTGGTGAAAGGGAGAAGCTCTTACTTTTTGTGCTTCAGACTTGGAAGTACCAATTCTGGGCATGTTTAGACTACATGTGTGTATGTCTGGCAAGACAAGTTCCCCTGATGCATGGTGCATACAGGAAGGCTAAAAGCATTGGGATCTTTCAGGCTGAGCTTGAAATTTTTATTTTGTTTGTATTTAGGCCATACTTAGCAATGCTCCGGGGGCTACTCCTGGCTCTGCACTCAGGAATTACTCCTGATGGTGCTTGGGGATCATATGGAATGCCAGGGGTAGAAGCCAGGTCAGCCATGTGTAAGGCAAATACCTGTACTATCACTCTAGTCCCTGAGGATTTTTTTTAAGACTGCAAAGAGTTGTTTATGTCCAGTAACCCAAAAATAAGTATTTTATTATGTCAGCTATAGTTACTATTACAGGCACACTGTATCTTAGAGTAACTCCCAAGGTATTTAGTATATTAAACCTGAGAATTTTGGGAGGTAGGGGGTGAGAAGGGCACTTGGCAGCTTTGTGGGCAACTCCTATTGATACTATGGGGGACATGTAGTGCCAGGGATCCAACCTGAGCCTTCTACATGCAAAGCTGGACCTAAATTCTTAGGGAATAAGTGAGCAGTGAATAAAGCAGTTGCACAACAGGCCTCTGTTCTCACTGTTGGCTTTGCAGAATATGCTGAACAGCCGGCAGCACTGAGAGGGGACACAGGGCAGACCCTGGGGTGCTGGAGTTTAGCTGGGGTCTGTCAGGAGGGTGAACAGAGGGGAAAAGGCCAGCATTGTGCAGTCTGCAGGCAGGGTGCTGCAAGAGGCCCACAGCCAGAATGTGAGTCCTGGTGTAAAAGCGTGTTCTATTTACTCTGGCGGCCCCCTGGGGAAGCCCCAGACCATGTCCTGTCAGTCATGAATGGGCGCTTCACCTTCTTCACCGGGTATGCCATGACCTCCGGAGTTTGAGGTTTGTCTGTTTGCATTTCCAGTGGGCAGACACACTGGCTCTTTGTGGAAGGCTGCTGTGGCCTTAGTTCATTTTCTGAAAACCAAGCTTTTCTGATTGAGAACTCAAACTGCTGCCCTAGGATTGGGCCAAGAATCTGAGGCTGCCATGGCAACAGAGCCTTCTCCTACCTAAGAAAGATTCCTTTTCCTCAGAGCCAAGAGGCCTCCACAGTCCAGAGCCCAGGGCCATGTCTGTGTACCCAGGGGGCCCCTCCTGAAGGATTAGGGGTTGAGGTTCACCTCAGTGGTCCTCTTGACAGTACCAGTCTCTTGAGTCCCACTGTCCCCCACCCAAACCCAACTCAACACTGTACTTGTAAATTTGGCAAAACTAATTGAGCTATGCCTGCTTACTTCCTGCCTTTATTTACTTACTTACTTATTTATTTATTTATTTATACACGCCTTGGGGTCAGTGCTCAGGGGTTGCTCCTGGCTCTGCACTTAGGAATCATTCCTGGTGGTGTTTGGGGGACAATATAGAATGTCAGTGATTGAACCTTGGTTGGTTGCTTGCAAGGCAAGCACCTTACTTGCTCTTACATACTTTCTGCCTTAGAGTTCAAGGAAAGCTAATGATTTCTGAAGCAACCTCTCTCTCTCCTCCCTCCCTCCCTCCCTCCCTCCCTCCTTCTCTCTTTCTCTCTTTCTCTCTTTCTTTCTTTCTTTCTTTCTTTCTTTCTTTCTTTCTTTCTTTCTTTCTTTCTTTCTTTCTTTCTTTCTTTCTTTCTTTCTTTCTTTCTTTCTTTCTTTCTTTCTTTCTTTCTTTCTTTCTTTCTTTCTTTCTTTCTTTCTTTCTTTCTTTCTTTCTTTCTTTCTTTCTTTCTTTCTTTCTTTCTTTCTTTCTTTCTTTCTTTCTTTCTTTCTTTCTTTCTTTCTTCTTTCTTGTTTTTGGGCCACACCCAACAGCAGCACTCAGAGGTTCCTTCCTTCCTTCCTTCCTTCCTTCCTTCCTTCCTTCCTTCCTTCCTTCCTTCCTTCCTTCCTTCCTTCCTTCCTTCCTTCCTTCCTTCCTTCCTTCCTTCCTTCCTTCCTTCCTTTCATACTTCTCACCCCTTTTCCCTCTCTCCATCTCACCCTCTATACCAAGTTTAATAAAATTAGGTTTTTCTTTTTTTTTTTTTTTTTTTTGGGTCACACCCGGCAGTGCTCAGGGGTTATTCCTGACTCCAGGCTCAGAAATTGCCCCTGGCAGGCACAGGGGACCATATGGGATGCCGGGATTCGAACCGATGACCTCCTGCATGAAAGGCAAACGCCTTACCTCCATGCTATCTCTCCGGCCCCAGAATTAGGTTTTTCTTAAGTAAGTTTTGGCTTACTTCAGGCTCTGCACTCAGATTTCACCCCCAGAAGGGCTTGGGGGACCATATTTGGTGCTAGGAATGGAGCCAGATTCAGCCACTTGCAAGGCAAGTGCCTTAACCCCTGTAACCCCTGAAATCTTTTTGTTTCCATTATTAAACTTTTTTTTTAAATCATGAATACAGCTCCAGCATTTGCTAAGAATAAGTTCTCAAAGAAGATTCTCAGTTCTCTGGGTTCCTTATCTAGACAGTGGAACTTAATTTGTGTTTTCCTCATAAGGCCTCAGATAAGGTCACATTGGAATCGATTGTACCCAGTACCTGGCACAGTACCTGGCATGTAATAAGAACACACAGATGGGGCCAGGCATGCTCAAACTCAAAGGACTGGATCATTTGCCTTGCATTAGCCTTGTCTAAAGTTTAATCCCCTACCCCATCACCCAGCACCTCTGGGAGTAGCTGCAGTGTCCCTTGAGCCAGCTTGAGTGTCTTATTGGCAGGTTTGCAGAGCTGGTCAGTATAAATGCACCAGTCATGGTTCCTGAGCTCCTGAGCACAGCTTGGCAGATCTCCATCCCCCCAAAGTAAAAATGAGCCATTTGTCATTAGTATGATGCTGGAAGCTGTGACTGGCTCCTCTAGGCTGCATAGTGCTAGAGGCAGTAAGTGAAAAAGATTCTGAGGCCACAGTCCCTTCTAGCCTTATGCAGCTTTCCACATCTGTCTCTCCCTTCCCCAAATACACTGACCCTGATGTTGCTGTTCTTGCTGCTGTCAGTCTTGTCTTGTAAGCTGTATCCTGGCTTGACCTGACAATAGAAATGCTGCTCTTTCCAGAATCTACCTTTACATCTGTCTTGCCCCCACCCCCTAACCTGTAGCCTTTTTGGCAAAATACAACTTCCAGAACTGGGTTTCCATTGCCTATGCTTTTGGACATGTGTATAAATAAGGTTCTTCTTCTAGGCTGACTTGACCAGCTCAGCACCTCTCCAAACAAGTCTTGCTGACTTCCATTAAACTGGCCATCCCTGGAGGGACTGGTGGAGAAGCCCATGCCAGTTGTCTGCTGTCTCAGCAAAAGCTACACTGCTCCATAACCACCCTCTGCCACTGCAGCTGAGCTCACCGCTTCATAAGGCAGACCCTTCCTAGTTCTTGTCTGAGATATTTCTCATGTAGTTTGGTGAAGGGTAGCTCAATTTTCATTTTCTTTATCTAAATGGCTACTTTGGGGACCCACTGGGGAGATAGTGCTGGGATTAGGGCACATGTCTTCCATACACCCATTCCCTGTTAAATCCTTGGTATCATATTTCCCCTTCTTACACAGCATCTTTGGATGTGACCCTCAAGGCCCTGAAGCATCTCTAGGAGTGGTCTTGGTGAGACACAGCACTGCAGGGTCTGAGAGTACCACATCTTCAAGCCTGACATGGAATTGTCTGGTGTAGTTGGCTGAGAGTAGTGGGGAATGACTCCTGATCCCCCTTCGCTCTCCCTGGGAGGCCTCTCCTTCCAGGGGTCTCAAACTCAATTTACCTGGGGGCCGCAGGAGGAAAAGTCGGGGGCCGCAGGAGGAAAAGTCGGGGTGACCCTTGAGTGCAAAGTCAGTAGTAAGCCTTGAACATTGGGTGGTGTGACCCAAACAACTAAAACAAAACAAAACAAAAAAAGATTCCTCTAGGGCAGGACCACAAAATGTTATATGGAGGGCCGTTTGCAGCCCGCAGGCCGAGAGTTTGAGACCCCTGCTTGAAAGGGCACTTTTTATTTACCTCAGGTGAGGTCCAGATCTCCTTTAACAAATATTTAGAGGGCCAGGTGGAGTGATAAGTAGATGGCTAGAACATAATGTCTTCTACTAAGCCCTACCATAAGTTTCAATAACAGCATAATAATCTGTTGTTGGTTATGTTTTTATTTTTGGCTCACACCTGGCTGTGCTCAGGGCTTGCTTCTGAGTCTGTGCTCAGGGGTCACTCCTGGCAAACTTGGGCCTATGTTCAGGGATCACTCCTGGCCAGGGAATGAACCTGGATTGAATGCATGCAAGACAAGTACCCTACCCACTGTACTATCTCTCCAGCACTGCACAATAATCCTTTTATTTTGTGCCAAAAACCTATGCATAGATCTATGTATAATCTATACAGTATAAAGCCATCAATCACATGTAGCTATCATATTCTTAGAATGTGACTATTCTGAATGCGCGTGTTTTGTTGCAGATAATACAAAAATATCACATGATTGTTGTGGAAATGATGTTTTCAATATCTGACCCAAATAAAATGTGTTAGAAAATTCTGTTTACCTGTTTGTTTTCACTGCTTTAATATGCCTGTTGGAAAAATTTAAATTATACATGTGGTTCACATGTATGACATATTGCTAGTATGCCTTAGATTCTGATCTTTGCTTTACTGTTAAGGACAGGGGAAACTATACATTACTCTGGGTTTTAATCAAAGAGGCATTTAGCACAGGTGATTAGATGCTAACAAAATTAAAGCTGAAGACTAAAAACTGTGGCAAGAGTGAGGTTTGGGGGTGGACATGTTAATGTTCAGCTTCCTGGCTAGCTTTCAGAGAACCAGGGACTATTGCTTAGATGAAGTCAGAAAATTGTAAGAGAATGCTGGAGAGAGGTTTCTGCTGCCCCCTGCACTTGGGTAATGGTTTCCACCAGTTTTCTGCAAAAACTCACATCTGACAAAGCACTAGTGTCTACTATGGTGCCAGAGGAAGAAATTAGTTCTTTTGACCTCCCTCTCTTGTATTCTCAAATGTTGTTACAAACACACATCCAAAATCCTGGATGCCATATTACTGCCTCCTGCCACTCCCACTTTATTTTTTTTCTTCCTCTGACTTATTTCTCTAAGCATAATAGTTTTTTTTATATATTTTTTAAACAACTTGATTACATACATGATTGTGTTTGGGTTTCAGTCATGTAAAGAACACCACCCATTACCAGTGCAACGTTCCCATCACCAATGTCCCAAATCTCCCTCCTCCCCAACAAACCCCAGCCTGTACTCTAGACAGGCTTTCCATTTCCCTCATACATTCTCATTATTAGGACAGTTCAAAATGTAGTTATTTCTCTAACTAAACTCATCACTCTTTGTGGTGAGCTTCCTGAGGTGAGCTGTAACTTTCAGCTCTTTTCTCTTTTGTGTCTGAAAATTATTATTGCAAGAATGTCTTTCATTTTTCTTAAAACCCATAGATGAGTGAGACCATTCTGCGATTTTCTCTCTCTCTGACTTATTTCACTCAGCATAATAGATTCCGTGTACATCCATGTATAGGAAAATTTCATGACTTCATCTCTCCTGACAGCTGCATAATATTCCATTGTGTATATGTACCACAGTTTCTTTAGCCATTTCATCTGTTGAAGGGCATCTTGGTTGTTTCAGGAGTCTTGCTATGGTAAATAGTGCTGCAATGAATATAGGTGTAAAGAAAGGGTTTTTGTATTGTATTTTTGTGTTCCTAGGGTATATTCCTAGGAGTGGTATAGCTGGGTCGTATGGGAGCTCGATTTCCAGTTTTTGGAGGAATCTCCATATCGCTTTCCATAAAGGTTGAACTAGACGGCATTCCCACCAGCAGTGGATAAGAGTTCCTTTCTCCCCACATCCCCGCCAACACTGTTTATTCTCATTCTTTGTGATGTGTGCCATTCTCTGTGGTGTGAGGTGGTACCTCATAGTTGTTTTGATTTGCATCTCCCTGATGATTAGTGATGTGGAGCATTTTTTCATGTGTCTTTTGGCCATGTGTATTTCTTCTTTGTCAAAGTGTCTGTCCATTTCTTCTCCCCAATTTTTGATGGGATTAGATGTTTTTTTCTTGTAAAGTTCTGTCAGTGCCTTGTATATTTTGGAGGTTAGCCCCTTATCTGATGGGTATTGGGTGAATAGTTTCTAGCACTCAGTGGGGGGCTTTTGTATCCTGGGCACTATTTCCTTTGAGGTGCAAAAGTTTCTCAGCTTAATATATTTCCATCTGTTAATCTCTGCTTTCACTTGCTTGGAGAGTGCAGTTTCCTCCTTGAATATGTCTGTAGTCTCAATGTCCTGGAGTGTTTTGCCTATGTGTTTTTCTATATATCTTATGGTTTCAGGTCTGATATCGAGGTATTTAATCCATTTGGATTTTACCTTCATACATGATGTTAGCTGGGGGTCTAAGTTCAATTTTTGCAAGTGGCTAGCCAGTTGTGCCAACACCACTTGTTGAAGAGGCTTTCTTTGCTCCATTTAGAATTTCTTGCTCCTTTATCAAAAATTAGGTGATTGTATGTCTGGGGAACATTTTCTGAGTATTCAAGCATATTCCACTGATCTGAGGGCCTGTCCTTATTCCAATACCATGCTGTTTTGATAATTGTTGCTTTGTAGTACAGTTTAAAGTTGGGGAAAGTAATTCCTCCCATATTCTTTTTCCCAATGATTGCTTTAGCTATTCTAGGGTGTTTATTATTCCAAACAAATTTTAAAAGTGCCTGATCCATTTCTTTGAAGAATGTCATGGGTATCTTTAGAGGTATTGCATTAAATCTGTATAATGCCTTGGGAAGTATTGCCATTTTGATGATGTTAATTCTGCCAATCCATGAGCAGGGTATGTGTTTCCATTTCCGTGTGTCCTCTCTTATTTCTTGGAGCAGAGTTTTCTAGTTTTCTTTGTATAGGTCCTTCACATTTTTAGTCAAGTTGATTCCAAGATATTTGAGTTTGTGTGGCACTATTGTGAATGGGGTTGTTTTCTTAATGTCCATTTCTTCCTTATTATTATTGGTGTATAGAAAGACCATTGATTTCTGAGTGTTAATTTTGTAGCCTGCCACCTTGCTATATGAGTCTATTGTTTCTAGAAGCTTTTTGGAAGAGTCTTTAGGGTTTTCTAAGTAGAGTATCATGTCATCTGCAAACAGTGAGAGCTTGACTTCTTCCTTTCCTATCTGAATTCCCTTGATATCTTTTTCTTGCCTAATCTCTATAGCAAGTATTTCCAGTGCTATGTTGAATAGGACAGGTGAGAGAGGACAGCCTTGTCTTGTGCCAGAATTTAGAGGGAAGGCTTTTAGTTTTTCTCCATTGAAGATAATATTTGCCACTGGCTTGTGGTAGATGGCCTTAACTATATTGAGAAAGGTCCCTTCCATTCCCATCTTGCTGAGAGTTTTGATCAAGAATGGGTGTTGGACCTTATCAAATGCTTTCTCTGCATCTATTGATATGATCAGGTGATTTCTATTTTTCTTGTTGTTGATGTTGTGTATTATGTTGATAGATTTACGGATGTTAAACCATCGTTGCATTCCTGGGATGAAACCTACTTGATCGTAGTGGATGATCTTCTTAATGAGGCATTGAATCCTATTTGCCAGGATTTTGTTGAGGATCTTTGCATCTGCATTCATCAGTGATATTGGTCTGTAATTTTCTTTTTTCGTAGCATCTCTGTCTGGTTTAGATATCAAGGTGATGTTGGCTTCATAAAAGCTATTTGGAAGTGTTTCCATTTGTTCAATTTCATGAAAGAGTCTTGCCAGGATTGGTAGTAGTTCCTCTTGGAAAGTTTGAAAGAATTCATTAGTGAATCCATCTGGGCCTGGGCTTTTGTTTTTGGGCAGACATTTTATTACCGTTTTAATTTCATCAATAGTGATGGGTGTGTTTAGATATGCTACATCCTCTTCCTTCAACCGTGGAAGATTATAAGAGTCCAAGAATTTATCCATTTCTTCCAGGTTCTCATTTTTAGTGGCGTAGAGTTTCTCAAAGTAGTTTCTGATTACCCTTTGAATCTCTGTCATTTCAGTAGTGATCTCTCCTTTTTCATTCCTAATACAAGTTATCAACTCTCTCTCTCTCTCTCTCTCTCTCTCTCTTTCTTTGTTAGTTTTGCCAGTGGTCTATCAATCTTGTTTATTTTTTCAAAGAACCAACTTCTGCTTTCGTTGATCTTTCGGATTGTTTTTTGGGTTTCTACTTCATTGATTTCTGCTCTCAGCTTTGTTATTTCCTTCTGTCTCCCTATTTTTGGGTCCTTTTGTTGAGCACTTTCTAGTTCTATTAGCTGTGTCATTAAGCTACTCAGGTAAGCCCCTTCTTCCTTCCTGATGTGTGCTTGCAAAGCTATAAATTTTCCTCTCAGTACTGCTTTTCCGGTGTCCCATAAGTTCTGATAGTTTGTGTCTCCATTGTCATTTGTTTCCAGGAACCTATTGATTTCCTCCTTGACTTCATCTCGGACCCACTGGTTATTGAGTATGAGGCTGTTTAACTTCCAGGTGTTAAAGTTTTTCTTCTGTGTCCCTTTGGAATTCACAAATAATTTTAGAGCCTTGTGGTCAGTGAAGGTAGCCTGCAAAATTTCTATACTCTTGATATTATGGAGATATGTTTTATGTGCCAGCATGTAGTCTATCCTGGATAATGTCCCATGTACATTGAAGAAGAATGTGTATCCAGGTTTCTGGGGATGGAGTGTCCTTTATATATCCACTAGGCCTCTTTCTTCCATTTCTCTCCTCAGGTCTAGTATATTCTTGTTGGGTTTCAGTCTGGTTGACCTATCCAGTGTTGACAAAGCCGTTGAGGTCCCCCACAATTATTGTGTTGTTATTGGTATTATTTTTCAGATTTGTCAACAATTATATTAAATATTTTGCTGGCCCCTCATTCGGTGCATATATGTTTAGGAGAGTTATTTCTTCCTGCTCTACATACCCCTTGATTAATATAAAATGTCCATCTTTGTTCCTTACAACCTTCCTGAGTATAAAGTTTGCATTATCTGATATTAGTATGGCCACTCCAGCTTTTTTATGGGTGTTGTTTTATTGGATAATTTTTCTCCAGCCTTTTATTTTGGTCTATGTTTGTTCTGACTATTCAGGTGCGTTTTTTTGTAGGCAGCAGAAGGTTGGATTGAGTTTTTTGATCCATTTAGCCACTCTGTGTGTCTTAACTGGTGCATTTAGTCCACTGATGCTGAGAGAAAGAATTGTCCTGGGATTTAATGCCATCTTTATATTGAAATTTGGTGTGTCTTTTGGTTAGTCTTATCTTTTTTTTTTTTTTTTTTTTGGTTTTTGGTTTTTGGGCCACACCCGTTTGACGCTCAGGGGTTACTCCTGGCTATGCGCTCAGAAATCGCCCCTGGCTTGGGGGGGGACCATATGGGACGCCGGGGGATCGAACCGTGGTCCGTCCTACGCTAGCGCTTGCAAGGCAGACACCTTACCTCCAGCGCCACCTTCCCGGCCCCGGTTAGTCTTATCTTAAATTAGGTCTTTCAATTTTTCTCTTAAGACTGGTTTTGAGTCTGTATAGTTTCTGAGCTGTTTTTTGTCTCTGAAACCATGTATTCTTCTATCAAGCCGGAGAGTGAGTTTTGCTGGGTACAGTATTCTAGGTGAAGCATTCATTTCATTCAGTCTTGTCACAATATCCCACCACTGCTTTCTGGCTTTGAGTGTGTCTGGTGACAGGTCTGCTGTAAATCTCAAGGATACTCCCTTGAATGTAATTTCCCTTTTTGATCTTGCTGTTTTCAGAATTCTGTCTCTATCTGTGGGGTTCGTCATTGTGACTAGAATGTGTTTTGGCGTATTTTTTCTGGGGTCTCTTTTGGTTGGTACTCTTTGAGCATGCAAGATTTGATCACATATATTCTTTAGCTCTGGAAGTTTCTCTTTAATGATGTTCTTGACTATTGATTCTTCCTGGAAATTTTCTTCCTGGGTCTCTGGGACTCCAATGATTCTTAAGTTGTTTCTGTTGAGCTTATCATAGACTTCTAACTTCATCTGTTCCCATTCTTCGACTAATTTTTCCATTGTCTGTTCATTTGCTTTTTTTTCCAATCTCTCCCGCGGTATGGAATTGTTATTTATCTCATCTTCCACAGCACCAATTCTATTCTCAGCTTCTGATACCCTGTCCCAGAGCTTATCCATTTTGTCATTCACTTTGTTTACTGAGTTTTTCAGGCCTGTTAGTTGACATGTTATTTCCATTTGGAGTTTTGTGATTTCTATCTTCATATTTTCTTGGTTCTTGTTAGTGTTCTGTTCAACTCGATCCATGGTTTCTTTGAGTTCTTTGAGCATCTTCCATATTGCTAGTCTAAAGTCCTTATCTGAGAAGTTAATTAGTTGATTGGTCATTATCTGGTCATCAGAATTGTCATCTTCATTCTCTATGTCTGATGCTGGCCTGTGTTGTTTCCCCATTGTCACCTTGTATTGTGGGTTTTTCTACGTGTTGTGGTGGTATTCATTGACTAAATGATGTAGGCAGCCACATTCCTCTGGCTCCGCCCTTTCTGGATAGGTCGACTTGCCTCCAAGGGAGGGAGTCCTCCTTGGATGAAGCCTCACACAGGATCAAATCTTAGGCCTGAGCACGCACCAGAGAAGACAGTCTGGAGAGAAATGCTGGGCTTCAGTGATCCAGCACAGTTCTTATTGTGATTTTTTTCTTCTTGTTGCGATGGTGTTCTTTCCTTAGAAAGAGTGCATGGCCGCGTAGCAAAGCGGAGCTCCGGTTTTCACGTTATGGAGCAGTTTCTTGGCATTCCCACCCTAGAAAGGGCCTCTGTGAGAGCGAGTTTTCTGGAGCCTCTTTTTGGCCTACTCCCAAGAGGTTCACGTGACAGGACAGTAGACAGACTCACAGAGGCAGCACTCCCAATTTTTCACATTCCCCCACTTTATTTTTATAAGCTCCAAAATGTCTAGGAAGATCAGAAAGGGTTTTACACAAATTACAATGAACACACAAAAAATATATGGGACCTGTAGACAGTTCTGTGGTAGAGTAACTGTCTCTCAGTAATGAGGCCAAGAGTTCGATCCCTGGCACTGCTCCTTGTGCTGAGTGTATGTAACCTAGGTGGCTCTGCCTTTTAAGATGCATGAATGTTACAGCCCAGTGTGTTTAGGCACCACAGGGAAGCATGCAACCTCCAGTTATCTCAACAACAACAAAAGGGAGGTGAAATTCATTTTTTGTGGAGTTTATGTTGGTTCTAATATTTTGCTATTGTAAATAATGCTGTAATGGATTTTTAATAGCGATTCTTTGTTTCTCTTAATATATTTTCGAGGGATATATATAATCAGGAGTGGAATTTGCAGGGAATAGTGGCTTACTATTGTCATGTTGCTTTCCAGTGGTTTTTTTCCTACTCAGTAATCATATGTATGTTATATTTACAGGGATTCCATGTGCAAGATCACATCCTATGGTCATGTTATCATCCTGTGCATTGCCACTATTGGTTTCTATGTTCTAATATAGCATGTAGAGGGTGAGCTGAAGTTCTCTTTGGATTGGGAATTGGTGAGACTGTTGTCTAGGGGTTAAGAATGAGACTGACTCATTTGCAGAAGTCATGAGTCATTTCATCTCTGAAGGCCCCCTTTGGAAGCCTTTCTGTTGTGTTCTCTCTTTTAGAGGAAAGGGAGATTTGTATTGCCAACCCTATTTTGCTCTTAGCAAGAACAGAATAATTACACAGACATTTGAGGCTTTTCTCAAAGAAAATATTAAATTGTAATTGCTAAGTGAAACTTTCATTTTTTCCTCTGAATCCTGCAGTGTGTCTTGATGGAAATGCACATGGAGATGGCTTATGTGTGTGCGAATTATTTTCTAAGAACAAAGAACAAATAGGGACTTTATTTCTTTGTAAGGGGAAGATGATCTAATGGATGCAAACATGATACAGAATCAGAAGGAGTTGGATTTCCTTACTTGTACAAGGACACTGTCACTTGGATATTTCATTGGCTTATTGTGAGGAACAGATTATTTAATGCACAAAAGTGCTCTTCAAAGTGCTATATGGCATATACTGAGGGCTTGATAAATGGTGGCTGATATTAAGACAGGTGAGGATCTGTGTGTTCCTCCACCTGAAACCTGAGGCTTTGACCATTTGAGTTGCATTTTATTTATGAGCACTAACTAAATGAAGAGGCTATTGGCACTTCACCAGCAAATAAAAGCTATGCAAAAGCTTCTGGCCATTTTGATGCTTATGAGAAAGAGGTGTGTGCTGCTTGCCTAGAATTGCATTTTGAAAGGATCTTTGACACCCTTGAGTAATAATATCCTTGAGATGATAAGGTGGAGACTCCACAAGATAAAATGAAAGACTCAAGATGTCTCAGAGAAGAAACTGATTTTTCAAACTCCGAGGGCACTACATTCAACCATCTAAGGGACCAAGGTCTTGAGTAAGAGCTACCAAAGGTGACATGAGGTCTTTGATATTGTTCACTTGCCCAGCCAAAAAGCAAGAGGTGATATTTTTGCTAGAAATCCAGTTTTCTGAGCCATGAGTAAGGAACTTTTTTAACATCAATATACTTCATTCACATTCTATTTTCTTATACAAGACCGATATAGTAGCTATCGACTCCATATTCAATGTGAGAGAAAATGTGACACTAGTTATTGTAAACATCTAGCTCTTACAGTGGAGCTGTACTTGCACTCAGAAAGCAATTGTATTTACATTATTTACTTAGATTCCAAACAATAAGG
This sequence comes from Suncus etruscus, assembly GCF_024139225.1. Taxonomy (NCBI): domain Eukaryota; kingdom Metazoa; phylum Chordata; class Mammalia; order Eulipotyphla; family Soricidae; genus Suncus; species Suncus etruscus. The sequence goes on from NC_064855.1 coordinate 71,136,069, forward strand.
ATGGTGTATAGACTTATGCATATTTTGCAATAATTTTACCACCTCACTTAGAAGAGCTTCTTTCAACATCCACTGCGGAGACTATTATTTTCTGAGAGTTTTAAAAGGAAGATTATGTAGTAGTAATGCAGCAAAAATATAAAATAAAAGTAAATAAGTAAAGAGATTCAGCGGGTCAACACATTCTATTCTTTTTTTCTAAAATGGTTCAATCTAAGTTTTCAGTTACAAGGCTTGAGTAGGAAAAAATGCACTCACACAAAACTTTCTTGTTTTTATAATTCAGTGATAAATTAATACCTGTCTAGGAATGTTGGCCCCAGTAGTTGAAGAACTAAAGTATTTGGGCTCATGTAACAATGATCTAGTTGGACTTGCGTGTTTTCTGAAGGTTGATATGCAAATGACAAAAGTAGATTCAGTTTGCAAAATTCTAACTCTGCTTTACTTATCCAGGCAAAAGGGGCAAATTGAAAAGACAAAGCACTTCTAGGAGAAAGCATAGATAACTGGCCTCTTGAAGCAGTTTTAGAGCCGATTACATCCAGTGAAATAGGGTGTTAGTAAAGTGAGGGCCTCCATAGATAGTTTCTCATGGGCTCTCCAGTAGGAAGGAGAAATTTTAATGATGGAATCCCAGGACACTAGTGAATTCTTGTCACAAAAACAGTATAAACTGGAGGAAAGTGCCAAGAAAACCATTTCAAAACACAGTAAATTGACCAAAGGCAGATGACAAATTGAGAAGCTTTTATTCTGGAAAGGCTTCAGCTAAGAACAGCAGGAATCTTCCACCTTCTGCCTTGAGCTGTTTCCCTGCCCTTTCTTTAGACAGCCCCATTTATACAACAGCAGTTTCAAATTATAGGTTGGCCAGAAAAACAAGCAACTTTGCAGTTAGAAATATAGACTTAGAGAGAAAGAGAGAAGGAGAGAGAAGAGAGAAATTCCTGTGTTATTGCTGTCTAATGTGCAGGATGCAACTGGGAACAGATAAGGAAAAGTAGTAACTTGGTTTGCCTATGATTTTGCTCTTGGTTGGGGTAAGAGGTGGACCTGTGAGAAATTTACTGTGGGGATATCTGAAAAGGAAAAATCACTACAGGGAAGTAAAAAGATTTCCTACATATGCCTGAGTCAGTGGAAAACTATGAAGTCAGGGGAAGAGGGGCAAGAAAGTGAAAACGAAGTAAGGTTGGCTTAAAACCTGGAAACCCCTTCTTGATTAATCTATAGCTAGATCTGTTGGAGTTTTTGGAGAAGACAGTCAAGAGACTTTGTTCCAGTGCTTATTCCACTGCCCTGTATTCCTGAATTAGAAAGCATCGTAAAGCCATGGAATGATTCTGGTGGTCCTGTAAGTCTATGTTGTTTCAGGCGCAGTCACAGCAATGTGGCAGGAAGAGCATGGCTTCCCTAAGTGGGGCTCTTGCTGTGATTTCGGGAGCAACCTTTCTGATTTTAATCTGTGTACAAATTCAGCATAGGATGTAGTGATGTAGAAATCTAGCTTTAAAATCTATGCACCAGGGTTCTTTCTTTTTCTTGGTTCACATCCAGCATGGCTTATGTGTTACTCCTGGCTCTGCACTCAGGAATCACCTCCAGCAGATTTGGGGGACCTGTGGATCATAGTAGAGTTGGTCACAAGCAAGGCAAGTACCTTACCCATTGTACTATTTCTCTGGTCCAATTTTTTAATATGAGAATTAAATATTGTAACAGTTCTAAAGTCCTCATAACAGGTACCGTTTACTTCATATGATTTTTGTTGCAGAAGATGCAGATGGTTAATTAGGATCAGATGATAAATTGGGAGAGCTGATTCCCTCCTTGATAGCAAGAAAATTTCAAGATGCTGCTATTAAGGTTGTGGTATGTGGGTCATCTCCAAGATTTCTATACGGTCTCAGCCTTCTTTTCTTTAGGGTTTTTTTATTTGGGTACTTTTTAGCTGGTGCTCTTTGGGTATTTAGGATGTTGGTGCACATTTTCTCCAACTCTGGGAACTTATTAGCAATGATGTCTTTTTTGCTTGATTGTTTGTTTTTGGGTCACACCCAGCAGTGCTCAGGGGTTACTCCTGACTCTGCTCAGAAATCTCTCCTGGCAGGCTTGGGGGACCATATGGGATGCTGGGATTTGAACCACTGTCTTTCTGCATGCAAAACAAATGCCTTAATTCCATGCTATCTCTCTGGCCCCAGAAATGATGTCTTTGTTGCTGCTTCATAGGGTTTTCTTCCTGGTTTTCTGGGACTCTAATAACTCATATGTTGTTTTTGTTGAACTTATGCCATAGGTCACTTGATTATTTATTTTGAGGATTTTTCCCTCCATCTTCTGTTGTCTAGATATTTTCTGCACTTTATCTTTGAGCTCACTGATTTGGCCCTCTGCAACTGTCACTCTGCTGATGAAGGCTTTCAATAAAATTTTCATTTCACTGACCAAGTTTGACATTCTGATACTTCTGTTTGTATCTTTCTTATATTTACCCTCAGGTATGGCTGTATTTTATTGGCATCATTTCTTTGTTTTTTTGAGCTCATTAAACATTCTAAGCATTTCCACTCTGCACTCCATTCCAGAGAGATTATAGAAGGGGTTACTCCTAATGGAGTCTGTGGGATTGTGATCTTCATTCATAAGGAGTGAGCTTTTGCTGCTTTACCATGGTTTTGCTGCTTTATCATGCATGGTTCCTTTTGTAGTCTCAAGGTGCTTTTTTCATATATCACTGTCATTCTTCCCCATTGCCAGCAAGGTCTCAAGGGAGCTTATGTGTGTGATAGATGACCATTTTAGTGCTTAGGAGTCATACTTAGAGATGATAGGGTAACCCAATACTGCATGCAAAACATATGCTTCAACTATTTTTTTTTTGAGAGTATTTATCTCTTCGGAGGAAATTCAGAGTAATGATTCAGGGATGTGGTGCTTCTGAGGTCCTCTTGGATGATGTTGGATAGGGTATTCAGTAACATGCCCATCAGTGCTTAGTGACAGAAAGAACTGCATGATGCTTGGGAGACCATTTTGTGCAAGGGATCAAACTGGGGTTGGGTGCATACTAATCATGGAACCTCAGCACTCTACTTTCATCTGCCCTTGGCCCAGGATAATGCCCAGGAATATTTTCCTGGGCCTCTTTGTTGATTTTATGTTGTTTTCATGAGAAATTACTAATGATGACAACAGATAGTTATTATGTAGTTCTCTAGATCATAATTTTGGGTTAAATTTGGCTGAATTGGACTCTGTTTAAAGCCTCAAAATGGTGTAACCAAGTCTTAAGGAAACTATGATCATTTTTATTTATTTATTTATTTATCTATTTATTTATTTATTTTTGAGGGGAATAGGAGTAACTTTTGATTATACCAAGTATATATATAAACATATATATGAATTATACCAAGTAATCAGGGCTTACTTCTGACTTGTGCCCAAGGGTAACTCCTGGTACTCAGGGAATCATATGCAGTGCATATTGAACCTGGATTGGTCACATTTAGACAAATGCCTTATCTATAATATCTCTCCATGAGATCTTTTATAGAAGGTAGGGACCTTCTCAGTTCATCAAAGTTCTTGGCTAAATTTAGTTCCTGGAAGTGGTAGGACAGATAGCCTTTTGTCTTGACTGTCAGTAAAACCAACCTTTGCTCAAGATCTTTTTTAGAGGTGACTTGAACCCTCACTTGTGCTTACCATGTGATTACCATGTGATCCACTTCTAGAAACAGGTCTCAAGACCCTTTCTTGCTTAAATTTCTTCAACTTTCTCTTCTTCCCACTCTTTTTGACTAGTGATTATGTTAGAGTCACATGAATAATTCAGGCTAATCTGTGTATTTTTGCAGTTCACAACTGAGTTTGATCTGCAAAGTCCCCCAAATATGACACTGAGGATGAAGGCATGTCTATCCTTGGAGAGTATATCTTCTCAACCACTGCTTCTCTAAGTGGGAAAATTCTTGGGTGACAAAGCCACTTTTTTTTTTTTTTTTGGTCCAGGCCCCAACAAAGCCACTTTTGTGGAAACTGGGAGTAACTAGATGTTATAAAAAGTGGCACAGATTTGGGTTTGGGAAGCTGTCTCTCAGATCTCTATTCCTTTATTCAACCATTATTACTTTTATTGGGTGAAATATCCCCTCTTTATTTTTTAAAATGGGGGTATAATCACAAGAAAGCCACTTTACCCCAGGTTCCATGGCCCCAGATGGGCCAGTTAGACCATATCCCAGATACTAGCTCTTGATTTAAAATAAACACATTCAAAAAATAAATTAAGAAGAGACATGAGATGTTAAGATCTTTGAGCTTTCAGGATAGCCTTCAGTCTTTCTAGACTTGGTTGTTTAGCAATAACTTCAGTACTGGCACCTACTTAGAATTCTTGCAAAACATCTGTTTTCTGCCTTAAGTAATTCAAAGTCAGTTTTGGTGCTACTGTTAATGGTTAACTTTTCCTCCATATCATGGTTCTCACCATCATTATATAGAATCACAGTCATTCAGGTCTCTCTGGTTAGAACCATGCTGGGAACTGATTACTAACACAGGTTCTAATCTGATCTTTGCACCTTCTTGTCCTGACCCATATCTTCTTAACATTTTCTTCATGAACCCTGATATACCCAGAGCACACCCACAGAACAGTATTTAATAACACATAATTCCTCAGGCATTAAGGGATATTAAAAGCATCAGCCAGACAGGCAGAAAGCATCACTACTTTTAACCTTTTATTACCTTCCACATGTGAATTACAACCACACAATATAATTCTCATTCACAATGATGGTCTGAATCATAAAATTCCAAGTGTGTAATGTACTCTGTTTATTTCAGTAAGAAAATATGCAATACAACTGGTATCCTTATTTATGATTTAGTGCTTTATGGGGTAAGCCTAAGTTACATGGTATATTCACTGCTTCAAAAAGCCTCATCTTCTGACAATGAAGAGGCCAGTGAGGTATAAAAGTAGGTGAGAATTAAGATTTAAGTGGCATATAAACCCTGAACTGGGTTGTATTTCTGGCACAAAAAGTGAAGAGTGTTTCAGGGCTCAAAGGTAAAAATTTATTCAAAAGAGCATTTACAGGCTGGGGAGATAATTCTGAGGGCTGGACTACATGGAGGCCCCTGGTATTGTTTGGGCTCTTGATCACTCATGGAACAGACTCTGAACACTGAGCTAAGAATAGCCTCTGTGTACCTGAATGTGGCCCAAATCTCAATGTAATAACATAGACCTAATTCTTTTTTTTTATTTTTTTTGAAAATGCAAAAGAGAGTTTATTCAACTTGTTGAGGTTCAAGTTTCATCCAACCAAGGGAGTCTTGACAAGGACCCTGACTTAAATATTCAAGCAGTTTATATAGAGTTTACAGGCTTCAACAACTCAAGCATTTCATTGGTTAATACAATCATGTAAGCATTTCAGCCACTTGAACAGAAATCACTTCAGGAATCACATCATCCTAGGGTTGATGTCTCAACTTATTTCTGACTCAACTTTCTGTTTGGGGGCCCTTGTCTGTTGGAATCTTTGGAGTCACCTAGTTCTTCTGTTTCAACTGAGGTTCCATCCCTTTACAGAGTACATTTTGCAGTTTTATCTTTGGGCTAACACCCCCTGCCTATGGGGAAATTATAGAGTCGAAAAATATTTTACAGCAGCTTTACTGGGGCTTGGGACCTCCTTGGTCCTAGGCCCAGGGGGCTTTGGTTCTTACATTATGCTCAAATATTACTCCTAACAGCACTTGGGGAGCCATATGTGGTGCCAGGGATTAAACCATGATCTGTTCATATATAAATTGAGTGAACTGCCTCAACACCTGTTCTATGTCCCCAGCCTTTATTTCTGATAACTTCTCTATTCAAAAATTGTTCAATAATCAAATAAAGTTCTGATGGGGCTACCTAATGGTACCTAATGACACAGCTAAAGAAAATATTGATAAAGAGATGACCCAACCTTAGGATATTTATAAGATAGTGACTTTCATGACGTTGACGAAACTTTAAAATCCTAAAATGCAATACATTCAACTTCAATCTTCCCTTAAAGACTCACAAGCACTTTATAAATAAATGTATATATCCCAGAGAACATGTTCAGTGTTATCTATAAAAACTAGTTTATCAGATATAAGAAAATTCTTGCATAATAAGGGTCCTTTGCTATTGCTGACTTGTACATATCTTTAATGTCAAGTAATTGGATGTCATTAAAATATATAGGATAAGCCACTCAAAGGGGAGCTACAATGGAAAATAAATTTACATGTCAGAACAATAATTATACTGTTCATATATTTCTTTATTTAAACAACTTTATTACATACATGATTGTGTTTGGGTTTCAGTCATGTAAAGAACACCATCCATCACCAGTGCAACATTCCCATCACCAATGTCCCAAATCTCCCTCCTCCCCACCCAACCCCCGCCTGTACTCTAGACAGGCTTTCTATTTCCCTCGTAATTCTCTTTATTAGGATAGTTCAAAACGTAGTTATTTCTCTAACTAAACTCATCCCTGTTTGTGGTGAGCTTCATGAGGTGAGCTGTAACTTCCAGCTCTTTTCTCTTTTGTGTCTGAAAGTTATTATTGCAAGAATGTCTTTCATTTTTCTTAAAACCCATAGATGAGTGAGACCATTCTGCATCTTTCTCTCTTTCTGACTTATTTTACTCAGCATAATAGATTCCATGTACATCCATGTATAGGAAAATTTTATGACTTCATCTCTCCTGGCGACTGCATAATATTCCATTATGTATATGTAAACCACAGTTTCTTTAGCCATTCATCTGTTGAAGGGTATCTTGGCTGTTTCCAGAGTCTTGCTATGGTAAATAGTGCTGCAATGAATATAGGTGTAAGGAAGGGATTTTTGTATTGTATTTTTGTGTTCATAGGGTATATTCCTAGGAGTGGTATAACTGGGTCGTATGGGAGCTCGATTTCCAGTTTTTGGAGGAATCTCCATATCGCTTTCCATAAAGGTTGAACTAGATGGCATTCCCACCAGCAGTGGATAAGAGTTCCTTTCTTTCCACATCCCCACCAACACTGCTTGTTTTTTATGGGTGTTGTTTGCTTGGATAATTTTTCTCCAGCCTTTTATTTTGAGTCTGTTTGTTCTGACTATTCAGGTGCGTTTCTTGTAGGCAGCAGAAGGTCGGATTGAGTTTTATGATCCATTTAGCCACTCTGTGTCTCTTAACTGGTGCATTTAGTCCACTGACATTGAGAGAAAGAATTGTCCTGGGATTTAATGCCATCTTTATATCAAAATTTGGTGTGCCTTTTGGTTAGTCTTGTCTTAAATTAGGTCTTTCAGTTTTTCTCTTAAGACTGGTTTTGAGTCTGTAAAGTTTCTGAGCTGTTTTTTGTCTTTGAAACCATGTATTTTTCCATCAAACCAGAAAGTAAGTTTTACTGGGTACAGTATTCTAGGTGAAGCATTCATTTCATTCAGTCTTGTCACAATATCCCACCACTGCTTTCTGGCCTTGAGTGTTTCTGGTGACAGGTCTGCTGTAAATCTCAAGGATGCTCCCTTGAATGTAATTTCCCTTTCTGATCTTGCTGTTTTCAGAATTCTGCCTCTATCTGTGGGATTCATCATTGTGACTAGGATGTGTCTTGGGGTATTTTCTCTGGGGTCTCTTTTGGTTGGTACTCTTCGAGCATGCAAGATTTGATCACATATATTCTTTAGCTCTGGAAGTTTCTCTTTAATGATGTTCTTGACCATTGATTCTTCCTGGAAATTTTCTTCCTGGGTCTCTGGGACTCCAATGATTCTTAAGTTGTTTCTATTGAGCTTATTATAGACTTCTATTTTCATCTGTTCCCATTCTTTGACTAATTTTTCCATTGTCTGTTCATTTGCTTTAAGTTTTTCTTCCAATCTCTCCCACTGTATGGAATTGTTATTTATCTCATCTTCCACAGCACCAAGTCTATTCTCAGCTTCTGATACCCTGTCCCAGAGCTTATCCATTTTGTCATTCACTTTGTTTACTGAATTTTTCAGGCCTGTTGACATGTTATTTCAGTTTGGAGTTTTGTGATTTCTATCTTCATATTTTCTTGGTTCTTGTTAGTGTTCTGTTCAACTCGATCCATGGTTTCTTTGAGTTCTTTGAGCATCTTCCATATTGCTTGTCTAAAGTCCTTATCTGAGAGGTTGATTAGTTGGTTGGTCATTATTTGGTCATCAGAATTGTCATCTTCATTCTCTATGTCTGATGCTGGCCTGTATTGTTTCCCCATTGTCACACTTGTATTGTGGGTTTTTCTACCTGTTGTGGTGGTATTCATTGGCTAAATGATGGAGGCAGCCACATTCCTCTGGCTCCACCCTTTCTGGGTGGGTGGACTTGCCTCCAAGGGAGTGGAGTCCTCCATGGATGAAGGATCAAATCTTAGGGCTGAGCATGCAGCAGAGAAGACAGTCCAGAGAGAAATGCTGGGCTTCAGTGATCCAGCACAGTTCTTAGTGTGATTTTTTTCTTCTTGTTGTGATGGTGTTCTTTCCTTAGAAAGAGCGCACGGCTGCTGGCGAAGCGGAGCCAAAGTGCTCTTCTGGAGCCTCTTTTCGGCCCACTCCCAAGAGGTTCACGCAGCAGGACAGTAGACAGACACACACAGGCAGCACTCACAATTTTTCACAGTCAGGCTCCACTGGGCAGGTGCTAGTTTCGTAGATTTTTCCAGCCTGACGTCACAAACAGGGGACCTGGCTTCTGCAAAGTACTGCTTATAGCCCATAGACCTAATTCTTAAGAGAGAAAAAACTAGTAGCAAAAACTCAAGGATATACCTCATAGTTAATAGCACTGGGCCTCTTCAGGAGAGCAAGGCATGTCCCCTGACCTGCTGAAGCTATGGCAGCTGCACACACAGACCCAGCATAATATTGCCACCATATCGCTTGCCCAGCTCACTTTTGTAATAATAGCCACAGAGATTCCTAACCACCAAAAACTTCAGGCCACTTTTGGGTTGGACAGCTCCATGGATTCTTTGGAGCCAAGCTGAAGAACCTCCCCTAGCACCTCTACTTCCAGAAGTCCTGGAAGCCACATTCATGAGACACAGCTGTCCTCATATGAGCACATCAGCCTAGCTTCACAGATCACCCATATTCTGGACTGCATGGCTATTTATCATGTGACATCCCTATACTGACTTCCCAGTAGAAATACACCAAATTAGATGAGAAATTGTCATAGAAGTTGCATAAGCTCAACAAACTAAACCAATAACAGAATGCTTACCTAGCAATAAACAGCTTACTAATCATTCAATGACAGAATCCCATTGTGAGATATGACACTTCTCACAAATTTTCTTTTAAGGATATTTCCTTTCAGAATTCCATTGTCAGTTAGTTGTATCAAGCAATATTAGGTAACTTACTTCTACTTGATAAGGAAGAGGCTTTGGGAAGGTTGGGAAACTGGTGGAAGGATTGTTACATTGGTAATAGGATTGGTGTTAGAATAGTGAATGCCAAAAATAACTATTATGAGCAATTACGTAAACCACAGTGTCTAAGATAAAAAAAAATTTAATTAAAAAATCCAAATTTTAAGAAAGCAGCTGAGAGGCAATAGTTTGCTAACTCTGGTCTAGGCGGATATTTCCTAACTATGGTCTTGGGCACACTGCGAGCTGCAAAGTTTCTATTGCTGGTGTCTGCTTCAAAGCTACCACTTAAAATGTAGATATTATAATCCACAGACAATTCAATTTAAAAAAATGAAAGAAAAGATAAGGCAGTATTTTAATTGCTTTGAACTAAATAACATGATATGTTATATACATTCTTATGTATATGTGAGGTTGCTTATATTACTCTATTAAATGACTTACTAAAGCTTAAATTTCTCTTAGTTATGAGAAATTAAAACAGTTCTAGTATGAAAAACAAAACAAAATAACAACAGCAACAAAAGAGATTTGAAGGGGTTGCTTCTCTTCTTGGTTCTGACTGGGATTCTTATAGGCTGTGGGAATTTAGGGTCTGTTTTCATGTGGGAAGAGTATGATATTCATTCTCATCATTTTTGAGTAGAGCTACAGCAAATTCAGTTCCACTCAACTTTTTACAAGGTCAGTCAACCAGGGCTCAAGCTTGTTCTCTGTGTAGATTAGGATATATGGATCCTGCCTGCTGAGGTGCCTGTCGGACCCCTTCAATATGCCTCTTCAAGTTCAATTTTTTTAAAGAAGAAATTTAGAGAAACAATTTACTCCCTTAGTCTAATTTCCCTCTTAGTCAGGAGAACAATTTCTCAAAGACAATTCAGTCCAATAATAATGGTAATACAGTACTGTAGCCACCTCCTGCATTTATATCACACTACCTTACCAGGTGGACAAGATGCTCTGAAACTCTTGAACTCTAGTTCAATTGAAGCCCAGTGCAATTAGCCTGAAAAGGTTTTATTTCTATAAAATTATCTGCAGACATTCACTGTGATCTTCTAAGATGCTTGGAAATGGAAATTTTTGATGCTACATTCCTTTGAGTTGTTCTTTTCTCATTCTATTCTCTCTTTCTTCTTCCTTTAAGAAAGGCTTTCTTTCTTTTTTTGCTTTCTTTCTTTTTGTGCAGTTTTAGGCTCAGAGTAAAGTTGAGAGAAGGTGAGCTGAGGAGATAGCACAGGAAGCAAGAAGCTTGCCTTTAGACAACAAAGCCTTGCTCAATCCTATGCACTCCATGTGGTTCCCCCAGTAGCACAAGGGTTAATACCTAAGCACATAGCTAGAGATCACTCTCTGAGCGCTGCAGTGTGTGGCTTCCAAATTTTAAAAGAAGGAAACAAGCAAGTTAACTAACATAAACCAAAAAATTAGGGTCAAAGAGATATTGAGGTACTGAGGTGCAGCTGACTCTGGTTCAAATACCACATATAGTCTATTGAGCACCACTAAGAATGTTTCCTGAGCACAGAGCCAAAAACAAGCTCTGAGCATCACCAGGTATGGACCATGCCTACTCTCAAATACCTAGGGGATGATGCAGTTTCCAGGGTTCCTCTGCCCCCACATGTGGATGATCTCCCTGTTATCAACATCTCTCATCAACCTTGAAAGATAGAACCTATATCAGTTGACTAGCCTACATAAGTTAATTTACACAAGTTTACACATTCTAATCATCCAAAGTCCATAGTTTACCTTCTGGTATACCTCTTGTGCTTTACATCCTTGGGTTTGGGCAGCCCATCCACATACTGTGTTTTTATTGCCTAAAATTCCTCTGCATTCCACCAAAATCATTTTGCCCCTATCATATGTTACACTGTTTGCATAGTTTTGACCTTTTTAAAAGTCATAAAAGTTGTTTTACAGACTGGTCTCTTTCATTATTGAATATACCCTAAAGACTCTTCCATGTCTTTTCATGTGTTGAGAGTTGGCTCTTTTCATAACTGAGTCAAATACCATTGTCTGGTTATATCATAATTTATCTACCCATTTACCTACTGAAGAACTTAGTGGCTTTCAAAATTTCGGTAATTACCAATAAAGTTGCCATAAACATCTGTGCATAGTTTTTTATGTAGACTTAAGTTGTCAAGTCCTTAGGGTAAATAACAGTTAGTATGATAGTGTGTTTGGAAGAAACCACTAAACTATCTTCTAAAGTGGCTTTATTAGTCTACATTCCTGCCAGTAATGAACAAAAATTCCTGATGCTCCACATTCTCACTACACCTGTTGTTTTCAGTGTTGAGAATTTTAGTTATCCAATAGGTATGTGGATATAAAACTATATCTCTGTTGGTTGTTTGTTTTGTTTTGGGGCCACACCTACCAGGCAGTGCTCTGGTGATACTCCTGGCTCTGTGCTCAGAAATCACTATCAGACTCAGGGGACCATATGGGATGTCAGTGATCAAACCTGGGTCTGTCCTGTATTAGTCAGGTGCAAGGCAAATGCCCTACCACTATGTTATCACTAGGCTCCTATCTCCGTTGTTTTAAGTAGCATGTACTAGATTCTATATTATGTGGGATATCCCACTCCCTGCCTCTCTGTGAATTTCCTCTTCCTTCCCTCCTTCCCTCTATTTCTTCCCTTTCTTTTTTTAGGAAGATTAAATTGTTAGAACAATAGGTTATGGGCAACTAACAGGCAGTTTCTTTTCAAGTTTAAAAAATTTCAGTGGTACTTTTTTGTGTCTTGAGGGCTCTAAGCAGTTTTCCAGACCCACACAGAGTAATGGTCGCCTGGGCAGTGGTTCTGCCGCCTCCTAAGTCTCCTGGATGTATTGTTTTCTCTGCAGCAACTAGACTAGCACACCATTCGCTAGCACAAAGGCACTGTTATTGACTAGTTTTAAAGGGAATTTACTTTCCTCTGCCCCCCTAAACCACAACTTTGATACCTCCTCCTCTTCCTCCTCTTTTCATAATAATCACAGTAGGGTATTCAATTATAGCTAAAAGCTCTGAATTTAAGTGACAGATTAAGAGGCTTGGCAGGTTGCTACTATAATGTTCATTTCACCTGTCAGTTTATTTCTCTAACATGCAGGCACCGGTTTTAGGTGAGCCTTTCAACAAGGCTGTTTACTGCTTCATCCAGTGGCTATCCAGTCCTTTATACTGGGTGTCCTTTGGGGGCAGTCAGCTGAAGGAAGTCTGTCACCCCTGACCAGACACTGTTAGCCTGGATCCCTGGGAGGTTTCAATTGCCCATGTGAGAAGAAACCAGGAAGAGTCCTGTGGATTTCTATGTTCCTGCCCCTGCCCCAGCCCCTGTACCAGAGCTTGGCTCTCAATGGTGCTCCAGTAAGTCTGCAACTCACAGTGGTCTAGACAGTGAGGTGGAAGTGAGTACATGAGCATTAGATGGAGTTAGGAAAGAATTATTAATGCCATACTGTCCTCATGAAATAACTGAAGAAAAATGCCTCCCTGATTCCCATTTGCCTGTTTGGTCATCTTGGAGAGCACCCCATCTTTTACCATTCTGGGTTCTCATTGTTGAACCTTGTCAGCCACTTACTTCCTCTGACTGGACCTCTTGGTCACTTGAGTGCATTGCTCCCCTGGAGATTTTGCAGTTCAAGGTGTCAGACTTCTAGAGCCAAAGATCACAGTTCCAGTGGTGGGTTCATTGATTTTATTTGATGTAGCTTCCAGGCACAAAGCTCTATGTTTGTCTGTTCTTTTGAGCCATACCCAGCGGCACTCATGGGTTATTTCTGGCTCTGTGCTCAGAAATCACTCCTGTTAGGCTTGGGGGACCATATGGGATGCTGGGGATCGAACCAAACCTGGGTCTATCCTGGATTGGTTGAATGCAAGGTAAATACCCTACAGTATGCTATTGCTTCGGCCCCTATAAGTCACTATCTTGAGACTTATTCCCCATTTCTCTGTTCACTCACAATTTCCCCCAGAGGGAGCGTGTGCTCTCCAACATCAAGGTCTTTCTCCTCAAACCAAAGCTGGCAAGCTGGTCTAGTACTGCTGGCCATTGGGCCTGGCTTCTATTTCACCATGAGGCTGAGATGTCATGTTCAGTCTTACCAGCAGGAAATCCTGATAACCCCTCTCTTCCTGATCAGGATTCACAGATCTTTCCTTACTGGAGTACAGAGTGCTCTGGCTCAGTCTTTTTTACCCCCAAACATTGTTGATTGATTGGTTGTTGTTGGGCCACACCCAGCAGTGCTCAAGGGTTACTCCTGGCTCTACACTCAGAAATCGCCCCTGGCAGGCTGGGGGGTCATATGGGATGCCAGGAATCGAACTGGTTCCCTCCTAGTCAGCTGAATATGAGGTAAACACTACTATGCTATGCTATCTTTCTGGTCTCTGGTTCAGTCTTTTGAAGCCCTGGCTGACTCTTCTTTCTCTGGCACCCCTTCTAGTATGTAAAAACAGTAGCCAGAGTGTATAAATGTGTGAAAAATATTGGGAAAATGATGACAAAAAAAAAAAAGAAGAGAAGGGGAGTTTAAAGAGGAATTGTAAATGGAGGCAGAGAGAGGAGAGAAAAAGTGACAATCAGGTCTGGCACTTTAGCTACTTGCTCACATAGCCCTAAGGGAAAACCTGGGGTGGTGCATATGCATTTCTTTGAAGCCAAGCTTCCCACCAGGGGACTGGAGCTCTTATCTTGAACAATGAAAACATCATCAAAGAAATAATTAAACTCAGTTTATTTTTATTCTGGGCCATTAATATCTTACTATTATAACTGTTCCATTTTTTTGTTTGTTTTGGGGCCACAGTCATCAGTGTTCAGGGCTTACTCCTGATTTTATGCTCAGGAGTCATGCATGGTAGGCCCAGAGGTCCACCTGTGGTGACAGGAATTGAACCCAGTTTAGCTACACACAAAGCAAGTGTCCTATCCATTGTATTGGCCCACAACTGTTCCAAGTTTAAACCCTCCTTTGAAGTTGTATGCTGTGGGTGTTTTACATTAAGGATGCATCAGTTACTAGTTGGTATCTAATAATTACAAGTTATTTGAACTCAAGGCAAATGGTATAGCAAGATTCTGAAAAGGTCACAGGAAGTTGGGTGTACAAAATGTAGCAAAGGGAGTAAAGAATATTCACTATGCACATAAATTTGAGACTATTGCTAGATTCTACTAAATAAGTCTGGAAATTTGATTGATAATCTGGGGTCTTTCTGCAGTGAGCAGGCTGGAACTGAGTTTCTTGGCATGAGTTGGATGTGTGTGTGTATGAATGCATGTATATACATATGTAAGTGTGTATGGCTATCTGTGTGTGTCAATGTGTTTGCATATGTGCGAGTTTAGATTTGTAAACAAGGTTCAAAGAGAACTAAGGCTGGGTGATTCACCCTAAATCAGGCCTTGCTATTTAGTGGTTGGCGTTCAGGCTTGTTCAGTAAGAAGCATGAAACTCTTCTTCAGAGTAGTGAGGATTTCAGGTCTGCCTTTGCTTCAGATGGAACAAACAAACAAATATATATATATATATATATATATATATATATAAACCTATATATAAATGCCACTTACTCTTGAAGATTAAAAACATCCTCTTTATCTCGCTCTTTCCAGCTGGTCATATTAATGTGCATATTAACATTTACATAAGTTTTCATCAAAATTTCTATTTTACATTAAAGAGTAATAGGAAGGTTAAATTTAAACCTGATTGACATAGGAATCCTGCTAAGATTTTTAATCCCATCAGGCAAGTATGAAGGTCTAGCCCTTTGTCCAATGGTGTTAAGGCTTCTCTCACCTCTCCATTCCCATTCCAGGGACAAATCACACCTTCCTTCTAGTATCCTTAGGAAGGAGAATATCTGAGGGAGAGAATATCTTTATAAAATCAGTCAGTGCCCAGAAGAAAAGGTCTCAACCAAGAAACTTCAGGACATGGATGTCTGAATTTTTTTGTTTTATTCTAAACGCCTCAGAGATGTGGTATGGAGAAGCAATGGGGTAATGAGTGAGAACAATAGGGCCTTCTCCTCATAGGTTGAGTATGAGATTCCCTTTTTGTGTCTGATTTTTCTAGAGATGATGAAGAGCAGTGTGAGGCTTTCATAAAGTGTCCTAGCGTCTCTGACTCACACTTTCCAAGCTGTCCAAGGAGGATTCCCTCACTTCAGTTTCCTTTCACCATTCTGTGGCTTCCTCTCAGGCCTCCTTAGTTACAGATCACAGATTCCTATTTACTGCAACCCCCCACCCCCAATTCTTAACCCCATGTGTGCTGACAGGACAGGGCAACCACACATCTGAGCAGCTGAGAAGCCTATTGTTTTGGGCAGAGTTGGCTGTTGCTGCCTCTATCTCAGGTAACTCTCCTTTGGCTGCTGCTTGCTAGAGCTTCTCAGAGAGAAGCACTTCTCCAAATGTTGGGGTAAGGCTTTTATATGCCCATTTTTTGTTCTTTCTTGGAGGGATGGTCACACACATATGGTGGTTTGTAGCTTCTCATGAAGTCCTAATTATCAACACATGTACCTTGCTCAAGCAACCTTTTGTGTCTTCTACTTTTATTTCCCTCTCTTTCCTTCCCTGCCATTGTTGTTCTCCATTATCATATTTATGTTGCTTGTACATTCTTTTTTTTTTTGTTTTTTTTTTTGTTTTTTTTTTTGGTTTTTGGGCCACACCCGTTTGACGCTCAGGGGTTACTCCTGGCTATGTGCTCAGAAATCGCCCCTGGCTTGGGGGGACCATATGGGACGCCGGGGATCGAAACTCGGTCCTTCCTTGGCTAGAGCTTGTAAGGCAGACACCTTACCTCTAGCGCCACCTTCCCGGCCCCGCTTGTACATTCTTTACCTTTTGCTTATCTCTTTCTTTCTCAGAATTGGTACACTTCCAGGTCATGCCACCCTTCCCAAGAAGGAAGACCCAGTTTAGCTTGAGTTCACAGTACTGATCCTCGTGGTCCTCCTACACTCCCTGCACCACTCCTGTCTGCTCCTGCCCAGCACCCCACAGGGCCAGCCTGGATGCTTTTCTTTTCTTTCACATTTACACTTGTTTCTCCCATATTTACTATCTTGAATGTTCATCAACTTTTGGTTAAAAAAAACAACCCACTTAAAAGTAGATGTTGACCATCCGTCCAGCCTTGAACCCTGGATCCCAGACATAGAAATGACGCAGTTCTTCACGACAGCTACAGGAAAAAAATCCCATCTGGGACATCCTTAATACTGCTCAGACACCAACAAGTGCCAGCTCTAATATGATATCCTGACGAGGAAAATGGGAACAACTTGACCTAACAGCAAGTTATCCTACCCCTCCAGCTGACAATAAGACAAAATCAGAAGACTTATCACCCTTTGGTCTATCCAAGTGCCAAGATCGTGTTTTTCAGATGACTGGCTGATAGAACCATGACCGGACTGTATGTATCCTGTGACCAATAAAAAAGCCCTAGTCTAGGGTTTGAGCTACGACCTGCACAACAACCATGATCTCCAGTTTCAAGGGTCCGTCTGAGACAATTGCAACGGATTGGGTCTTCTGGAAACATAATGAAAGACGCTATCCTAAGCTCCATCCTAGGATCAGTGCAAAGACCAAGACCACCAACCACAGAAGTCAGATTAAAAAAACAGATCTTCTAAAAACCACAAAGAAAGGCTTCATCATAAGTTCCACCCCTTGACCTGTGCAGATACTAAGATATCTAGATACAGAGATCTGATTTTATCACCCAGGATGGAGCAGAAGTCTTTCAAACACCATGAAAGCATCCAGGGGAGAGTAAATGAACCTAAACGGAGTCTATAGTTAATCCCATGACAATATACTCCGGGGGTGGAGAAATCCTGTATCTCTTAGGTCAAGGGAATTCCTTTCCGAATGACCCCAATATTTACTGTGCCTGTGCAGTAGGGAAAAAAATAAAAAAAAGAAAAGAAAAGAAAAAGAAAAAAAAAGCACAAAACAATTTTTTCTTTTTTCCTTTTCTTTCTTTCTTTCTTTCTTTTTTTTTTTATCAATCTAGGTTTTGTCGATTTCTTTGTTTTGGTATGGTTATTGAAGTTGTTGTCTCCATTTATATTTATTTTTATTTTTTTCTTCTGTTCTTTTCTTTCTTTAGGTGCTCTGCCATGTTTTTTATCTCAAGACCATGGCTTTTATGCGGTGCTTATATTTATTGTTAGAGTGCTCATGGGATATTTTATTCGACACTTCTTTGTGTACTGTTGGGGTGTTTCACCTTCTTTCTCCCCTTTGTCTCTCAAACCGATGATGAGAGCCTCTAGAACAGGGGTCTCAAACTCAATTTACCTGGGGGCCGCAGGAGGCAAAGTCGGGGTGAGGCAGGGCCGCATAAGGGATTTTGCTTACCGAATATTCGCAATAAAAAAATCGCATTAGTAAGAAAAAAAATGGCAAAAAATCTTATTAAACAGTTGCATACCGGGAACAGAACTGCTCGGGGTATACAAATGTTTAATGCGATTTTTTTTCTTACTAATGCGATTTTTATTGCGATTATTTGGTAAGCGAATAATCGCGAATACTGCGATATTTGAAGGCTGGCGCGGGCCACAAAATGTTGTACAGAGGGCCGCAAACAGCCAGCAGGCCGCGAGTTTGAGACCCCTGTTCTAGAAGGACTCCGCCCATTTTCGGCGTATTTGATTTTTACCCCAGTTTATTATTTTTCTCTTCTTCAAACAAAACCACATAACTTGAACTATCTAGTCCCGCCTCCCAATTAGAGGAGGAAACAAGGGAGGTACCAAGACCAAAACAGGTGGAGGACCACTAAGTAGTAAGCTAGGCTCAGAGGGGACCATGTATTCTGGCAGCCCCGGGGTGAGGGAGGAGGATATGGGAGGTAGGATGGGAACGGAGGTGTAGAGAGGATAATTCGGTGATGGGAATCCCCCTGATATTATGTTAATATGTACCTAAAATATTATTGTCAACAATATGTAAGCCATTATGATCAAAATAAAAATTATAAAAACAAAAGATGTTGAAAATACTCATTTGAGGTATGGAGATGACAAAAAGGTAGAACATTTGTAGATTAAGGGCTCTAGGTTTGATTCCTGGAACTACCAAATTTTTTAATTGTTCTTTATTAGTTGACCCACTGATGTAAATCTGAATCAGCAAACCTCACGGCAGTGCAGCTTTCTTCAGGGTTAAGGTTAAAACTAGAGTGAACTTAGTCTGAGTTGAAAGTGTGTCTGGCCAGCATGGTGGTGCTAGAAGTAAGGGGTCTGCCTTGCCAGCGCTAGCCTAGGATGGACCGTGGTTCGATCCCCCGGCGTCCCATATGGTCCCCCAAGCCAGGAGCGACTTCTGAGCGCATAGCCAGGAGTAACCCCTGAGCGTCACCGGGTGTGGCCCCAAAACAAACAAACAAAAAAAAGTGTGTCTGGTAAAAGTAGGAGGAGGATTAGGGTGGGACTTGGAAGGCCTATGTTTTGGAGAAAGAGAATTAAAAGATTTAGTCCAAGCTCTATCACTAACTAATTGGGGTATCTTTGGAGACCACCTCTTTGAATCACCATTTCTTCCTTCTTATTAAGATGGGAATAGAAAGAACATACAAATATGATTCAAAAAGCTATATACACCTCTGTGTATTGGAGCAATATTCACAAGAGTCTGGATGTGGAGACTGTTGTATTAAATATTAAATACATCCTGTTTTACAGAGACAACAAAGTGCCACAGAAGGTAAATAGATAAAAACGGTGGGGCCTGTGTCAGAGATATAGTAGGATTTTTGCCTTGCACACAGCCATCTCAGGTTTGATCCCCGAACCCAATATGGTCTTCTGAGCCTGTCAAGAGTGATCCCTGAGCACAGATCAGGAATAAGTTTTGTGCACTCTCAGGATTAGTCCCCAAACAAACAACAAAGATGATGTGGTCTATATTCACAATGATAAACTCCACAGCTATATGAATAGATGAAATCTTGCCATTTTTGACTACTTAGATAGAACTTGATGGGGGGGGGTTCTTATTAAGCAAAGTCATTCAAAACCAGATGGACAAATATCCAATATACACCATTCACATTTGGTGTATAAATAAACAAATCAGGGACTGGAAAGATAGTACATTGGATGGAGCCAGAGTGATAGTACAATGGTTAGGGTATTTGCTTTGCACATGGATGACCTGGGTTTGATTATCAGCACCTCAGATGATACTCCAAGTTCCACCAGGAGTGACCCCTGAGTGTAGAGCTAGGAGTAAGGCCCGAGCACTGCAGGGTGTGGTTCTAAAACAAAAGCAACAAAAACAAAAATCAGTATATTGGGTAGGGCTGTTGTCTTACATGTAGTCAACCCAGATTTAATCCTTGATACCACATCTGGTCCCTGAGCACTTTTAATGATCTTTGAGTGCAGAAACATAAATTTGCTTTGAGCAGTTAGAATGTAGCCCCCAAACAAAAACAAACAAAAAACAAATCAAGAAAATAGGTAAAATTAAACAAAGATTATCCCCTTGGATTGAGAGCACAGAGCAGATATTACCAGAAGGAGGGCTGGGAGAGGGTTTCTGGGTAGAAGAATCTCAGGTACTGTGGGATAGTAGCACTTGGATGGTTGGCATGGTACTGTGCATTTGAATAGTCATAAAATGGTTTGTTTCTAAAGCATGTGGTCTTAGAAACCAATATCACATAAATTATTTTTGTCTTCCATGCGGCTGACCTGGATTTAATTTCCAGCATCCTATATGGTCCCCTAAGCATCACCAGAAGTGATTTCTGAGCATTGCTAGGTGTTATCCAAAATAACAAAAATTTTTAAAAAACATCAGAACTGAAGAAATACCTCAAGTAGTAGACCATGTGTGAGGCTAGAGTTTGATTTCCTGTACTGTTTGCCACCTCCCCTCCACCCCCAGCCTCATCTGGAATGGCCACATGTAATTCCTACCAAAATTAACATAAAAAAAAAACAAAAATATCACTTTCTTCCCCTAAATGAAAAGGGTATAACAGTAGCTCTAGGTTTCTATGAAGCCTAAGTTGATGGGATGATGTCTTACAGTGACACTGATTATTATTTTCTTCTTTCTTCTCCAGATCCTCTTTACTATTGACAGGTAAAGCGGCACTAACCTTTGGAGTAGCCTCCCCAGTATGCTGCTGTATAAATGTAGAGGGGATATGCGAAGCAGGGAGATGTAGGTACCAAACCCATGTGATGTCGGCAGCGAATGCTCATAGTATATTCAGAATAATGATTCCAACACGTAAAGGCTGGGTGAACAATCTGTTTCTGCTTAGAGTCTGAGTTGGCTCCGAGTTGATATTGCTGGTAAAGGGAGCCTAGGTGAGAGCAATGAGGCTGAGCTGCATGTATTAGTGATAAATTTATTTACCCCCATCACCCCTGGGTTATTCTAGGATGTAGAGGTTAAGAGCAGGTACATGGGAACCACACAGACTTGAGTTCATTCTTTCACTGACTGACCAATCTCCATGACTTCAATCTATATGAATAAAGATGAGAACTCCAGTTTCATGGGGTGGTGAAAAAAATGACATGAGGTAGTCAGAGGTAAAGACTGACATAGTATAATCTCTCTGATAAGAAGGATATAAGTATGTGGTGGAATAATTAATACTCAAAGACAATGGAAACAAAGAATGTGAGAACTGGCATTCAGTTGTAAGCATGCCACTTGAGGAGTTGGGAATAGGACATGGAGGGAGCATTGTCTATGGTGGAGGTAAGTGTTCAGCTAGGAGGAGGAGGTGGTGCCGAAAGGTGGTAAAGTGTTATTATAAAATCCTATCAGCATTAGTACTGCAAATTACAATGTAAAAACTTATTTAATAAGAAAACACCTTTGATAGAATCAGACTCGTAGGTGGGAGACAAATGGGGAGTGAGGAGAAGTTGGGGAGGTATTGGTGGTTAAAAGTGGACTCTGGTGAAGAGACCAGTGTTGAAACATTATGCCTGAAACTCAATCATGAATAACTTTGCAATTTCATGGTGACTAAATTTAAAAATAAAAGGTGATGACAGGAGATCAGATGTGTAAGACTTGTAGTAGTAGCTGCAGAAGGTACCTTTTACCAAGGCTAAGGAACCAGGCACCATTGTGTGTGTGTATGTGTGTGTGTTAGGGACCACACCTGACTATGCTAAAGGGTCATGCCTGGTGGTCCTGGGGGTCCATGTATGGGGTGCTGGAATTTGAATCAGAGTCATACCCAAAACCACTTGCTAAAAAATTATCTTAGCCTGTGCTCGCTTCGGCAGCACATATACTAAAATTGGAACGATACAGAGAAGATTAGCACGGCCCCTGCGCAAGGATGACACGCAATTTCGTGAAGCATTCCATATTTAAAAAAAAATTATCTTAGCCTGTATATTCTCTCTATATAGTCAATTACTGCCTGAAAAAAATGTGAGAGAAACAAAAGGTAGCACTTCCCAAATACACAGATGCTGCTTAAAGTCAATGCTGAAAAAACTCCTTGTGGATCCGCTATTGCTGAGTTTGATGTGGTTTGTGTGCCATCTAAAATTCCTGAAGGGATTGAGGTTAACACCACAGGTCAAATGCATGATGTAGGCATCATGGTACTTTGAGTCCCTGAGTTCTCCCACTCTGGGGTTTTCATATGCCTGAGACACTAAACATCACATGCACTGACATCATTTTAATAAGACCCAGGAACTTCCACGGGATACTCTGGAGCCTGCCACTGAAATAGTTTTGCTGTCAAAAGCTGACATTATAATGACATTGGGGGAGAAACTCCCTGGGAAATCACTGCTTGTTTCCTTTCAGGCAGTTCAGTTTACCTGCAGAAGTTGGACTCTTCTGCTCTGCTCTGTAGCATCTGGCAATTGACATGATCCCTTAAGTCAATTTTGCAGTTGAGTGGACAGAGGTTCCCAGAAAGCCAAGGCCTGAAGTGGAAAATATTGAGCAGGTGACTCATTAAAGCTTGAATCTAAGACTGGAGCCCCGAGGAGTAGTCTGCGCACTGATGGTCTTATTGGACATTAGGAAGCCTGATTGGACTGTGGCCTCATTTCAGATCAGTATTAGAAGGGAGGGAGTGTGCCTGGGAATATTTCCCACTGTTGACTTTTCTGGGTTTTGTTTGTTTGTTTTATTAAATGCACTCATTCTCTCACCTAGTTTACTTTGATTCTTTATCCAATTCTCACCATCTGCTCTCTGTGCTAAAACTTTCCTCTGGCGTCTTCCATTCTGTTCCCTCCAAGGTGCTTGAATGCTCTCCTCTTTTCAGATGCTCACTACTTCCATTACTACTCAACAGATGGCTGGGCTTTGCTTTCTCTGAGACTCATTGCAGTGACTTCCAATCATATCCCCTTCATTGTAATCTGTCTCTAATTTGTTCCTCTCCTCCACTGGGATAGTAGGAATAAGTAATCTCTTCAACTAAACCAGCCCTTGCTAACATTTTTTTTTCAGCTGAGATCCTTCCTTCCTCCAATCATCTATCAATGGGCACTTTGGTTTCTTTCCTATTTCAACCATTGTAAATATTACAATGAGAAGCAGAGTGAATATAACTTTTTATGTTAATGTTTTCATAGTCTTTGTGTGAAGAAACCCTAAAATTGAATTGCTGGACCATATGTAGTCCTATCTTTATATTCTTTTTTAAAAAATGTATTACAGACACACTCAACACATGCTGCTTATGTAGCCATTGTCTGCCCACAGGGCCAATGCCTAGACTCATCTGTCTCTCAAAAAAGAACTCATGGATATACCAGTCTTTCAGATGATCACACTGTGCCTGTTGCAGTCCTGGCAGTTGCATGTACAGACTCACCCTACAACCGCTGCCATGTTAGTGACTCAGCTTCACCATTTTCCCACTAGTCTCTACAGAGACACCTAACCACTAATCTCTGCAGAAATACCTAAGCACAAAAATCTCCAGGCTTGTTGGTTCTATGGCTGGAAAATTCAAAAATGCTCTGGAAACAGGATGGGTCACTCCCCACTGAGCCTCTGTACATTCTGTACTTCCAGTGTCCAAGCAATTGCATCCAGGAATGTCCACTGTTATCATATGAGCTCATTGGTCCAGATCCTCTGACCCTCAGAGTCCTGTTCTACACAGCAGTTTATGCAGCCACATGACACCTTCATAATTTTAATACTGATTTTTCAGTAGGAATGCACCAAATAAGATGTGAAATTATAATAGAAGCCACATTAGTTCAACAAACAGAACCGAAAACAGAATACTCAACTAGTAATTAATAGCTTAGTAAGTCTTTCAGAGAATGACATAAAGACCCCATTGTGAGATATGACAATTTTCACAAGTTTTCTCTTAATCAGGTTTTTTTTTTTTTGGTAACTCCATTATCATTTTGTTATACCAACCAATATTAAGTAAATTATTCATATGTGTCAGTAGGCAGGTTTGGGGGATGTTGGAAACTTGGGACAATAGTGGAGGGAATGCTACTACATTGGTGTTGGAACATTAAATTATAGAAATAACTACATTGTGAACAACTCTGTAAACCACAGTGTTTAAAATAAAAATTATTAAAATAAAATATATTAATATACATTTATTTATGAATTTTATTTATTTTATTTTTATTTTTTTTGCTTTTGGGGCCACATCCGGTGGTGCTCAAGGGTTACTCCTGGCTATGTGCTCAGAAATCGCTCCTGGCTTGATGGGACCAAATGAGACACTGGGGGATCAAACCGCAGTCCCTCCTAGTTTAGCACGTGCAAGGCAAATGCCCTACCACTTATGCCACCACTCCTGCCCCTATTCATGAGTTTTAGATGTACAATGTTCCAGCACTGATTCCACCACCAGTGTCAACTTCACTCCACCAGTATTTCCAGGTTCCCTATCTTAGTTTGCATCTTGATAGATGTCTTTTAAGGTTTGGTTGTTGAAGTTTGGATCTCTTGTTTTTTTTTTTTTTTTAATTTTTGTTATTACCAATGTACCTGAATCTGCATGACCCCTGTCTCTTTTGCTTCTCATATATCTCTTATCCCCACCGCCATCAACTTTTTTCCTTCTCCTCCTTATCTATCTTAAGCTTTTTAAGGAACAGCCATGAAATTTCCCCTACATAGTTACATAAATTTCTACTCAAATCACACAAAATATAATTTTTCTCCATACTTTTTCCAATACTTTTTGTTATCATTGCTTTTGATGTAAGCTATTTCACTTTTATGAGATGGTATCTCATTGTCATCTGCATTTTCTTGGTGACCATAATGTTTTTACAAGCCTATTTCACGTTTGCATGTCATCTTTGGGGAAGTAGCTATTCAAATATTATGCACATTTTTAATTGGATTGTTCATGTGTATTAAGTTGTGTGAGTTCTTAAATATTAGCCTCTTATGAGTTGTATAAAGTTCAAATATCACTCTTTCAACTGGCTATCGTTTTTCTATTTGTATTTTATTTTGTGCTTACAAGAGCTTTCCAAGTTAATGTAGTCCCAACAATTTATCTCTGTTCCCTTTTCTTTGTCTTCTATTGCTCATACTAATATAATGATAGAAAGCAGAAGATTGGTCCTCTCTCTGCACCAGTCTGTCTTTCTTTATCCTAATTCACATTTAATACATGATTTAACAAGTTGTCCATAATAGTCATTTAAGACATTAATATTCAAACACCAATCCCACCACTAATATGACTTTCCTTCATCAGTGTCCCTAATCTCCCACCTACCACCATAGCCTGCCTCCACTAAGACACAAATAAATTTATTTCATATTACTTGTTATAACACAAAGACAAATAGAATTATCAAAACTTCAATTAACAAGGGTCAATTTGAAATGACTGTTATATCTTTCCATGGTGTTATTAAAGTCAGTGATTAAAGATTTACTGAACTGTAGTTGGTGTTATTTGAGCCTTTTTGGTTACTTTATAGGCTCACAGAGCTTGGTAGATTTCTATGTAACTTTCCTATCAGATTTCCTGTGATACTACTGGGCTGACACTACTATAAAATATTGAGGTGTGCTGCAGCTGCATGCTGCTGTGTGGTCTAGGATTTATAGATCTGAAACAAATGTGGTGGCTTAGAAGTTTGATAAGGTTAAGTTTCAGAGCTGGGCCGTTTCTGTCAGAGAGTGTAGGGGGTAGCATTTTGCTGCTGTAGTTCATGCAAAAAGGACAATCTGCACCTCACCTTTCTGAGGATGCTACAGAGGTTATCAGCTATACACAAGCTACCTGGGAAGCATTGGCAGCCATTGTTTTCTTTTTTCACCAGTCTTTCTGTTTGGATGTTTTAAATTAAATTTTGTTATTTTTAAACACCATGCTTTACAGAGTTGCTCATAATACAGTTATTTCTGGTTTCCAATGTTCCAATCCCAATCCCATTACCAATGTAACATTTCCTCTACAATTACACCCCCCCAAGTTTTCCCAACCTCCCCCAAGCGTTTCCTTTGGCAGTTACAAATAATTTACTTGATATTGATCTGTACAGCAAAAATGGTAATGAAGTTATCAAAAAAAAACATGATTAAGAGAAAATTTGTGAAAATTGTCATCTCTCACAATGGGGTCTTCATATCACTACCTGAAGATTTACTAAGCTGTTTGTTGCTAGTTGAGCATTCTGTTGTTGGTTTTGTTTGTTGGGCTAATGTGGCTTCTATAATAATTTCTGCACCATCTTATTTAATGCATGCCTACTGGGAAGTCAGTATTAAAATTATGGTGGTGTTGTGTGGCTGCATAAGTGGCTGTGCAGTCCAGGATGCTGAGAGCCATTGGAACTGGGCCAATTTGCTCCTATGGTGACTGGGGTAGATCCTGAGTGTGACTTACTGGACTATGGAAGTAGAGAGGCATGGAGGGTGCCACCCACCCTGGCCTGAATTGTCAGCCATAAGACCTGCATGCTAGGGTATTTTTTGTGGTTAGGAGTCTTTGTGAGATTAGTGGAAAAGTGAAAGCTGGATCAGTAGTAGGGCATCAGTTGTAGGGTGAATCTGTGCAGCTGCCAGGGCTTCAGCAGGGCTGGGCAGGGGACTTTAATCTTTCTATCTATGTGTACATAGGTGAAGATTATGGTGACTTCAGGTGGTTGTTGTATATGGGTACAGTGATAAAAATACCAGAATGTGCTTACAATAATGTTTGTTAAATGTAATTAACTAAGCATATATTCACAAAAGACATCAACTCCCTTGGACATATTTATCTTCCTTCCAGTTCATCTTGAGACTTTATCGCTCTCTCTCTTTCTCTCTCTCTCTCTCTCTCTCTCTCTGTCTCTCTCTCTGTCTCTCTCTGTCTGTCTCTCTCTGTCTCTGTCTCTCTCTGTCTGTCTCTCTCTGTCTCTGTCTCTCTCTGTCTCTCTATTTGGTTTTTGGGCCACACCCATTGGCGCTCAGGGGTTACCCCTGGCTCTGAGCTCAGAAATCACTCCTGGCAGGCTTGGGGCGGGGGCATATGGGCTGCTGAGGATCGAACCTGGGTCTGTTCTGGGTTGGTCATATTTTATATTCAATCTGAAGGTCTTTTTCTTTTAACTTGACCCTGGGGATGTGCCTGGAAAAGAACATTTGGTTCTTGAGTTAGTCTTTTTATTTTTAGGTTCATCTGATCAATCCAGGCTTCACACAACTACAAGAAAAACAATATTTTTTTGTTTGGGGGCCATATCCTGTAGTGTTCAGGTTTATCCCTGGCTCTGTGGTTAGGGGTTAATCCTGGCACAGATTGAGTTGTATATGTAGCTCTGGGGATTGAACCCAGATTGCTTTTGTGAAAAGCAAGTGCTCTACCCTCTGTCCTATGTCTCTAGTTAGATTTTTATAATGTTATGATTTATATTATTTAGAAGATTTAGAAGAATATAGAAGATTATATTAGGATATTAGAATAATATTTCTTTTCTTTTTTTGTTTTTGGGCCCCATCCGGCAACACTCAGGGGTTACTCCTGGCTTTGCACTCAAAAGTCACCCCTGGCAAGCTCAGGAGACCATATGGGATGCTGGGAATCAAACTCGGTCTTTCCAGGGTTGTCCTCATGCAAGGCAAACACCCGACACTATGCTATCTCTCTGACCCAGAATAATATTCTTTAAGGCCCACTTTCATGGGACCTTTGTACATTCATCATTGCTTAGAGAAGAACGTTTTTAATAGTCTAAATTTAACATATTTTCTTCATCTAATCCTTCAATTCTCACCACAGAAACACTATGCTGTAGGTAGACTGTATTTTATAAAATACCTTATTCATTTTCAACTTTCCCCTTTCACACCTTAGTCTCCACATTCCTGGGCTCTTTAAGCCCTTGGTTATTTACAAACATTAAATGCCCACAAAGTTCACCTCTGCTACTTCCATTAACAAATTTAATCATAGATAGCTGTTTAATAATGTATTCCATGGCCTCCCAACAAGACTGAGAGCCCTTTAAGAAAATTGACCTTGTCAGAAAATCCTTGGTATTTACCAGAACACCTAAGACAATGTCTTGTTCAGGAAATTTGGCCAAATAATCAAGGCATCAGTTGATCATTCATTGTACATATATATATATGTACATATATATATTTTGACATATTTTGACATATATATATGTAAAGTGTGGGGCCAGAGTGATAGAACAGCGGGTAGGGTGCTTGCCTTGACCTGAGTTCAGTCATCGGCATCCCACATGGCCCTCTGAGCATGCCAGGAAGGCGTCTTGAGCAAAGCTAGGAATAGACCCTGAGCATCGCTGGGTATGGTTAAAAAAAAAAAAAGACAAAAAAAAGTGTGCACTGGTGAAGGATGTGTACATTCTATAACTGAAAATCAAAAGGAACAATTTTGTAGCCATGTACTTAAGTAAAGTAATATTATTGAAAATTGTAAACCACTAAGTGGAGGAGAAAAAAGTCTTTTTACTTATACATGCAATTATACTGTTTATATATTCTTATATTAGTCAATTTTATAAATAAATATGTAAATCATATAAAAAGAAAATTAAAAAAAGATGAAGAGGGAAATCCTTGAATTGCCTGTGGTATTTAGTTTTCACTTCTAACTCCATAAAGGCATATATATATATATATATATATATATATATATATATATATATATATATACACACACATATATCTCAAAATATGTCAAAGGGTTTGAAAGGGTAAAGGAATGTGTTAAGAATCATATGGTGAGAAAAATAGAAATTGGTAATATAGTTCTTTTATTTTATGGTTTTTAAACATTTTAAGGAATTGCTCTAGTATGTCTCATAATTATTCATTCTTTGGCTTCCTGTTTCCTCCCCTACATTATGCAAATATTAATTAAACTTTCCGTTTTATTGGATTCTGAAAGCATAGACTTAAGCCATTTTGTTTACTGCTTGACTGAGAGATGAATGACAGCTCTAAAACCTTTTCTTTCTAGTTTATATAAAGCAGTCTTCTGTGCCAATGCCATTCTGACTAATTGTAATGTAGGGTCTACCTTTGAAATGACTGGGGCAAGTTGGGCACATAGGCCCTGAGTGGCAAGGAGTCAATAGGATTCACTTGCAATACCAGCCATATTGAGGAGACTTGAAATCATGTTTGTTTGTTAGGAATATTCCTGGTTCAGACACAGATGGGTATTTAGGTCAGATAAGTGACAACTGTCCCTCCTTTCTTTTTTTGGGAACAGCCTTTGCACAACATCTGAACTATGCATCTGAACTATGCATTCCTCACTTGTCTGCAAAGGAAGTCCAGAGGCTTCCTTTCCCATTGAAAATCAACCTCATTCAAAATGAGTCTTTGTGTTTGCGATTTTGACTTTCAAGATTTTTGTGAACTTCATCAGCATCCCTGACAAAACTTGGAGATGTCCAAATCGCAACAGAAATCAATCAAGTGTTACAATTTGGAGATGGGGGAGGGAAAAGTTGCTTTATACCACAAACAGCGGCTTCAATCTGTCATTATGACTGAGAGTATGTCACAACAATCTGTTTTTATTCTTCAGGAAAGAAGAACAACATCTTGCTTTCCTCTAGCTACAGCTAATTTGGAAAATTTGCAATCTGACATGCAACTTGATTAAAATGACCCGAAGTCACCAATTCTTTTAAAATGCAACCCAGTGCGCACAACCCCAGACTTGTGTAGTCCAATTATCTCCTTCAAAGCCTATTTAAAATTTTTTTTTTGGAGAGGGGGCCTACATATTATAATTCACAGAGAGAGCTTGAATTATTTTTAAAAAATTCCCTTTTGGCACTACTGTCACTATGGATTTCCTTCAGGGCCTAGAGGAGAGGGAAAGTAAGGTGTTGTGTCTCTAAGAAGCAAGCGTGAATTTCATAGTTCTGATTTTAGAGCAGGCACATGATTGAATGAGGCATCCTGGTTGGAGTTGGAGACTGTTTTGACATTGTGGTTTCATTCTCCATACATACTTTTAGAAAATATGTAGGAATCTGTCCCAGTTTGAATTGGCTCACTAGGTCTTTGTCAAACTCTGACTACACTGAGAATAATGATATTTCTTTTCTAGGGAAAGCAGTGGGTAGAAGAATAGAACAAAAACAGTCCTAGCCATCCAGAAAGGGAATTAATGGATTCATGTAATGGAAACTGAGGCAGTTATCAGGAATCAGAGTGTAGGGTTGGTATATAAATATAGTCACTTTTTTTCTATGCACCTCATTTTTTCCCCCTATAGCATCTAAAAATGTGTATTTGTGGCCCACCAGCGAGGAAGGATGTTAGCGTAGGCAACGCTAATGTGGACTGACATGAATGCCCACAGCTATATTGTTCAATAAGACAATATATAATTATTAGAAGACAATATATAATTATAAATGTTGAATTGTGTGCCTGCCAAAATCTTAAGTGTCTGGCATTCTGGTGCAGAAAGGAGAGAGCCTTATACTGGGTGAGACCACATAAATGCAGATGCAGACACTCATTTGTCAGGGAAATGTACAGTAATGAGAATCATTCTGAATCCTGTTGCCTTGGCAAACCTATTCTAAAATGATGTAGATAAAGAGCTAGCAACACTTATCAATGAAGCCAGCGTG
This sequence comes from Suncus etruscus, assembly GCF_024139225.1. NCBI lineage: Eukaryota > Metazoa > Chordata > Mammalia > Eulipotyphla > Soricidae > Suncus > Suncus etruscus. The sequence goes on from NC_064855.1 coordinate 71,166,659, forward strand.
TCTTGGAAAAGAAAGCTACTGAAAACAATGCATCAAGCATCAGACCAAATCGACTTTTAGGGCTCTGGTCCTGTTCAAAAGTGGGTCAAGATGTAAAATGAGAGATCAGGCATTAAAGACATGACTATAATCAATTTCCCACTGGACAGCCTGGTCACACACATATCCAGTCCAAAGGTGTAAGGGACATTAAATTAAGCTTGGGGCTCCAGCTCTGATAGATGGCAGCTTTTCTGAATGGGTAATTTTTTGTGTGGAAGGACCAACAACAAAGATGCCAGGAATGCGACACCTCAGGTGAATGAATGTTAGAGTTAATTCCTCCATTTGGGAAGACTCAGGGCTTGCGAAGGAGCAAGGAGCACCTGATTGTCTTCCTCTGCCTTGGTCTCTCCTAGCTATAGTAAATATGTGATGTAATTAGAGAGCATTAATAATATTAGTTCTTTTTTAAAGAAGAAAAATATAAGGCAGAAAAACATTAATTAACTTGTTTATGATTAGATTTGATTTACAAATCAAGACCAAGATCAAGACTGATTCATCTCCCAGTTGGAGAAGAATCTCCCAGTAGTCCTACTGTCTACGTACTTTACCTCCTCGTTGTCTTATTTAAAAATTTCAATATTCCATGGGAAATTTGCCTAGAAACCCACCAAGCTCAATAAGAGTAAACAATAACCAAGAAGATTTTACCAGCACCAACCAACTCAGTAAATCTGCAGACAGTGAGATATAACAATGATCTCAAACGGACTTTTATTGATCTAGTTTCTGATAATCTCATTTACCATTTTGTTATAATGAGGAATATGAAGTAAATTTGAGCCTGCTAAGAGGATGGAGGGGGTTTAAAGGGAAACTGGGGACATTGATTACATATGCTTACACTGGTGGTGTGACTGGTGTTGGAACATTGAATGCCTGAAACAACTGGACTATGAACAACTTTGTAATAATAATAGTAATAATAATAATAAATAATGTGTTATACTCTGACTTTGTCCTAGGATCTGTGCAAAAACCAATATCTCTAACTACAGAAGACCGACTATGACAACTGTGACTGAGTAAAACTTTACTGGGACCATAAGAGAGACCTTGGGGTTGGACAACTAACATGCCCGGAGCCTATATTTGGTCTTCTGACAGTATGCTTCATGAGTAGAGACACTCTGTATCTTTTAGGCCACGGAAATTTTCTTCCTAATTTCCCCAACATTGTTTCCCCAAACATTTGTTTGTTGCAAAACAAACAAACAAACAAAACAAAAAATCCTACTACATCTGCCCCCTTATTAAAATTTTATTTAGATCTTCTAGATAGGTGCTCCTGCCTTTTTAAAAATAGAATCTTGGAACATGAGTCACTTTGTTTTGCCTCATATTCCTATGTCTTCCTACAAATTGAAAAAAGAAAAGTGGATGGGACCCAGGGGCCAAGTGGTCTCAGGTGCATTGAGTAGAAAAGAAATTGTCAGAACTAAATACCAAGCCAAAATCAATGACTATAGAATCAAGAGACCCAAACTGTAACAAGCTAAAACACAAAGTGGACCTGTTACACTGGTAGACCAAGAGTCTAAGTGTTGAGGTATGGGATGCATGTTGGGAATTTTGGTGGAGGGAGATCAACACTGGTGGTGGAAATAGCCCTAATTCACTGTCACTATATGCCTGAAAAACAACTATGAAAGACTTGTAATTCACAATGGTCTCAAAAAAAAATAAAAATAATGTGTTATAATAATAATTTAATAATAATTAAAATTTTCAAATTTTAATTTTAGACACCATGATTTACAGTATTGCTGTTCATGGAATTTCATGCAGAATTCTAATTCTATACCCTTAACCATTGTTGTCTTTCCACCATCATTGTGTCAGTGTTCCCACACTTGATGTGGCAAACTCAGTTCTCTAAACCAGTTCTGAGTTTCTCTTGCCATTAGACCTTTATTCCCTTATCATGTTTCTTCATATCACATATATGAGGAAGACATTGTGTCTTTCCTTTCCTGGCTCATTTCACTCAGTATTTCAGATTCATTCCAGATTCATCCACATTGTGACAAAATAGCCTGATTTCATCTTTTCTTATAGCCAAGTAATATTCCACTGTGTTTATAATTTATCCAGTCATCTGTTCGTGTACACTGGGTTACTTCTCAGTTTTGGCTATTGTGCATAGTGCTATGATGAACACAAGTGTCTGTAAATATAGAAATGGAATTTTCTGGGTTAGATGGAAACAATATGGATACTTCTCAAGCAAGTATGAATTGAATTTCTACTGTTTTATTTTTAATTCAGCAAAAGATCAGACAAGGGCTCACTCTTTGGTATTGGTTTGTAAAGTCAGAGGGATGGGAAAGGTGGAAGCATCCAACTCCTGAGCAACAGTATCTCCTATGCTAGCTAGTCAGGACCTCCTTTTGTGTGAGAAAAGCAAGATTGACATACCTCTCTGGGCATAATAATTAATTGCCAGAATCTCAATTAAGATAGTGCAAAACTGCATCTTGAAAGTTTCATTTTATAGCAATAAATCTTGTCCAGTTTTAAAAATAAGCTATTTTATCTATCTTCTCTCTCTTCAATTATAATTTATCAGGTTACATCTGATTGCACTGAGCCTAAGAATAACCTTGGTATCTTTCAGATGTGGAGCTTCAATAATTGTTTACATTAGTATCAATCTCAACATTGAGAGTAAAGATGTACCAATTTGCCTGCTGTTAAAGGCCATCTATAAAAATCTTACAGAAAAGGATGAGAATACAAATTGCCTACAATGGCAGATGTTTAGCTCCTGGGATCCTACAAGGCACACAACTCTAATAAAAAGCCCTCTTGCCCTTGTTAGTAGAGTGACAGATTGAAAGAGTTGCATTTTCCTACTATGTTCCTTCATTGTCCATAGTTCCTTCCTTCTCTACCCCTTCATCCTTTTACTTCTTTTTTTCCTGAGCCCTTACAAACAAGTCTCGGGGAACTCAGAACAGCAAGTGTTGTGGTACAGATATTACCATATGGGTTCCATTTCTGGCTAGAAACAGATACAAGTTTTGATGACTACTAACCAAAGTCTTAGAGGCAGATACCCAGAAAAGAAATGGCATCAACATCAGGGCTCATGGAACTAAAAATCATTCAAGTGAATTCTAGAACTAGATAGGAGTTTGTCAGTTGGGGAGGGAAGATTTGTGGGAAGAAATGAGGCTTTTCAAGAAAAGGAATGGTATAATGAAAGGCATTACACTAAAAAGCAATGGTTTATAAAATATATTTAGTTATTGATTCTGATAGAGATAGCCTACCAAAATTTGTACTGTTCTTTTAATAACATAGACCAACTACCCAGCCATAGACTACATTTCCCAATCCCCATTGTGTCTAGCTGAAACCACATATCTGAATCCACCCTATTTATGGTTGAGGCCATCAATAATTGACAGAGAATAAGACTTCTTTGTCTTCCCCCTCTGCTGACTTGGATTCTGGGGATGTTCAGTTCTAAGCAATGAAAAAAAGTCACAAAATAGAAGGAACTTGGATCTCGAATCACCAAGTGGAAAGATAGCCACTAACCACTAGCATTAAAGAAATAGCCTATGTGAATAAGAAGCAAACTTTTACTTAGGAAACCAATTTGGAGGTTTATTGTTATAGAATTACAGTGTTATAGTGACCGATATTCATCACCAGGTGTGATGAATAAGACTTTTATTTTTTTATGCTCAAAGGAATAATTTTATTGAGATCATTTTTAACAGATCAGGTGGACTAATAAAAAGGAAGGGGCAGAGTCCTTTGAGGGACAGTCCTGGCAGGCTCCATAGGGTGATTCGCCCCTCCACCCCAGAACAGGAGGGGGCCAGCTGATCTCTGTCTGTGATGAAAAAATAAAATACTTTTGGAGGTATAATGATATAGAGTGGGGGAATGTCTCTTGGAGTATATAGATTATTCCAGGATAAGTCAGTCCTGGGCTGAGGAGCATAACTGTATCTCCCACAGGGAGTTTACTACTCAGGATAGCCTATATTTATAGTCCAGAACATGTTTATTAATGATAGGCCTAGCTCAGCAGTCAATGTCTGTGCACTCTTCTGCCCACCTGTAACTTAATATTTTCTTAATGCTTTTCTACCAAGCACTATTCCGGAACTTTTATGTTCCTATACTTTTAAACTATATTTGGGGAACTTTCTGTTGCTATTAACCTTCCCTACACACAAGTACTACAGCATAAATACATAACATACATTTTAAAAACAGGCTAAGTACATTAAAATACACACAGTAAAACATTTTGCAATTGAAAATATTAACTATGGAAAACACATTTAAATTATAAAGAAAATGACTTAATCAAGACAAAGATGCAGGCGGTTAGAAATCAGATCTTTAATTGGGCTAAACTGTTATTACTCCCTTTTTTTAAACCACTAACTAACTAAAACTTATCCCATCACCAACTATGAGTAAAATATGACTACCCGCTTAGTCCCTACACCTAAAACCTTAAGTTCAGATGCTGGTTTGTCCACGCTGATCTCACCACGTGGCTTCTTTAAACTTTTTGCAGGCCGGTTTGCTCGCACCATTTCATCTTTGTGATCTGGAGGGTGGATTCCAGGCTTGCCTTTTTTCTGGAGCCGAGCCGAGCCACAGGCATTGCAGCTTCTGGGCTGATAAGGAGTTTTTCGCGGCTTCTTTGCTGCAGGATAGGAGTTCTTGGCTGATTACAGCTGCCTTTTTTCCCCTCTGGGTGGCACTTTGCAAGCAGGTTTCGCGGCCACAGCTTTTTTACAGGGGGCTTTTGGATGTTCAAAGTTCTAAAAGTCCAGTCCGAAATTTCCAAAGTCAAAATCCAAATTTAAGCCGAAGGTCATTCTCAGAAAATCAGTCTGCTTGTAGAAGCTTTTTCTTTCTGAACCTTTTCCAATTAAGGCCCTCCATCAGTATCTGAGGAGGCCGAGGTTTTTGGAAAAAGGATTTTCGGCAACAAAGTTTCAGTCCTGAGTCTTGGATGGGAGATACAAGTTTTCAACTCCCCTGTTTCACTGATATTTTTGCCCCTAGAAGGGGTCGTGGCCATCTTTGAACATGGCTTCACGTGGCCAAACACTTTGGGCTGACTCCATCTGAAAAGAGCCAAAATCAAACAGAAGAGCAGAAATCTCACCATATTCGCTGTTTTCTTGGGTCCAGGTTTCAGGTCAGAGTTCCGGGCGCCAGATGTAGAATTAAATAATTAAAGATGGTGGTGGATGGAGATGGATGGAGGTGGATTTCTCTCTGCCATCCCAGGCCATGTGGCTCCGCAACCCCCATTCAGCTGGTGGGTCCCAGGTTTAGGTGAACGGTGGAATCACTTATCCAGAGACAGGCATCAGGAAGCATCAGCTTTATTCATCCCTATCCACCACATGTATGGCCTATATCATAACCTTTCAAGCATTCAGCCATTCTTAGCTAGTCCTGCCTCTTAACTCCTTTCAGCCATCTTCCCTTTGGGCTCCATGCTGGCCAAAGAGCAGAAGCGCACGGGAGCCGGCCAAAAAGCCCTAATCCCCTCTGGTCCATACCTTATCTACCTTTTCCAAGACCCCTCCCAGGAATGGGCAGGGTCTTGCAGGTAAGGTCAAGTTACTTAGGGAGAAAGGGTGGAGGATGAGGCTTCAAAGGGGCAGTGGTATTGAGGTTCAAGGTTACCATTTGATAGGTCTTCCAGGAGATGGACCACTTTGTTTAGGAGAGACCTCTGGGTTCAGTGCAAAATATACTGTGGCAAGCACATTTTAACAGAGAGCCTGGTTCTCACAATCCAACGTATGACAGTTGAGGTCGGAGGGCTCTGTCCCATGGTGTGAACACATAACTGTGCTTGCATGAAACTCTTCTGGCTGATATGAGTTGCTTCTCTAAGATGACACTGGGACAGTTGTGGCTGGCCTGTGTTGGATGTCATGACATGTGAGCCTATTGAAATCTCTGGATTACTTGGGTGCTGGACCCAGATGAAGCTTTCACACAAAAAGTAGTTAGGGGCACAAGGTCCTGAAGCAAATAGTGTTTTTATGTGGTGCAGAAAAGACTCTGGATCAGGCCTGGCCTTTAATGTGCAAAGAAGTACTTCGGCACCTGTGGTCGTTGTTCTGAGGTTCAGGCGACCAAACATGCAACATAGATGGTCCATGACTTCCTGAAATCCCCCCACTGCCTTCTGACCATTAGGGTTTCTTGTGACAGATCTGCTGTAAATCTTAAGGGTGCTCCTTTAAATGTAATTTCCCTTGCTGCTTTCAGTATTTTATTCTTATCTATGGGATTCATCATTGTGACTAGGATGTGTCTTAGGGTGCTTTATTTCAAGTCTCTTTTACCTGGTACTCTTTGGGCATGTAGGGTTTGGTTCCATGCCATTTTTTAGTTCTGGGAGTTTCTCAGTAATGATGTCCTTGACTGTTGATTCTTTCTGGAAATTTTCTTCCTGGGTCTCTGGAACTCGAATGATTCGTATGTTGTTTCTGTTGAGTTTATCAAAGACTTAAATTTTCATCTACTCACATTTGAGTATTTTTTCCATTTCTTTGAGTATTTTTTCCATTGTCTGATCATTTGCTTTGTATTTTTCCAGTCTCTTCTGCTGTATAGAGTTGTTCTGCATCTCATTTCCAACTCTGTTGGAGAGGCTTTCCATTGAGGTTTTCATTTTATCTACCAATTTTTTCAGTCCTGTTACTTCAGTTTGAAGTTTCCTGATTTATATCTTTGTGGTCTGTTCAGCCCAATCTATGCTTTCTTTGAGTTCTATGAACATCCTCCATATTTCTTCTCTAAACTCCTTATCTGAGAGGCTAATTATGTGTTTGACACTTTTTGGGTCATCAAAGCTGCTATATTCATTCTCTATGCATGGTGTTGTCCTGTATTTTTCCCCATTGGCATGCTTGTAGTGTGGCTTTTTACTATGTGTTGTGGTGGGGTTCATGGGCTAGAAGGTGCTCTGGCTCAACCATTCATGGGTGGAAACAGCCTACCTTGTGATGAGCCCTGAGGAGTTTATGTTTGCTGTGGCCTTTCTCAGCTGCCTCACACAGGAAAGCAGGAAACCAAGCAAGGAGCAACGCAGCTGCCTTTTATAATGTCTCCTTTGAACTCAGGCACATGGCAGGAATCAGGCTCCACCCTTCACAGGTGGAGAAAGCCTACCTTGTGATGATTCCTGAAGAAATTATGTTCCCTGGGGAGCTCAATGATAGGGCAATTTCCTTGTATCTGTGAGGACCTGGGCTTAATCTTTGGTAGCATGAGAAAAAATAGTGAATATAATGTGAATAATTATCTCAATGGATTTTTCACAGATTTAATACCAACATGCAAGTTTGGTCTTTGTAACCAACAAGTTACAAAAGCAAGTTTTGGTCTTTGTAACCAACAAGTTACAAAAGCAAGTTAAGAAACAGCATAAACTATACCTCCAAACTGGTTTAATTCTCCCTTCCAGTTATTTGCTTCCTGAAACCCTAATTACAATCCACCAGCAATGTGTGAATTCCAGTTGCTCTGATTCCCACCAGCAATGAGAATTGTCTTTTTCATTTTGTCATTTGGGGGGATTTAGTGGAATTACATTAGAATTTTTTTTTTGTTTTGTTTTCGGTTCACACCTGGCAGTGCTCGGGGGTTACTCCTGGCTCTATGCTCAGAAATCACTCCTGGCAGGCTCAGGGAACCATATAAGATGTCAGGATTCGAACCACCGACCTTCTGCATGCAAGGCAAATGCCTTACCTCCATGCTACCTCTCCGGTCCCCATCATATTGTATTTTTAACTAGTATTTCTCTTATGGTATATGAACTCATTGCAATGGTTATAGACCATTTATATGTTACCTTTTATGAAGGATTTATCATTTACTCAATTTTCTCCAGGTTTTTTTTTTTTTGGGTGGGGGTCACACCAGCTGTGCTCAGGGGTTAGTCCTGGCACTACACTTAGAAATTGCTCCTGGCAGGCTCGGGGGACCATATGGGATGCCGGGATTCAAACCACCGTCCTTCATGCAAGGCAAACACCTTGCCTCCATGCTATCTCTCCCGCACCCCACCAGGTTTTCTTATTGGTTATTCTTTTTTTAATATAAATTTTATTTTGATCATAGTGGCTTACATGTTGTTGACAATAATATTTTAGGTACATATTAACATAATATCAGGGGGATTCCCATCACCGAATTATCTTTCCTACACCTCCGTTCCCATACTACCTCCCATATCCTCCTCTCTCACCCCCAGGGCTGCTAGATTACGTGGTCCCCTCTGAGCCTAGCTTACTACTTAGTGGTCCTACACCTGTTTTGGTCTTGGTACCTCCCTTGTTTCCTCCTCTAATTGGGAGGCGGGACTAGATAGTTCAAGTTATGTGATTTTGTTTGAAGAAGAAAAAAATGATAAACTGGGGTAAAAATCAAATACGTCGAAAATGGGCAGAGTCCTTCTAGAGGCTCTCATCATCGGTTTGAGAGATGAAGGGGAAAAAGAAGGTGAAACACCTCAACAGTACAAAATGAAGTGTCAAATAAAATATCCAGTGAGCACTCCAACAATAAAAATAAACACCACATAAAAGCCATGGTCTTGAGATAAAAAACATGGCATAGCACCTAAAGAAAAAAAAAAGAAGAAAATAAATAAATATAATATAAATGGAGACAACAACTTGAATAACATACTAAAACAAAGAAATCGACAAAACCTAGATAGATATAAAAAAATTGTTTTGTGTTTTTTTTCTTTTTCCTCCTGCACAGGCACAGTAAATATTGGGGTCATTCGAAAAGGAATTCCCTTGGCCTAAGAGATACAGGGTTTCTCCACCCTTGGAGTATATTGTCATGGGATTAACTATAGACTCCGTTCAGGCTCATTTACTCTTCCCTTATTGGTTATTCTTACTGGTATTTCTCTTATTGGTTATCTATGTATTCAAAAATTGACTTGTTTTTAAAATTTACTATTATTTTCCATATTCAGTAAAATCATTTCAACATGAAACAGGACAAAAGGACATTGCCACGAAGCAAAGACTCCTTAATAGTTAAAGGGGATGTTTGATGCTTAGGCAAATCTATGTATCAAATCCTGCTAGACAGTCCATTGATAGCTATTAGTCAACAATGCAAAGACTCTTAACAATGAATCAGGGCTACTTAGCTTGGACCATGTAGACACTGGTCCATGGGGAGATGAAATCCATTTACTTACTAATTCTTTCATTCAACAAATAATTATCTGGCACCTTCTAGGCACTTGAGATACATCAGTAGATAAAATTAAAGTACTTGTCCTTGTGGAACTTCCTTTCCAGAGAGGGAAGAGGAGATAGACAAAAAGTAGTAAGTACAATAAATTCTTGCATAAAATGTGAGAAGATCAGTGCTATAAAAAGAGGGAAGATAGAGTAAGATAATCAGGAGTGTTCAGTAGAGCAATAGGGCCAGGTGCTGAGAATGAGACATTGAAAGCACCCTGCCATGCAGCCACAAAGATCTCTAAGTGGGAGTGTAGAGAGGAAAGTTCTTGGAGAGAATGTATCAGGTAGGCTCAGGAACTAGTCAGGAAGACAGATTAGAACACCTCAGGCCATGGAAGCTTCCATGGGCTGAACTTAGCACAAGTTGGAACAGTTGGAGGATTCATATGACCTGGCACCCCTCTACTAACTCCAGCTACTGTGTAGAGTACTCAATGAGAAATCAGGGACTTATGGTGGTCCACTGAGAGTTCTATATTTGGCACCAAGTGAAAAAGGCTGATGATTAGGAGCAGGTTTTAGAAGTCAGGTAGACAAGTGCTCAGAGACTTGCTCCATCTTGCCATAGCAATGGCTTTTTCTGATGAAAAGAATGTGGGGTAGAGCTTCTCTGAGATGGCCCAGCTGGATTCCTGTGCTGACTTCTGCCCCTTCTTAGCCATTTTGGAGTTTTCTCAACTTCATCTGATTTATATCTGAACCTTGATCCCCAACCTATTCTAGTCTTGGTAGCCCACACCTCTACATTCCTCTTCTTTCCAATCCATTGCCTTGACGAAACTCCCTTTTCAGCTTTCCTTAGGCTTTACTTTGAGCTCTAAAGGCTTAGTTTGAAAGTAAAAAATAAACTTTTTTTATTTTTATTCCCACAAAAACATTTCTAATTCTCCCTGAGGTTATGTGAATGTCTCTGATCAATAAAAGATTCACTAAAGTATTAAATATTTTAAGATTGTTATTTAGTTTACTTACTGTTCCTGTGTTTCTTTTCACTTAGAATTGAGGAAACCTGAGTTTTATGGTTGAAAAATCATCAAAAAAATTGAGAAATTGAGGGCTTCCCTTTTATGTGTGAGAAAAAGATGAGACACGGGAAAGTAAGCTGAGGCTGCAGAATAGGAGGGGGCAGATCCAAGGTCCATGAAGGTAAATCTTGGCCAAAGCAAGTAAACTGGCATTAACAGCAGGCTTTCCACCATGGAGAAACAATACTTCCATCACAGTTACAAAAGAGAGATATCGTATTTTTCACTCTATAAGACACGCCTGATCATAAGATGCACGTAGTTTTTAGATGCTCTCCTCCCCTGCACTTAGGCTTCAGCTCCAAGTGGCACTAGCTTCATAAAATGCACTTTTGGGAGAAAGATGCGCTTCTTATCATATGAAAAACATGGTAAGTCCAAAACACATTACTTCTACTAAGCCCCATGTCACCCAACTAAAACTTAATTATGGTGGGATTTTTTTTGTTTGGTTTTTTGTTTTTAAATCACACCCAGCAGTACTCAAAGGTTACTCTTGACTCTGCACACAGGAATCACTCCTGGTGGGGTTCTGGGGACCATATGGTATCTCTGCAATTGAATCCAGGTCAACCATGTGCAAGGTTAGTCCTATCTAGTGTGCTATCATTCTGGCCCTTAATCACAGTTTAACTCCATACATGGAATTATAAACCAGTCACTAAGGTGACTGGCATAAATTAGGTAATCTGATAGGACTATGCTATTCCCTAAAAAAGTAAACTAGTCACAACCAACATTAAAACATTTTTTTTAACTTTCCTTTTCCTGTTCCCTCTACCTAAAGTCACCTTCTTTTGTTTATCTCAGATTTCTTTTTTTCTGTCTAGAGAGAAAGCTGCCTGATTCAGATCAGTGTCAAAGGTGATATTTAAATGTGCTTAACTTTTGAGTAAGTCAGAAAGAGAGAGATAAAATCAGGATGATCACATGTATCTGCATTATATAGAATATGTATATTCTTTATATATTTTTTGCAACTTTCTTAGCTCCATCTGATTTCTACCTGAACCTTGATCAGGTAGAAAATATAGAATTATATATGTTATATAGAGTAATTGAATATATAATATATAGAATAATTGAATGAAGAAATATAATGTAGTAATGGGGGGTATCTAGATCACTTTTGACCTTGAGTTTAGGGAGAAGGATAGAGAAGAAAAGAAGGAAGATGAGAAAGAAAGTAATGCGGGAGGGTCTGAGGTCAGTTTATCAGTTATACTGATGTTGTGGAAGAGTGGTAAAGCTATAAATCCAAAGCGCAGACTCAACATCACTGAAACCATGAAGTCTAAGCTGTAACCACCAACCTTTGTAATGTGCCTGTCAAGGTGGCAGGCAGGAGTGGGAGCAGGTGGGGTATGATGGAGTGTGGGAGCACTGGTAATGGAATTGATACTGGTAGTGGGTTTGGTATACAAATATTATATGTCTAAAGATAAACTATCAATAACTTTGTAAATATTTAAATATTATTTAAATAAATTTTAATGTTCATAACTTTATGCAAATAAACTTGGAGGTATTTAGTCTGGGAGGATTCTGGGTATTTCTCTGGGACCCTGAGCCTGTTTTACTTCCTCACTTGCCTTTAGCCACGTGCTGCAAAGGCGTTTTCTCCATTTGTGCAGTTCATCAGTTTGTTACACAGTAATGTTGAGGACTTTAAAGACCCTGGTCTTTCTGTTTGAATCCATAATAACCTGACCTTTCATCCCAGTCGTGCAGGACTTCCTATCCTCAAAAAGAGCAGCCAACAGTCTGTTGCCTCCTTTTCAACCTTGGGCCATTGTCAGGCTCCTTCCAGCCCACTTCCAGTTCTCTTCTGTAAGGAGGTTTGCTCCTCCAGCCTCCAGTCCAGGCTACTACTTTCTGTCTTGTCCTACCAGTCTTTGGTCTCCCTTAAAAAAGCAGCAGCGTTTTCTTCTAACTTGGATACTGTTCGAATTAACTTAACTGAACAGAGGCAGAGCATCTGGTTGATAGCACAAAAAGGTGGGACTGAGGCTACCAGCCAATGCTGTAAAATTTCTGGTCACCTCTAGCTGTAGGGATTCAAACCCTGTTTCCCTAAGTCAGAAATTTCTGCTTGTGTTCTTGAAAAGAAACAAATGTTTGGATAACCAGAAGCTGCCTGTACTACCCCTCCCAAAAATGCAAAAAACAACAACAATGACAACAATAACAACAACAAAATGGATGCACAAAAGCCACAGTATTAAAGGGAGACAGTGGCACACAGCATGCATAGATGTCTTAATTTGCATGTGGAGCTGGTAAGGCTTGGAGAGATGCAATCAATTAGTTGTCCATGATCATAGACAGCCATGGGATTCACATTCATACCAAGGTAGGTCGCTGCATTGGGTTGTCACCTCTCAGTAGAGCCTTCCCATAGGTCTTTGAAGGTTCTTTGTATCAAATCCATTTACCCTTTTCTGAGCTTCTGGTGAAAATTGTGGAATCTAGATTCCCTAAACCCAGAGATGATTTACTCCTTTCCTCTCTGCTTCTGTCCTTTTGTGGACTGTGACAGTGACATAATGGGAAGGGGAGGAATGAGGAATCAGAGTAGTTGCTAAGAGTCTGTTGAGTTCTATCTAACCTTGGAAATACTCCTGCATCTTGTTTCAACTTCCTCCTGTGTAGAAAGAGGCAAAAAGAATCTATCTGGCCCTACTAATTAAAACCACATATATTTGTTCTTTATAGAGTGGTAAAGCTAATGAAACAATATGCCAATTACACCATTCTACACAAAAAATACCCTCAACTTCACCTCCAATAGGGATGGTTTTTATAATCTGGGTTTTGACATTTATGAAAGTACTTATAAGATTCTAATTTGGTTGGTGCTCAAATTTTGTCAGAAAAATTGTAGCGATGCATGCTGGTAGACTTTAATCCTAAAAGTCCTCTAAGCATTTCTTATACATATATTTTCTTTTTGGTCAAAGATTTTGATGCTCTCCGCTTCAGTATTTCTAACAAGCACTCTCTCCAAACAAATCTCTTTGAAAATGCATTAGATAACACAGTTCCTTCAATTCCATATCTTCCTTTCTGTCTAAACTGAAAAAGCCAGTTCGTGTTATTAATGACAAGTCATTTTGCAGAGTGCTCGGGTTAATAGAAGAGATAACTGGCAAAATATAAATGTGTAATACTAACATGCTGAAGATAAAGCAGAGGTCTAATGTGGAATACATAATGTGGAGGATGGAAGAGAAAGTTCCTGACTGGTACAAAATTTCTGCAGAATGAATGAGAAGGCTCTAGCTATAGGCTGGTCCACTGGCTTCCCAATTTGACACTTCCCTACTTCCTTTTTCAACTCAAGCATTCTCTGTGAACACCCAAAACCTCATTTCAGGGTTGAAAAGTGATTCTTAGGGAATTTCTAGAATGAGAAAACAGGCCCAGATAGGTGAGGAACTTGTCTAAAGAAAAACTACTTTGGAGCCACGAGATAGTGCAGAGGTCTGATTCTCATGCTTTGGATGCAGGAATCCTGGGATCAGTTCTGATCTCTACATTTTTTTTGAACACTCCTGAGTATGACTTTCTCAAGCCCTCCTCCAGTAAAAACCAACTGTTAGCTCCAGACTCAATATATGACCGAAAAAGACCAAGGGAAATGGCAGTATTGCAAAAACAGGGAGTTTATTACCAGCATGCTGGGACTGCACTTCTCTTAGATGTCCATGAGATGTGAATAGCAAGCTCTCTTATAAGGCTACTGGAGTTTCAAGTGAGGGGTAAAACTATAGGTTCTTAGTACATGTTGTGTCAGCAGGTTTAAACTGATTGGCTGAAGTAGTAGAGGAGGGCCTTGGGTACCTACTGAATGCCTGCAAACTTGGCATGCAGTTATGTAAGGTTTATTGCCTGCCCTTGGATGTTGCTAGTTTAACTCCTGGTATTTGCCCTTGAAGTTCCTGGAACTGTCTTTTCTGGCCTAGTCCCTTTTACATCTATGAGGCCTGTTATGGCAGTCCTCATGTCTAAAGCAAAGTATGGTTACAGAAGTGAAACAGCAGCAGTTATTACATTTTCTTCTAACACAACCAACCAAACAATCTATTTTTGTATGACTCTGGAAAATATATTCCCCTACCTCTGTCTGCTTTATTGAAAACCAAAATAATATGATAACGTTCTTTGCACTCTCATGAGTGTTAAAAAGTGAGCAAGTATTGTTCATATTTTCATGTGTAAGTAATTGGGTTTTAGTTTTATTGTTTTAATCTGGAAGCAAAAATAGAACTAGAGGGTATTTTGATGTTAGATGTAGCTCAGATTTATTCCCATTTATTTATTTATTTATTTACTTTTTGTTTTGGTTTTTGGAACATACCCAGTGCTCTAAGCTTATTTCTAATTTTATACTCAGGGATCACTCATATAGGGGATTGGGAAACCATGTGGTATTCTGGAATTGAACCTAGGTTGGGTGTGTGCAAGGAAAGCTCCTTATTCAGTGGCAGTTAAGTGTATTAACTCTATGGCTCTGTCAGTTAAGTGTATGCTTTTGATGGTGTTGCTCAAGTTCACTATCAGAAGGAATGTAGAAGTTAGCTGTTCAATGTCTACTGAGTCTGAAGACAATGGGGAAGGCACTGAAGTAGGGTCTAAGCCAATAGGAATTCTCTGGTTAGATATCTCTGTTCCCTCCCTTCTTGACCCCATCAGTTCATGTGCTCAAATCCTAATACCAGAATGATACTGGAGGAGAGATTTTTGGGTGGTGCTTCAGAATATGGTCATGGGTAATAGTGCTCTCATAGAATGAACCCCAGGCAGCTAACTCCCTCTGGCAGATTCTGTCTGTTAGAGCACCATGCATGAGCTTGGACTTTCTAACCTCCAGAACTTTAAGCAACACATGTTTGTTGTTTATAAATCCATGGCATTTCCCCTGCAATTGTAGTCCAAATGGATTAAGACAGGGTGAATTCTGTACCTTCAAAAGTGTGGACTGTTTTTTAGAGGCAAATTGGAGGTGGACCTGGGGACCAGCAGCTATCTTGTATAAATGAAAGGGAAGCTGAGATCTCCCCCTAAGTGACCCCTAGTGTCTTTTACACCAGGAGAAGTCAGGGCTTCCTACTGCAAGGTTTAATGAGTTGCTCTCATTTTATAAATATTAAATGAATTTAATTCTCCTAGTTGCAGTAAAAGCCAAAGGACTCATTCTTGAGGGTTATGTTAAAACTGAAAGCAGAATTGGAGCTGATAAATAGCCTTGAAGAATTAAAGTTTTGCTCTTAGATACACAGACATGCTGTCCAACTGCATGATATTGGGCAAGTGACCTCAGTTTCTGCTTCTATAAAATGGGAGGAAATCAGTGTCTTTGTAAGATTGTAATGATAAATCATGAGATAATACATATAGTGTACATAATACATTGCCAAATGCATAGCAATAAATAATAGAGGCTAATTACTGCTATGATTACTTTTTTAAAAGTCATTTAAAAATGAATGCCTCATTTGCTTACAATCCTTAGACAAATTTAAAAAAACAATAGGAAATTCTGAAGCTGAAATGTTCCACATGGAAGGATTTTTGCTTTTTTATTTCTCAGTTAACTCTCCCTGCATTAAATAGTAAACATGGAAGGAATAGGCAGCTTTCCATTCCCATCTTGCAGAGATATTTGGAATGGGTAGTTCCTGGAATAAGTGGCTGTAGGAGAAAAACCACTCTGTGTCCAAATAACCCAAACTATTTAGACAAGCAAAGCCAGATTGATCAAAGTTGATGGCTTTTAGAAATAGATGGCTTTTAGAAATAGCAAGTTACCTGAATTTAAATGTCCTCTGTCTTTCATCAGTCAATTTTGGGGTAGATATAGCTGCATTATAAAATCTAACCAAGCTTTGGGCAGAGAAATAGTACAGCAGGTAAAGAGCTTGCCTTGGACTCATTCAATCCAAGTTTGACAATGCCCTGTATTGTACCCGAAGCGAGCCAGAAGTAACCCTGAATGCAGAGCCCTGAGCATGGCAGAGTGTACTCCACCCCAAATGTGACCAACCTTGCGTTTGGTTGATTCAATCTCTAGGCATTAACCATCTGAAATGTTTTGTGGAAGACCTGGAAATATTTCTGAGCAGAAAATGGTCTTCAGAAGGACTGATCCTGAAAGTAAATGAATATTTCTGAGGACCCTGAATAACACAGCAACAAAGTGATTGCTGTATTCCTTGACACATCTTTTGTCCAATCATCCTTTACTCTGAGTTTGATCCATTCTGCTGTCTGGCAGGATCTCTGGAAGAAAATTCAAGAATAAGAGGGGAGAGAGGAGATGAGGAAGCTACGGTTTAATAAAGTGTGCTCAGCATCTATGACTTCTATTCTTTCCCTCTTGAGCTCAACAAAATACTCCATTTTCTTTAAACAAGAACTATCAAAGAAATTAGCAATCAGTTTACATGTTAGTCAATAAAACAAAGAGGGTTTTTAAAAATTAAGACTAGTAGAAGGTAGGTCAGAGACATTAGTACAAGGGTAATAAGGCATTTGCATTGCTTGTGGCTGAAACCACTTGAATTGCTGGCTCCACATATGGTTCCCTGAGCACCGCCAAGAGTGATCTCTGACCACAGGGCAGGAGTGCACTACCAGTGTTGGTGAGTATGTCTCCGGCCCTCAATGTAGAAGACCCTGCTCTTTAGTCCTAGGTGTTTCTTTTTCCCTGGGAAATAGAGCAGTAGAAGGGAGTGAGTGTATCTGGGTTTGTGGATTACCCAGGGGCAAGGCGAAAAAGGCTTTCGCTGCCCCCTGGTGGTCACCTGAAGCCCTTGAGGTCATTGGTCCAGCGCCCGTGTCTTAGCTTTTTAGGCTGCTTGACAGTGATCTTTATCAGCACTGTCAGCATGGTCTCAATGGAGCCTTTGTTGTCATTTTTCGTTCCAGTGCATTTCACTTTCTGTAGCCCTAGGAATGGAGAAGTTGTTGAAAGCTAGCAAATTTCTATTTTCTGAGCAAATAGTTGCAGGGAAGAAAATGGGGGAGGAGGAGAGGAGGAGGAGAAGGCGGAGGAGGAGGAGAGGAGGAGGAGAGGCGGAGAGAGAGGAGGAAGGAGGAAGAGAAGGAGGAGAGAGGAGAGAGGAGAAGAAGAAGGAGGAGGAGAAGAGGAGAGGAGGAAAAGGAGAGGAGAGAGAAGGAGGAAAAGAGGAGAAGGAGGAAGAAGGAGGAGGAAGAGAGGAGGAGAAGGAGGAAGAGAGAAGAGAGAAGGAGAAGGAGGAGGAAGAAGAGGAGAAGGAGGAAAAAAAGGAGGAAGAAGAGAGAAGGAGGAAAAAGAGGAGAAGGAGGAAGAAGAGGAGGAGGGGAAGAGCAGGAGGAGAAGGAGGAAGAAGAGGAAGAGAAGAAGGGAGAAGAGGAGGAGGAAGGAGAAGAGGAAGAGGAGGAGGAAGAGGAGGAGGATGAACAGGGGACCTAAGAAGGGTTTCTTAAGAAAGTTCGAAAGCCTCCAAGGTCCTTGCCTCCTCTTTTAGCATCCCTGCAGTAGCTGAGAGTGATTTTGCAGAAATCAAGCCCCAGTCAGCAGTTGTCGTTGTTATCACCTGGTCAATTGGGGGAAGTCAGGATAGGTGAAGGTTCATTTATTATCTCATTTATTGCCCCTGTCTGCAGTTCAAATTAGTTCTCCCATCATATTCTGATCATTTCAGATTCAATATCATCTGTTGAAATACTAATGGTATTTTTCAGTGCAAAAAAAGATGACTTTCAAGGCATGTATTATGGAAAGGATTATAATAAATTAAATGCCTAAACTGGCAGAGTGCAAACAATTTTGACTCAGATCTAAATGTTTGCACTGGCTGTTTAAACATTTAATTTGTTAGAATGGAAGTACCACCACAGAATAAGCATGTTAATTAAACTTTGGTTTTAGCTACGTGAGTCATTCCACGTATACAGAGCGTGACAATCGGCCAATGAGAGCCAATATGTGGATTTCTCATTCTCCGAACGAGCACTTTGCATCTTTAAACCCCGCAGACATTAGCAAATTTTAATGAATTGTCTGTCTTTCCGAGGTGACTTTTAGATGATGCTGTAAGATATTGTTAGTCTGGGAAACAACTTTGCTAATTAAGTTTCAGGGAAGTTATTGCCCATAGATAATTGATTAGCATGGTTACATGGATAATCTGTTTCCTGACTTTACATAAAAGAAATAGAAAAATGTAAAGAATAAGAGCTACAAAAATAAAGCCTTCTGAAGACCTATTTATCAAACACACACACACACACAAAGAAATTCCATTTTATTCATCCTATACAACCCAACCTTCACCACACTCAGCATCATCACAATTAGATGTTGATCATCATTATCCACATTGGCACCATCATTGCAGCTTTTCAAGTGGAAGACTCCCAGCCTGCATGGTTTGTTGGGTGGTTGGTTCTGCCACATATTTATCACACAATGGCTAAGTGTTAGGCTTTGTGAGCTTCAGTTTTCTTCCTCGTTAAAAAAAAAAAAGGGTGGGGGTTACTAGTAGTTGAGACCTGGATAAACTGATGTAGCAGAGAGGCCCCTAGAAACATTGCTTTTGATAAGAAGTCATTTCTCAGAAATAATCTGCTGTTTCAAGCTGGCAGGAGAGCTTTGACTCCTGACTTAAAAAGCACCTGGCTGCAGAATTAAATTCAAACTTTAAATTAAATTCAAAAATTAAATTCAAATTAAACTTAGCAAACTGACTCCTTCCCATCCTTTGGATCAGGGGTGGCGAACAGTATTTTTACCTTCACTCAAAATGGCATAATGCAATTTGTGTTGAATATATAATTGTTAAAATCACATGCTTTTGTGTGAGTGTTTGTCTGCTTTGGCAGGTCACTGCATGGTGTGGCTCTCTGACTCTCACAGTTTAAAATTTTGGCTCTTTGTGTCGAACTTGTTTGCCACTCCTGCTTTGAATGTATCCACTCTGCCTTCCTACTTCCATCTCTCTACACTTTTACTCTGCTGTTCCATCTGTCTAGAATGTTCTTTCATTTTCACTTCTTTGGGGGTGAGAGGTGGAGATTGGGTTATACTCTGTGGTGCTCAGAGCTTATTACTGCCTCTATATTCAGGAATCACTATATGTAGTGTCAGAAATTGAACCAGGATTGATAGCATGCAAGGCAATACCTTTACTTTTGTACTATCTCTCCAGACCTCATCTTCTCTTACTGACATTTTATTTCTTCTTCATGACCTGCTATCTCCTTGAAAGCCTTATAATTTGCCTCCCCATGTCCCTTGCCATTCAACTAGAAGATTCAGTATTACTTCCTCTGCCTACTGAATTTTTTTATTTTAAATATCTAATTCCATTTGCCTTATAATTGAGTTAGTTATTTTTATAAATGAGCTTTATGTTCCTTTTGACAACAAACTGCACGTTATTTATCTCCCCCACCCCAACTCCTCTCTTTGCCTGTGTTGCCTGATATCTATCATTGTTCCTTGCCCAATAGATTATCTGAAATGAAATGAAGTAAAAAGTTGTTACTGATAGGAAAACTCAGTCACCAAAATAGCAACCATTTACTAACACAAGGGGCCAATTAGGCAAAAGGCTATTCATTGGAAAATTCTAGATGTGCATCAAAACAGTTCCAATTAGATTTGCATCCTGCGCTAGGCCAAGAATAGCATACAGAAATATTCCATGGGCCCTACATCCATGTGGAATAGCATTCCACTCATTTTTATTAGAAAGAATGCTCTTCCTGAGAAGCTATAATTTCCCCTTACTCCTTTGTTGAAGAATCACATTGAAGACTCACATATAAAAAACATTTTTTATAATTGTGCATATACGTAAGTGTTATATAATATATGCTTGAAATCTCCATTTGTGGAATTTCTTCTTTCTATCTCTACTCCATTGTCGACGCTAAGAATTGATTGCTTGAGGGAGTTTCATTTTAAATGGGGCCCTGGCTCAGAGAAACCAGCGTAGGTTTGGGTTTCAAGCCTTGCTAAGGTTTGCTTGTGCAGCTGGGAAAAATCATCTCCCTTCCTCACACCTCCTTCTTCCCATTTGTAAATGGAACACAGACTACTTCCCCTCTCACTGGACTGTTTGCACAGATAAAGGCAGCTCCATTAGTGAAGCACTTTGAAAAGATGGCATAGAATTCTGTTGGGTATTGTTGGGAGGCTAACCTCCAGGCATACATATGAAAATGGATATTAAAACCATGCATCTGCTTGTTCCAGTCACTGGGTGCCCATGAAGAGTCCCTTAGTTGTATTTATAATACTGCAGCTTTTTTTCCTGAAGAAAGAAATTAAATTTGTTTCTTCTTTTTCAAATTTTACAAATGCAACCATGAGTTAGTTTGCTTGAATGAATTTCAAATCATAATTTAGAGAGTGTCAGGTTGGCAATAAAATGTATAAAATAGAGCATGGGTAGGAGGAGAAAGAAAGCAGAAGGGAGAGATTTAGACAACTCTTGTCTTTCAGCATGGCAATCTTTTTTCTGCTTCTTTTTTTCCTCTCTGTGCCCTTCAATTCCCTAGAACATGTAAAGCTTTCTGCTTCTCTTGATTTAAATGAACTTGGCCAGGTGGCATGAACGCTTGTAAAAGTAAATGGAAAGTGCAAAGAAAGACGTAGAGTCTGTCATCGTTCAGGATTTTTCAATTCTTTGCAACTGTCATCTTACAGATCAACTATGATTGGAACTACCTCACTCGGAATGGCAAAGTTGAAGATGCCTGGTGTGGTGCCCTCACTGGTCCCTCTGCCCATGTTTTTCTACTTGATTTATTCTTGCCAGCAGGAGAGCGTGCCAGACAGACCCTGTCTTTTCTGGTCCTACGTGCAGCTAAGTCTCAAACGGAAACAGGGCCAGCCTGCATTACAAGTGCCTGTTGTGTTGTGAGGTGCTACCATTTTTCAGGGAAACAAGTTTAAGGCCAAGATTTAATCTGTAATGATGCAGTTTTAAGAGGGAGAAGTACAGGAAGAAAACAAGAACTTTGGGCTTTTATTTTTTTAATCACACTGTATTGCTTATGTTGCTTGTGCACAAGGCAGGTTGTGATTGTAATTCACCATCTTCAGATAATTAATGGGAGGCCTTTGATGAGGTAAAATAATCCCTACCTCATTACCCTTTCTCCCTCCCCCCCAAACTAAGCAGAGAAGATGAGGAATAACAATTACTTTACATTTGTCTTAATTAGGGGCCATTTGGTCACAATTTGCTACAAGTGACTCAAGCAACAAATAAAATATGTCACCCTGGAGGCTGAATCAAGAAAAGAAAAGCCACCAAAGAGTCATTTTGACTATCCTGTGGGCCTTCAGCATCTTTACTTCCTATGTCAACTTTATTCACTTTTCTTTCTTTGACACTCTTAACTCACACTCAAAATGCATATCTGCTTCTTCCCAAATTTGTGAGAGTTTTGGATTCTAGTATAAAATTCCCCAGATAAAGACCCACTAAAATTATTCTACAGGTGGTCTTTGCCCAGATTAATCTAACTAATCTGGTCTGATTTGGTAACCACTTTTATATTCATCTTTTGTTGGGATCTTAGGTGAAAACTGGGGAATCTGATTCTTAGAGACGGTAGAGAACTGAGTATTGCTTCGACAGTATTTAAATTTTGATTTTCAAAATGGTTATGCAGCCTTTCCATTCTATCTTATACAGTATTCTTCTTTTTTCTCCCAACCATAATCATTTAATTGATTATTGGCTTGGGAAAATAATTTAATTTTATTTTCTATAACAACTATGGTTTAAACAGTAGTTTACCAAGCAAATAGGGGCTGATGTGAAAAATGCATATTTCTTTCCTCAGGCCTACAATTTAGTGGGGGGAATATAATGAAAAACAAACAACAAAAACAAGTAAACAAAATAATTACAAGTTGTGTTATAAGAAGAAAGAGTGTTGGAAAGAATTAGAAAACAGCTTGGGATGGAGACAATCTGCTTCAAGGCAGTTGCAACAGGACGGCTCTGGGTAAGTGATGTAGATGACTTTTAAGTGGAATTTGAAGGAGCCAATCATGAAAATGGTGGTGGGGAGGAGAGAGAACAGCATGCAATCAAAAATACAGATTCTTTGAGGAGAAAAAGAACATTATTTTTTTTAATTCCTAACACTCTGCTAGTTCCAACTCTTCCTATACATAGGAGATAATGGAGAATTGGAGAGCTTTTTTTCTGTAGACTCTATTAAGCTCTGTTACTAAAAATTAAATTATAGTACAACCAATATGTATTGATTTGATTCAATCAACTGTCAAGATGGTATAATTACACTCCATACATAAACTAGTTGTTTTCCTGGAGATATCTTATATAACATTTGGTATTCTTAGGTCTTGAGAGAAGAGACATCTGGGATGAAAGCTTGTCTTTGTAACTTACTAGTTGTATAACTTAAGGCAAATTGGATGATTGTTTTTTATTGCCATTCTTTATTTCTCCCATTAACTTTAATCTCTGGATCACAGAAATATTCTATTGATAATAGTTTAGATGAAATGATTATATATATATAAAATTATAATTATAAATTCATAATACAATTAAAATTGTGTCAGACACTTCATATTAAAAGTAACAAAAAAGGTTTTTCACATTTCACTTGTATATAAGTTAAATTCTAAAACTTGTTCCCATTTTAGTGCCCTTTGGAGAATTCAATACATAAAAGAATATTTTGAGCATGTCCTAGATGAGAAGACAAGGGGATACTTTTTCTTCTTTATAATTTTCTCATGACAGTGAAAGAAAGAATATATGAAATGGGAAGGACTTCCTCAAATGAATGTGATTAGGAAGAACCAAGAAAATTATAGTAAAAAAGAAATGTACCCAGGACAAAACAACTGTAAAATAAGTGTTGAAAGAGAGAAACACTGATCTTAGTTTCAGGGAATACTGTAGGGGGCCCTGGGACAATTGTTAGGTACTCAATTGAGAGAGCAGGTGGTTAGTTCCAACTATTCCTTAGTCTCTTTCCAAACAAGAAATTTGTCTTAAAAGGCACAGGAGGGAAATTTGCCCTGCCTGGATAAGCTTCACAGATGATTGGAAGGTCTGCTTGTGAAAAAGCCCAAGATAACTTCTAAACAGCTCTCTTTCCCTATAAACTTCTCTTTCCCTATGAAATGGAGAGAAAAAAAGATCTCCCTGCGTGAGCAATCATTGAAGTTCTTCATTGTAGAAAATGAAGTATGGAAAAGGCTGTTTAGCAAAGCCATAAGTAAAAATTATAATCATCAGAAATAAATAAAAAGCCCCAATAGCCTGAAACTAAAATTTTAATAACTAGAAGAGAAGGCCCGTTATTGATTTAAGATTCTTCTGTTGTTAGGGAAAATCTGCAGATACTGAAGATTGGCATTAGTAGATAAAGTAATTGGTGAAATTTAATGGCAATTGTGAGAAAAATAGATATACAAAAATTAAGACCATTAAAGAAGACAAAGTTCAAATAAAATGAAAGATAATTGTGTGTGGGAATATATGACACATGGAAAGAGAATACATAAAACAAGCTCACAGAAGTAAATGTAACCCTCAGAGGGATGCCAGGGAGTGTATAAGTAGGTTCAATATTGCCTGATTGTGAGTATAGTAAAGACAAAGACTGATGTTGGTTTTGTTCAATGACAAATTCCTCAACAAATATATATTGAATGAATAAATACATATTTGAATATTTATAATTTTATTTAAAAACTAGATCTAAGTAAGTAATTTACATGCATCATGTGCACCCAAGGTAAGATCGAAAATAAAGGGATGGGAAACTATATTTCAATGAATGACTGTGGAAAAGAAGAAAGTATAATCGCATTAGTACTGGATAAAATATTCAAGGTAAAATTCATTAAACTGAATCAAAAGTAGGGGCTGGAAAGATTGTACAGTGTAGTGCTCTTGTCTTACAGGTGTAAAACTTGGGCTTAATCCCCAGCACCTTATATGGTTTCCCAAGTTTAGGAGTGACCCCTGAACACAGAGCCAGTAATAAACCCTGAGCATATCCAGGTGTGGCCCCAAAACAAAGAAACTAAAACAAAGAAGAATATTTTACATGATCTTTGATCTAAGAAGTACAAGCAAATCAACAAAACAATAGGGGGTCAATAGATGACAAGAAACAAACCATACAAATTAACCTACACAAATTAACATTTCTTCTGTGTACTAGCAATGACCAATTAGAGAAAGAAAATGATATAGTCCAACTCATAATTAAAGTAATAACACACCATAAAATGCAAAGCTACTGGCATGATAGATCTAACAATAATAATCAGGCAAGATTGATTCAAGTAAAGAACTACCAAAAATGATGGAGAATGTCAGAAAATCAAAGCAAGTCAGAAATAAAAGAGATATACTTTCCAAACAGAATAATTCAACACCACAAAAATGAAAATTCTCCCCAAACCAGCCTATACATATTGTATGATTTAAATAAAATCCATTTTGATGAGCTTATGTTGAAATTTGTTATTTAGGGAGAAAAAATGAGAATAACTATGAAGAACTTTGAGAAGTAAAAAGAGAAAAGATTGCCCTACTAGATACTATATACTAGATACTAGATACTATATCATTGAAAAGTTAATAATTAAGATAGTGTGGGGGATTGGTGCAAAACTAAACATGGGTTAATAAAGCATTATACAAGATTCCAGGAATCGAGTAATTAACTGAGGTAATTTTATGGGACTTTAGGTTATGATAAAGATGACATTTCAGTGAATGGAAAAATTATGTTAAAAAAGTTGGAAGAATTTTCTATTAATTAAAATGTAAAGTTATAATTTAGTATTGTGCTACATTCTTCTGCAGCAGGACAGTTTTTTCTCATCTGATTTTCAACAAATTTTTGTTTCTAAAATAATAAAGTTAGATTTCAGCTAACTACAAATGTAAATTAGTGATGGATTATAAAACTAGTAGAAATATTAAATTAAAATATTGAAATAAAAGATTTTTTTTCATATTTAGGGTCATACCTAGTAGTACTCAGGGGCTTGGAATTTAAATAGGGGATCACTCAGTCCATTGAAATACCTCTTTACCCAAAAAATATAGGATAAACTTTCAAATAATGTCTTCTGTAAAATACAGACCAAAACATCAGAAAAGAAAACACCAATAGATTATCTATCTATCTATCTATCTATCTATCTATCTATCTATCTATCTATCTATCTATCTATCTATCTATCTATCTATCTATCTATCTATCATCTATCTATCACCAATCTATCTACCTACCTACTTATCTATCGATTTTCGGTTTGGGGGCCATACCCATAGGTGCTCAGGGTTACTCCTGTCTCTGCATTCAGAAATCACTTCCTACTGGCTTGGGGGACCATTTGGGATGCCAAGATTTGAACCCTGGTTGGCTTCTGCAAGGCAAATGCCCTACCCACTGTGCTATTGTTCCGCTCCATCAATAGATTTTTTTAAAGAAAAAACTTTTTTATGGCAGAAAATGTCTGTAAGACATAGAATACACAAAAGATTAATGCACATAATACTTAAAGAACTCATAAATCAATAGACAACTCTATGGGAAATGGACATGGTATATGAATAAGCAATTCATCATAGAAGAAATACATAAAGGGCTCTGTGCTTATGAGAAAATATTCAAGTGTTATTAATAAAAAGAAATGCAACATAAAATAAAAATGTAATGTCAACTCCCCCCTGCAAGATTAAAAACATCAAAGATTAGCTAACTTGAAAAAGAGAAACCATTCATTAATGATTCTTAAAGGTTTTAGCTGAAAGTAGTACAATGACCATCTCATTTCCTTGGTGGAGTTATTATCTAACATGATCTAGATTCTGGAGGTACAGTCTGTTCCAGAAGAGGTACCTGCAGTGGTTCATAGTACCTTGGGGAAACCAAGTTTGTCTCTCTTTTGCTCTGCCAAATTTTATCTTAAAGTTGTTCCTCATATAATAACAAAAAGGTTGGAATGATTCCAAATTCTATATCTAGTTATAAGAAGTTTCACAAGAAAGTTTTTTCTTGGGGCCAAAAAGATAGTACAGTAAGTAATGTATTTGCCTTGCATTTGACCTACCCAGAGTTGATCCCCTGCACCTCATATGGGTTCCCTGAGCCCACCAGCATTGATCCCTTGAGCATAGTGCCAGAAGAGATCCCTGAGCATTGCTGGGTGTAACCTAAGATCCCCCCAAAAGAAATATTTTTCTTGTGACACTTTTTATTTTTTTGGTTTTTGGGCCACACCCAGCATTGCTCAGGGGTTACTCCTGGCTGTCTGCTCAGAAATAGCTCCTGGCAGGCACGGGGGACCATATGGGACACCGGGATTCAAACCAACCACCTTTGGTCCTGGATCGGCTGCTTGCAAGGCAAACGCTGCTGTGCTATCTCTACGGGCCCTTCTTGTGACTCTTTTAAGAGAAAAGATAACTTTCCAAAAGTTTCCTCGAACATATTTTTCTTTTCTTTTTTTTTGTTTTTTTTTTTTGGGCCACACCCGTTGACGCTCAGAGGTTACTCCTGGCTATGCGCTCAGAAGTCGATCCTGGCTTGGGGGACCATATGGGACGCCGGGGGATCGAACCGCGGTCTGTCCAAGGCTAGCGCAGGTAAGGCAGGCACCTTACCTCCAGCGCCACCGCCCAGTCCAGAACATATTTTTCTTAACTTAGACTGATTTCAACTCACCCCTAAACCCATGTCTGGAAAGTAATATATTCTGGGAAGCAATCCCTATTCCTACTCTAAAAGGAGGATGGAGAAATGAACTCAGAATTTAAGGGAAGCTAAACTGGCACAGATTATTAGTATCTTTTTGAATGCAATGCTTGCACATATTTCATGTCATCATTCCCAGACATCTAGACTGCAAAAATACTGTCACTTCTTGAGGAACATATGTAAGACTTTATGTGACATGATGTTCATCTTAAATATTTTATACCCAACCTATAGCGACAGTACAGCAAGTAAGACACTTGGCTTTGACACTACCGACCCGGATTATGTCCCTAGAACTTCATATGGGTACTCCATCTTTGAGACAGTAGTAATCCCACATATGAGCACCACCACATATGGCCCCCAAACAAAGCAATACAAAACAAAATTGCATATCCTTTGAATATCCATCACTGACAGACTTGTATATTCATGCAATGCACACAAATTTACACTGCAGCTGCCCAAATTTTTAAGACAAAATGAAAAACATCAAGTTATAAAACTGCTACATTTATATTATAAACATGGGAACTGAAACTATTTGCATAGAAGAGGAACTTAAATAATACATGCCACATTTCAAGGAGGAGAGTCAACATGTGGTGCTTGTAGATTAGTCTTTCTACTTTTTGTTTGACTTTCTTCTCACAACAGTGGCCTAGACAATTAAGACATCAATGTATTTTACACAAGTCACAATTCTGGAGCTAGGTATTTCCAAGTTGGTATAGGCACAGGGTTGATGATGCCAACAAGGGTCCATTTCTTTATCTCTGTTTTGCTATTCCTTAGAAAATTGCTTTCATTTAGCATATTGTAAACTTTCACAGTTTCCAGTGCCCTTTAACATTTTGGGAAAAATGATTTATTTACTTATTTTTTGTTTATTTTGTGGGGGAGGGTTTGGGTCACACCCGGCGGTGCTCAAGGATTCCTCTTGGCTCTGCTCTCAGAAATCGCTCCTGGCAGGCTCGAGGGACCATATGGGATGCCGGGAATCAACCAGGATCCGTCTAGTGTTGGCTGTGTGCAAGGTAAATGCCCTACCGCTGTGCTTTTGCTCCAGACCCTTTGAAAAAAAATTTAAAGTGCCCAAAGTGTTAGGTTCAAAGAAATTCCTAACATTTCTCATAATTGTGTGTTTGTTCATACTTTGAGTGGGGAAGGGGGCAATTGGGTTAGATCCAAAATAAATAAGGTTTTATTTTGTTAGTATATATTTACAATAACTTACAAATGGACTGTGTGGTACTAATCGACAGCGCCTGATGAACAAATCCTATCTGTATCCTCAATTCCTATTTTTTCCTATTTTGTGCTAATTTTTAGATACTGTATTTTTTTGTACCATAAGATGCACGTTTTCTCCCCAAAACATGGGGGGAAATGTCTGTGCCTCTTACAGAGTGAGCTTAAGTGGAGCTTAAGCCTGAGTGCAGGGGAGGAGATTATAAACTAACCACTTGACATCCGCAATGTTATGCCCCCTTTATTGTGAGACATACCACATAGTATGAGAAATCAGGTTAACGTACTTTCTCCATCAGCTACAGAGCTTTCGTTTAAGACCATTTGATCGCTGCTGTGACTTTAATTTTGTTGTTGTTTTTGTCTTTGGGCCGCACTTGGCAGTGCTCAGGGGTTACTCCTGGCTCTGCTCTCAGAAATCGTTCCTGGCTCGGGGACCATATGGAATGCCAGGATTGAACCAGCATCCGTCCTGGTTCAGCAAGACAAACACTTCGCTGTGCTACCACTCTGATGCCGACTTTAATTTTTTGTATTAATGAAATGTATTTAAAATGATTTTTTAATTTCTGATGCAAAATAAAAAAGGTAAATATGTTTAACCAGCTGTGGACAGGTGTATTGAAACTATACTTAGGCCTTGCAGGCTGATTGTTCCCAGCCACCATCTCCTGATGGCGTCTTGTGTTGCACCATTTGTTTTAGAATATTCTTTTTCTTATTTTCCTTGTCTAAAAACTATATTTGTCTTTTTGTTTTTGTTTTTTGTTTGTTCATTTGTTTTTGGTTTGGGGGCCACACCAGGTGATGCTCAGGAGTTACTTCTGGCTATACGCTCAGAAATTGCCCCTGGCTTGGGCCACACCCATTTGATGCTCAGGGCGTTATTCCTGGCTAAGCGCTCAGAAATTGCCCCTGACTTGGGGGGACCATATGGGATGCCGGGGGATCGAACCGCAGTCCTTCCTTGGCTAGCGCTCGCAAGGCAGACACCTTACCTCTAGCGCCACCTCACGGGCCCCATGGGTGAGTCTTATAGAGCAAAAAATATGGTAAGTTTTATTTGTTTTTGAGCCACACCCAACAGAGTTGAAGAGTTACTTCTGGCAGGTTCT
Source organism: Suncus etruscus (assembly GCF_024139225.1). NCBI lineage: Eukaryota > Metazoa > Chordata > Mammalia > Eulipotyphla > Soricidae > Suncus > Suncus etruscus. The sequence goes on from NC_064855.1 coordinate 71,196,146, forward strand.
GGGGACCATATGGGATGCCGGGAATCAAACTCAAGTCAGCTAAATACAAAGCAAACACCCTACCAGCTATACTAATGCGCTGGTCCCATACATGAGATCTTTTTTAATCACAGGAATTACTAAAAACTTAGCATCATAGAGATATAATGCCATCAAACAGAATATAGTGCCATCCAGTAATGAAAGTAGTCTACTATTGATCTAGTACAATGCTTGATAGATGTTGAATATTCCTGCTTTTAAAAGTTTCTCTTGGAGCTAGAATGATAGTTCAGCAGATAGTGTGTTTGTATTGCACGCAGCTGACCCAAATTTGATCTCTGGCATCCCATATGGTCCCTGGAGCCTGCCAGGAGTGATTTCTGAATACAGGAGTAATCCCTGAGCACTGCCAGGTATGGCCCCCCATAAAAGTTTCTCTTGAAATTTTGCCCCCTAATGTCTTTGCAAGTTTATTATAGTATTTCAGGGTGCCTTAGCACATTAATTTGGGAACTGATATCTATCATCCTATTATTGCTAAAACAAACAAACAAGCAAAAAACCCAGAAAATAAACCAACCAAACAAGCAAACAAAAAATAGTTCATCATAGCTCCAGGCATACATCTTTAACAATATTCATGGCAGGAAGAAACCACAGGCTTTCTCATTGATAGTTCAGATTTCAAGTTTATTGAGAAATAATTTTATTCTATAAAAATGTGATATGTTTGGCTACTGTGAGGAGAGGTCTTTATGTGCACATGTATTTTTTTCCTTTTGGATTATGATAAATTTGACATTTTTTTTTAGAGTCCACTTATTTTCAGCAGCCCCATGCAGACTTTTACTAAAGCATCATCAGTCAGTCCTGGCTCACCCTCACATCCTCATACCAATTACAATATAAGGAACAGGGTCTCCTTGGAGTAATCAGTTCTCATCCTTTGGGGGAGGGACTGAAAATTGTCTTGGAACTTCTTGCCTCCCCAAATGAAATCAGAGCCCTGCAAACAGAAAAAGGGAAGAACAGTTTTTGATACGCAGCCAACCATGTTTGCCTTTTTACTTATCCATGAGTGTCTTTTACTACAGAATCTAACATTATTTATATATCACAGTAAGAGTTTTTCCTTTGACATCAAGGTGCCTAAGTAGATCTGTTGCCAATAGATATTTAACAATAGTTCTGAAAATAAGCTCAGAAGAAAAACACATATTAAAAAAACCATGACAGATTGAAAGAGAATTGCTCTAGGGAATCTGATATGAGGGCACAGTGTCAGATGGAGAGAATTTTACCAACTGGTTGCCAGATGTGGGTCTGCCCTGGGCTGAGGCACAGCTGCTCTACCCTACAGTAAATCAGATGTGGGAGGCAAGTACCATCTGGCACATAAACTTGGCTGAGCCCTAAAGACAAGTTAACTCACATGTGACGTTATTATGATTATGGATTCACATGAATAGAGCCTGGCACCTACAGTGGGCTAAGGGCTGAGCTGCCTCCCTATGCCCCTAACATCACCCAGATTCTCTTCCATCTCTTCCCCTGAGAGATCTCTGTCCCCAGATTTTTCTCTCCTCAGGGTTGAGGAGCTGAAGAAACTCTGTCCTTAAATCGGCTCATACTCTAGCCTAGAGAGGTGATCTCTCACCAGGAACTGGGACCACTGGTATCTGCTTAAATCGATAGTGTATCTTAGCTACATGGTATGTAGTCCAACCCTGCTCTCAGCATCCTTGGAAGTGTTGGGGATAAATTTCACCTTATACCTTTTAGCATCTAGTTCCATATCTTTATCAATTGGCAACACCCCAGAAGACACCAACAAATGCATCTTTAGGGTACATTTAAGTTGGTAGCTCGTGCCTTAAAACATTGTTATACACACTTCTCTATTATCTCCTGCTAAGTATCATAAGACGTCAGAGTCAGCAAGCACCCAGAAAGTGAGCATTTTATAGAATGTGTTCAAGGCCATATTGTATATTGCAGAATGGAATAGATATTTACAACCCACCTCATTCTTGAAGGAGTTAAGCCTCCAAGGACACTCAATGCAGGACAGCTAAATTCTACCACAAAAATGTAAGGCAGTAAAATGACATTTGACAAGAAAAGGAAAATAACTTTAAAAACTGCTGAGAATGTGGTAAGAACAGAAATATTTCTTTACCAAAACACCTAATGCAATTGGCCGAAATTTGACTCTATATGTTTCTATATCTGTATGGCAATTCAGAAAATCTACCTGGTCAGACACAAAATCCTGTGCATGAAAGAAAAGCTGATAGGTAGTTCAGAGAGATCAGAACTTGACAAGCATCACTGTAGAAAGAGCTATGTGTTATAACGAGCATTCTCATCAATATGGCAATGATGCCCAGGAAGTATTCCTTGTTGGGAGGTTGGTGACTGATGCGACAGTGAAACTCATTCAGGGTGGGGGAAAACACTTAATTGTTGGTGGAGTGAAGATCTGAGAATCCTATCAGGATCACCAATGGGATGAAAAGCTTGTCAAATTGAGATGTAAAAGAATTTAACTCAGAAGTCTGTGCTATCAGGAGTACAATAATAATTACTGTTCTTAATTATGACCCAGAGGCACTGTAGACACCAAAGTATTTTCTGAATCTTCTAACAGAAAATTTTAAAATTTTAATCTGCATTCACATTAATTTATCACTTAATTAGACACTGTCATCTGTTCTGGCTGTTATTTCAAACATTTGCTTTATACCCTTCTATTACATTACCATGTCTTTGAGGGCTGAGTCCACAGATAGGAAACATTTCATTTTACTTCTTGTTCTGTTTTGTTTTATTGTCACACCTAGTTATACATAGGGCTTATTACTCCTGGCTCTATGCTCACAGGCCACACCTGGTGGACTCAGGAGATCATTTACAGTGTTGAGGATTGAACTGGGTCTGCTGTGTGCAAGGCAAGTGCCTTCCCCACTATACTAGCTCAGTACCATATTGCATAACAAATGCATTCTCTGAAATTGGAAACCTCTCTGCATGAGGAGGACAGCTGGGCTTTTCAGCAAATTCCTCTGAGTTCTTGAGAATATGCTGCTTTTACCACGGAAATGGGAGGTGGTATTGCTTTCTCCATGAATACCGTCTCTTTTTTTCTGGTGCTTTAATATCTCATAGCACATTTGAGACTAATTTGGAATATTAAAAAAAGACCTTATAAAAGGCTTGCTATAACAAGAGAGAAATAATTAGTGAGTAACTTGGAACTATAGTATCTAATTTGCCACCATTAACACCAAAATTACTCACTGTATATTACAGGGATCAGGAGCCCAGACCCTAGAGTCAAATCAAATTCAAATTGGTTTGAATTTTGGCTCTTCCATATATTCATATTTTCTCCACGAATAGGTTACTTAACCTCATTGAACGATCATTTACAACAGCACCAGATTATAGGTAATACAGGATAGGCTATTAATATTATAATTGTACTTTAAATAAGACACATTTTTGTTTGTGCTTGTTCGTTGTTTTGCCCACCCTGCAGTGCTCAGGGTTACTCCTGACAGGCCCGAGGTACCATGTGGGATGCTGGGGATCGAACCCCAGTCAACCCCAGTCAATCGTATGCAAGCAAGTGCCCTACAAGCTGTGATATCAGTCCAACGTTGACACATTTGCTTTTATTTTTGGGTCACACCTAGCAGCCTGAGGCTTTTACTCCTGGGCTCTGAGCTCAGGGATCACTTCTGGAAGATCATATGGGTTTCTAGGGAAGAGGCCCTTGCTAGCCATATGCAAGGGAAGTGTCCTACATACTATACTATCACATCAGTTCCTTGAGATGATACTTTTTTGTTTGGGGGGATATTCTCAGTAGTGCTTAGGGTTTACTTTTTGCTATGTGCTTTGGGTTCATCCTTAGTGGGTCATATGTGTGTGGTGATGGATCAGCCAGGTGCAAGGCAAGTGTCCTACTCATGATACTCTATTTCTGCCCCCAAGACAAGTACTATAATTTACAATGTGTATATTGCCTCTATCTTCACAAAAATACAATTTTATGGTCGATCAGCATGTTTGATCTCAGAACCTCTTTCCATGCAAAAATAACTGAGAAACCTTGGTTCCTGAGGCCCACCAGGAGGTAAAGCTGAGCATCATTGAGTAAACCCAAAAAATCTTCCCCCATCAAAAATTACCTTTTGGGGACCTTAAATGATAGTAAAAGCAGGTAGGGAATTTGCCTTGCAAATTAGGCTAACCTAATGCAACCCTTCCTGAGTACAAAGTCAGAGTAAGCCCTGACCGACCACTCTGGGTGTGACTTGAAAAAGAACAAACAAAAATAATGTATCAAAAAATTACTAAGAACCCAAAAAAGCATCTGTTTTAATTAGGTTAGTCTTCAGGTATTTATTATATAAAACCCTAAAAATGAAAAAATGAAACAGTAGTATATAAATAAATAAAACAGTAATAGGTAACTAAATAATATAATTGTAAAAATAGCTATAATTTAAAAAGAAACCTAATGAGGAAGGAGTATTGCTTTTCATTCACACATATATATTATATATACTTTTTTTTTTTTACCATTTATTCAATAGAAGCTAATTGGAATTTCACAATTACTCTTGTATTCAAGTTGTTGTAGTATGTTACTTTTGTTAAAGTATATAAAGAAAATCTGACATTTCACAGATATGTAATTAGAGAACGTAAGAGTATTTTATTTGGTTTTTTTATTTAAACTTTTTTATTTCTTGGGGCCTGAGCAATCATACAGTAGGGAGGGCATTTGCCTTGCTTGTGGGCCAACCTGGGTTTGATCCCAGGCATCCCATAATGGTTGGTCCCTCAAGCCTGGTCAGGTGTAACTTCTGAGTACAGAGAGCCAGAGTAACCCCGCTGAGTGTTGCTGGGTGTGGCCCTCTTCCAAAAATTTTTCTTTGTTACTATGCCAAAATTTTATAAGTGGTAGATTACTACTGGCTAGTTGCAGTTGTAATATAAAATATGAAACTGCATCAATGAATTTCTCATCCTTTGTTATCTTAAAATCACTAATTTGGGCCTGGAGAGGAGAGTAGCATGGAGAAAAGGCATTTGCCTATGCATGCAGAAGGGTTGGTGGTTTGAATCCTGCATTTCCATATGGTTCCCCAGTCCTGCCAAGAGCGATTTCTGAGCATAAAGCCAGGAAGTAACCCCTAGTGAGTCTGCTGGGTGTGACTCAAAAAAAAAAAAACCATCAAAAATAAACAAACAAAACCACTAATTTATTTTGCACCTTGATTTGAACCATTTATCATGGAATGACTTTTAAAATATCACATATTAATCACGTTAGAAAATATAGTGTTTTTTTGTTTTTTGTTTTTGTTTGTTTTTGTTTTCGGGCCACACCCGTCTTGATGCTCTAGGGTTACTCCTGGCCTAAGCGCATTCAGAAATTGCCACTGGCGCTGGAGGGGACCCATATGGGGACGCCTGGGGATGCGAACCACGGTCCTTCCTTGGCTAGCGTCTTGCAAGGCAGCAGACACCTAACCCTCTAGTGCCACGCATCGCTGGGCCCCTGAAAATATTGCTTTTAAACACAATAGGCCATGTTTTGTACTGGGCAATGTCCATGGACTCACTTTCTTGAAAGAGATGTGAATAATAATGGGTACACTGACACCATAGCAGCTAAAAGCTGGCAATCCCAGATGGAGAGGGCGGATTAAGCCCCTGCTCTGCTGAAGCCATACCTGCTACTTTCACACGACCTCGAACTGCCATTTTGTTTATGACCCTGATGTCACTTCTTCTCTATGATTCTCTGCACAAACACCAATCTGAACCGAACTCTAAGTATGCCAGTATTTTGAGCTGATATCACCAATACTTTTTTGGACTGAGTGTGGGCACCTTACCTCCCATATTCTTTAATTCTGGGAGACCTGTCAGCTGATAACATGCCTCACAAAAGCTGTACTATCAGTAATAGTACTTGGAATTCTTGGACTGCATGGCTGCATTCGTGACTGCTCTACAACTTCATTTATTTGTACTGTCATCCCCCTAGGTACACACCAATTTAGATCAAATGTGTAGTTGATATCATTTAATGCTTAGAAACAAATGAAGTAACAGAATGGTCAGCTAGCAACAAACCTGCTGCCAATGTCTTAATGACCTATTGGAGATCCAATAATTCTCACAAATTTGCTTGTCATTGTAATTTTTTTTAATTTTCTTTATTCTCATCTTTTTTTTTTTCAATTTTTCTGTTTTCTTATTTTGGGCCACACCTGGTGATGCTCAAGAGTTACTCCTGGAAGGGGCCGGGTAGGTGGCGCTGGAGGTAAGGTGTCTGCCTTGCAAGCGCTAGCCAAGGAAGGACCTCGGTTCGATCCCCCGGCGTCCCATATGGTCCACCCAAGCCAGGGGCGATTTCTGAGCACATAGCCAGGGAGTAACCCTGAGCGTCAAACGGGTGTGGCCCAAAAACCAAAAAAAAAAAAAAAAAAAAAAGAGTTACTCCTGGCTATGCACTCAGAAATTGCTCCTGGCTTGGGGATCATATGGGACACTGGGGGATTGAACCAAGGTCCATCCTAGGCTAGCGCTGGCAAGGCAGACACCTTACTGCTCTTCATCACCGCTCCAGCCTTTTTTTTCCCAATTTTTTAAAAAAAAAAATATAATTTTGCTTTCACTTATCTGGAAACATGTATTATCATCAACTATATAAACTCTGTAAGTTATTTAAATAAAGTAAAAAATATTGATTCACTTATAATTATCTAAATTTTGAAACTTTCACATATATTAATATCATCAACAATCTTTTTTTTTTTTTTTTTGGGCCACACCCGGTAACGCTCAGGGGTTACTCCTGGCTATGCGCTCAGAAGTTGCTCCTGGCTTGGGGGACCATATGGGACACCGGGGATCGAACCTCGGTCCGTCCAAGGCTAGCGCAGGGAAGGCAGGCACCTTACCTTTAGCGCCACCTCCCGGCCCCATATCATCAACAATCTTATTTTTAGAAGACTTCAAATATTGGATAGCTGTAAAGTTCATAGGCTTCCCAAAATTTTAAATTTACTTTGAAAGAGACTTCCTTAAATTTTTTGTTGTTTATTTTTGGGTCACACCTGGCTTACTCAGGGCTTTCTCTTGGCCTTGTGCTCAGGGTTTGCTCATGGTGTACTTGGTGACCATAGGGGCTATCATGGTCAAACCCTGGTAGGCTTGGTGCAGGTAAGTGCTCTATCCATTGTACTATTATTCTCCCCCACATCCTCTATTGTTAAGACTTTGCCAAACAACCAAGCCTGAATAACCATGGTTTGCTTGAAATCATCTTTGGGTTTTTGGGAGACTTGTGGGGAGACTGTTTGGACCACACCTGATCATACTTGAGGGACCATATGAGATGCTGGGGATCATACTAAGATTGACCATGTGCAAGGTGAGTGCCTTAATCTCTGTACTTGGAAAACCATCATATTTTATGAAACCATAATATTTTATGATAATTATCATATTTTAAGATAATGTGGTATTCAGTGAGAAAGAAACTTACTAGGCTTGCAACATTACTAGCACTAACCCTATTGCTGTTGCTTGATATGACCATCATGCTTCTACTTACAACAAAGGTGTTTTTTGTGTACCTTCCATTTTGTCACATAGACTACAAATACTTGATAGTTGAGATTTAATGATAATACTAATGATAATAATAATATTTACCCTTTCATTGAGGCCATTGCTAAGGAAGCTTTTCTTTCTGTGCAAGGAAGACAATGTCTACCATTTTAGAAATCCTGCCTTGCTTATTCTAAGGAATTAATAGTTAGACCCATCATTTCTTTTTTTTTTATATAAAATCTTTACTTAAGCACCATGATTACAAGCATGATTATAGTTGGGTTTCAGTCATAAACAAAACATCTCCCTTCACCAGTGCAACATTCCCACCACCACCCTGCCTGTATTCGAGACAGGCATTCTACTTCTCTCACTCATTAATATTGTCATCCTAGTTTTTAGTGTATTTATTTTTCTAAGTGCACTCACCACTCTTTGTGGTGAGCTTCATATTGTGAGCAGGTCCTTCCCGCCCTCACCTCTATTGTCTCTGGGCATTATTACAATAATGTCTTTAATGTTTCTTAAAACTCATAGATGAGTGAAACTATTCTGTGTCTATCTCTCTCCCTCTGACTTATTTCACTCAGCATAATAGATTCCATATACATCCTTGCTTAGGAAAATGCCATGACTTCATCTCTCCTGATGGCTGCATAATATTTCATTGTGCATATGTACCACAGTTTCTTTAGCCATTCATCTGTTGAAGGGCATCTTGGTTGTTTCCAGAGTCTGGCAATTGTAAATAGCACTGCAGTGAATGTAGGTGTGAGGAAGATATTTCTGAATTGTAATTTTGTGTTCCTAGGGTATATCACTAGGAGTGGTATAGCTGGATCATATAAACCCATCATTTCTTTTGCATTTTCAGTGGAATACAGTGGAAAAGGGGATAAAATTTCTGCTTTGTTGTGAAAATAGTTTTTTCATTATGAACCTTCTGAAAAAAAAAAATAAAACCAGGAATCCCAAGGGTTCAACAACCATACTTTGCGAATCACAACTTTAATTCTCTTAAGAGTAAACTAAAAACCCTTCATAATCCTTGATATTAAAAATCAATAGATAATTAAATTCATTTCTGGTCTACTAGAAGGCTACAATATGAATTTTCCTGTCCTGCCAATGTTTGTTGCTGGAAAGAATAGCAGTTGTGAAATAAAAAAGAATTACATTTACTTACAGGTATTTATACATCACAAAGCCAACCTTACAAAGAAATATCTGAAGGTCTGGTCCATTTGATATTGTCAGGATTCTCTTAGAGCCATCTTGGATTCTTGACCTTTATTCCAATTTCATTGGGCATAAACATTGTCTTCTAGGGTTGTTTTCCCTGCTCTACACACTCCTTAACATCAACTGGTTATATCATTGGTGGAAGGGGTTCTTGGACGAGAAGTGGATGTCAGAAGCATGGTCCATTAATCCCAGACCTTTACATGATTTTCCCTGACCAGAAATTCATTCATATGATTAGAGTTTTATATCTGTGATTATGACTTCCACACAAATGTGGATCTGAATCTTGTCCAAGGCTGTATACAAGTGGGGAAAATGTGGGTATGCTGAAAAAGAATCTGTGGTATATATACACATTGGAATATTATGCATCCACAAAGAATGGTAAAATCATGTAATTTACTGCAACTTAGATGGAATTGGAGAGTATCAAATGATACTCTCAGAAGTATCATTCAGAAGAGTAGACTAGTAGATGACCTTATATACTGTTGTATATGAAAATATTTCTGTAAGATTATTCTTTGGGTCCAGAGAGATAGCATGGAGGTAAGGCATTTGCCTTGCATGCAGAAGGTCATTGGTTCGAATCCCAGTATCCCATATGGTTCCCCGTGCCTGCCAGGAGCGATTTCTGAGCAGAGAGCCAAGAGTAAACCCTGAGCGATGCCGGGTGTGACCCAAAAACCAAAAAAAAAAAAAAAAAAAAAAAAAAAAAAGATTATCCTTTGCCTGTTGGCCTGTTGTCTCACCTTGACCCTCCAGGTGGGGCGCTGTTGAGAGCCAAATAAATAGCTTAGGTTCCTGGCGTTGGGGGCCTTTTGCCAGAGTTGGCTGGCTGGCTGGCTCAAAGTGTGTTTTGGAGTTAGCAGCAGGCTGACAAAGGACTCTTCGCCCAATATTTTACCCCTTAACCCTCCTGTCTGTGTGGATTACTTGCTATGGATAAATATTACCAAGATCTCCCCCCAAAAGGGGATAAGAGGATGGGAAACAATTTCTCATTCTGGGAGCTCTTTGCAGATATTCAAACAATCAACAAAGGAGTAAACGGGACCCAACAAATGGGGCAACAATGTACCTTGTGTATATAGAGTATTATGTCAAGGGAACAGACAGTATCAAATGATAGCAAATACTCTGCACTAGATTACAGAAATGAGAATGTCAAAGAAAGGAGTTTTGGGGATAGGATGGAGAAAAAGATGAAGCAAACTAGTCATAATATATAGAGGCATTGATCAAGGACTTGGATACTTTGATGGTATAGAGTTGAAGTAACTGTAAACATCAAAACTGTAAGCAACAGTATTATTGTAAATATATGTTCAAACTGAGTAATTAAACCAAAAAATGAGTTTGATAAGGAGGCAGGATGGGAGCATGAGGAAACTTGGATCATTGGCAGAAAGATGATGACACTGATGGTGAATTCAGTAGTCCTAAAAATTTATTATTATTATTATTGTTGTTGTTGTTGCTATTTGGAGGGTGGGTTGAACCCAACAGTGCTTGGTGGTTATTTCTGGCTCTGATCTTAGGAGTTGATACTGGCAAAATTTGGAAACCATATGTGGTGCCAGGGAATCAAATCAGAATTGACAGTATGAAAACAAGAACCTTAACCTCTCTACTTTCTCTCCAATCCCTGAAACTCTATTATAATAGCAGTGTAAATCATGGGGCCTAAATAAAATTTTTAATAGAAGAAGGGGCGATGGAGAAGGTCGCACAATGAAAATATTATGGAATAAAAGCCTATGAAAGCCCTGGGCAAGCTAATAAATGGAGTGATCCTTCAAAGCTATACTCTTTTATTGTAGTTAGAAAAAAATTAAAAAACAACACTGTGTGCCTCATCAGCCAGAACTGACAAATGTTAATGCTTAGTCACATTCATTGTCGATCTATTTAAGTAAAGGAAATAAAACATTACCAACAAGATTTAAGTCCCCTAAGCCTATCCCCTTTAAATATTCATTTTGCATTTATTTTGAAGAATGGTGGTGAAGAAAGGACAGAGGTGGATAATCACCTTCTCTGATCCCCAAACTTACCCACCTGTTTTACTCAGCAAAGATGAAAACAACTGCTTTGCATGTAAAAAGTCATGATTTGCTCTCCAGCACTGCATGGTCATCAAAGCACTGCTGGGTGTTGTCTCAGTGGTCAATGAACAGAGTGGGGGAGGGGACAGTTTCCGCCTGCCCTTAGTACTGGCAGGAGTGTCAACAAAAAGAAAAAAGAAGAAATCAGAAGCAGGGGGAATTCTTTTTGAGAGGGCTCTGGAAATGCTAATTTTCTAAATTTAATTGCATTGTATAGAGATTTTGATGCTCCTTAAAACCTGGTTGCCCATGTGCTGCCTGGGCTTTTTTCGTCTTCCTTGTCTGATGATAAACCTGGAAATCTTGTGACTATGCCAAGCAAATAGGCAGTTATTTGCATGTATAAACAGAATAGAGAACACAGCTCAGTCTTTCTCAAACACCCTCCCCCAACACACACACACACACACACACACACACACACACACACACACACACACACACCCTTCATAGTCATGTGGATCAGATGTCCTTACTATTTTTTTTTTTTAGCTACATCTGAATCTAATGATGCCCTCAGCCTACATGCTTCTGTTCTATCACTCAGCACGTGGCAAGAGCAATGGGTTCTCTGTGGGGTGAAGCTGAATCAGAGGAAATATGAATCATAACTCCTTTGTGTCTCAGGACAGGGGCCTGGGATGCATGGGTAAAAGAGGTCAGCCATAACATAACCCCAGTGACTTGGTTGTTGAATGATTTAATGAACATAAGGCTGGAGATTCGTGTGGAATAAGTAGGTCCATTGAATAAGCATTAGAGAGGGTGAGGCAGTAAGCACACACCTGCATCTGGTGATCCTTTACTCTGAGAGTTCCTCTCTCCTGGATACCACTCATTGCCTCAACAAACTGTCCCTGAGGGGGTTATTTTAGAAGTGACTGAAACCGGCTGTAAAATGCCTTTACCAAGGCAATTTCATAGGTGTAAGAGTTAGGCTTCTGTCACAAAAGAGGAAAATAATAGAAATAATAGACCTCGATTCATAGATCCGCTGAGCATACAACTAGGAAAGCAAGAATTGTTCTGGATTTTCTTAGAAAACAGGAAGGAAATTACAGAGAATAAAAGGAGCATTTCTAAAATCTATATTATTTGAGAATTCAATAGAGCAAGCTAGGAATTTAAAGGCAGCTAAAAAGAGAAGAAAGGGTATTGTAGACATTTTCATAACTGGGCAACAAGTTGGGGGATGCTTAAAGGCTGCCAGATCCAGCTCACATGCCCTTCCTCTATCAGTTGATTATCTGGCCTTTGGAATACCTACCAAGTGACAGAGAAGTCTGACTTTTTGAGGTAGTCCATCAGTTCTGAGTTCTGCCATTGCCACTATTATGTAACCATATCTCCCCCATAAAAAATCTTAAAATGAGAAACCCTCACCTTCAAATCCCTCCTTTGAATGAATATTTTTTATGGGAGGGAGCTTCCCAAGTGGTTCTCAGGGGACCCTGGGGGGGCCCTCCCAGCAATACTCAGACAACCAGGCTGGCAGTTTAATATAAGATCAAGAGATGCAGTGCTATTCTGGTCTTAGAGAGCAGTAGTTAGGCCCATACTCAGCATGAGCTCTAAACATAGTACTCTCTCCCAATTCTAATATTCTTGGACTCTGGCCCCATAGGTTCGTGTACAGCTCAGAGCTGTGAGCAGCACTCAGAGGTAGCCTGCTCATTAGAGAATAGTATTAAACCGCTCTCAGCTGGTTTCTCCAGGCCTGCTTTACTTCCCCGCTTAGTTTCACCTGTGTTGTAGTAGTGCCTAGTGGGGGCCACAGATAAGATAAAGATCCTATCTTGGTGGATGAGAAGACCACTTTCATAAAGCTATAAGCTCCACACTCATCCTTTTGAAAAAATTTTAAATCTCTAATCTCTTTGTATTTGTCCTTTGTACTTGTAACAAAGAACTCAAGTTTCTAGGACACTGGTTTATGATTACGTTCTTTAAAATTTTAAATTATTTTAATTTTTTATTAGGATTTTGTGATTTACCATACTGTTAATAATGGTTTCTCATGCACAAATTTCATTTCATTTCTTTTCTTTTTTTTTTTTACCACTCTGCTATCTCTATGGCCCCAACATTAAAACTATTTTTTTTTATAAAATCTTTATTTAAGCACCATAATTACAAGCACGATTGCAGTTGGGTTTCTGTCATAAACAGAACACCCCCCCCCCACATTTCTAATTCACACATCCCTCCCCAAGGACACAACACTCCTCCCACTCCACTCCTCCCCCAATACTAACTCAATTGTGTGCATCAATTCTCCTATTACGTTGTCTTTGGACGTTTGTTACTACCTTTCTGTGTTCATTATACTTCATACCAGAAATACTACATGGCTTAAACCAGACAGATCAGAAAGAATGTCTTGAAACCAGAGCAATAGTACAATGAATAGGGAACTTGCTTTACACTAGCTGACTTGTTTAAAAGATCCCCAGCAGCCAATAGGGTGTTCTGAGCTCTATCAAGAGTGGTTCCTTTTTTTTTTTAATTTTTCTTTCTTTTTTATTAATATATTTATTTAAACAACTTGATTACAAACATAATTGTAATTGGGTTTCAGTCATGTAAAGAACACCCCCCTTCACACAACATTGCCATCACCAATGTCCCAAATTAAAAAAAAAAAAAAAAAAGTAATTCCTGAGTGTAGAGCCAGGGTTAAATTCTGAGCATCACTGGTGTGTCTGTTTTTGGTGTTTCCCAAAAAACTTTGAAAGAGGGCAGAGGGATCGTACAATAGGTGGGGCATTTGCCTTGTATATGGCTGAACCAGGTTCAATCTCAGTATCCCCTATTGTTCCAGGAGTCTGCCAGGAACCCATCAAGAATAATTCCTAAGTTCATAGTCAGGAGTAACCCCTGGATATGGCTGGGCATAGCCCCCACAAATATTTTTAAAAAGAAAAGAATGTGTTAATTCTACACTATGGGAACCATAACCTAGAGCTGCTACTCTAGAGCAGTGGTTTTCAAAGGTTTGGAGCATTAGTATCATCAGGAAACTTGTTTTTTGTTTGTTTGTTTGTTTGTTTTGATTTGTTTGGGGGGGCACACCCGGCAGCGCTCAGGGATTACTCCTGGTTTTATGGTCAGAAATAGCTCCTGGCAGGCTCAGGAGGCCATATGGGATGCTGGGATTCAAATCCCCGTCCTTCTGCATGCAAGGCAAATGCCCTACCTCCATGCTATTTCTCCAGCCCCATCAGGGAACTTGTTAAAGAGACAAAGTCTAGGAATGCTTCCCTACTTCTCAATCAAAAATTTCAGGATTGGGACCAAGCACTCCCATACCAACCCCTCACCCACCTCCACTTACTGAGTTCTCCAGAGGTGCTGATTTGAGACTCAGAGTTAACGATGCCAGTGTTTGTGACCTTCACTCACATCCATATTAATAGAGTTTATGAGCTTTTCAGAACTGAGATTCTGGCTGTTGTAGGCTCCTGATCACTTCCTTCCTGAACTCCAGTGCCTAGCAGGATTCTCTTGCCACAGAACAAAGGTAATAATATACCAAGAGCCACAAAATAAGATTTTGGGGCTAGGAATATATCTTAGTGTTATGTGTGTTATGTGTGTATGTGTGTGTAAATTTTCTGGTCAAGCACCAAGGCCCTAGTACCAGCCTAGGAAACCAAAAAAATATTCAGTCTCTAAGAGTCCACAAATCTGTTTTTTGTATTATGAACAAGTAACTGAAATCATGATTTAATCAAAAAGGTTTAAACATTGGAAAAAAACAAGAGCCACAACTAACATGAACATAAAAAGCTGGCTAGAGAGGGCCAATTTGTGTTCTAGTTCTAAGGTGGGACCAGGCTCAAAAGAAAGCATCTCTCTCTCTCTCTCTCTCTGTCTCTCTCTGTCTCTCTCTGTCTCTCTCTCTCTGTCTCTCTGTCTCTCTCTGTCTCTCTCTCTCTCTTTCCCCTGACCTTCTGCTATTTGCTGGTTTCTCCACCTCTTGGAGAGCACTTCCCCAGCAAATGATTGTCATGGACACCCATACCTCAGATTGTGTGCTGCTGGGACTTAAAAGAGAAATCACTTAAAAATAAGAGAGGAATGGGGTATAGAGTGAGTGCTTTGTATATATGTGGACTCCCAGTTCAATCCTTGTTCTATCTATTCTCTTTCTCTTAACACACATTAGGACAGTGGTGTAGGGTCACAAGCACTTTGGTGGCAGTGATGTACAGTGACATTTTACATCAATGCTTTAAACTTGTTAACCCTACTACCTAAACTATAATTTAAAAAATATGAAAAAAGGAAAGGAGCTTGAGTTCCATAAGAACCTGAAAATATCAAGGAGCTTATGTAAAATGTGATGTTTACTATCTTTTCTAGAGAAATGTAGGGAGAGCTGACCATAGGGAGGAATGACAAAAAGAGTGACTCTGAATTTCTGTAGGGCAGGAAACAGTAAGCCCAGTCCTTAACATTTGGTGGCACTTTAGTATCTCCATGATTTTATTCCCACACCTCCAAGAATGCCAGTGATTTGGGACTTTTTTCTTTAAAGTACAATAAATCACAGGAGGTTGAGTGATGGCTGTAAAGATAAAAGTGAAATTGTACATCCACCCACTCACCCAGACAGAAGCAATAGTCCAGTTCTTCCTGTGACAGTGAGGACTCGGTGACATTCACTTGGAGAAATGCTCATCCCTTCCTAGTGACTCTACTAGAACAGATAGAAAAAAAAATTGGTAATCAAAAAGTGCCTCCAGGAGACCAACATTCAGCATAGAAATACCTTAGTGCTTTCATCAGCATTGAGGTTTACTGGCTTTACCTAGAAATATGACAACTATCTAAATTATTTGGACTACCAAATTTCAGTTTTTAAAGAGGATCAAACCATATTAAATATCTGGCTATAAGTGCCAAGGATTTCTGGGAATCATTTTGAATTAGGTCTAAAAAATGCTTCAATATGTTGAATGGAAGACAAGAGGACTTAACGTTGAGTAGACAAGGTAACTTGTAGATCACCTTCTGCTTCCTTTAAGCATGGCTATCGGCATTCCACTAGCTGGGCTGAGTAAGATGCTAAATCTTTTAGTTATGTCTGATTAGGTGGCCTATTTAGCACAGACCTCCTGTGGCAAGATCAGTTGACTTGTAGCTACAGTTTCTTGACTTTGGTATGTAATGATGACCTTTTGTGTTTGGATTAATAAATCATTCCATTCAGCAAACTCTCTTATTGAATACTTAGTAGGTTCTGGCAAGTGTACCAGGTTAACACCCTAGTGGGATAGAGAGATGACAGGCTTGGATAGGCCTTAATTTCCTGGGCCAGTGGGGCAGATTGTAAATGGAGCAATGACTACCTTGCTTGGTAAGCTCACAGAGAGGTGTGTGCACAGGACACTGCCTTGCCTGGCTGCTGGCTATTTGAGAAAGCTGGAGAAATTTCCTCTAGTGAATGGATTCTCAGAATATTAAAGGATAAAAAAGTCAATGGAAAGCAAAGGGTTTGATGAGGAAAAATAAGGAAGGGGGGAGACAAGGGTCAAAGTTTAGAAAGTGTGGGCTACTATGGTGGATATCATTGTGAATTTTTATGATAAAGTCAGTGGAAAATCACAGGGGTATAACCAGAAGAGTGTGAAGAGTATATGTTTAGAATATGCATATGCTTCTTTCTAGGAGCAGTAAGGAGAATGGAGTGGAAGGGAACATGTGATAAATTCAGAAAGAGAAGATAGTTTTGTGCTGGGACACAGAAAAAGTAATGCGTGTTTGTATACAGTAGTATGCCTTATTTTGTATTAAACAGACTTAATTTTAATCCCATTCTTCCTATAACTAGCTGTATAACCTTGTCAAGTTACCCTTCTCCCTGAATTTTCTTCTCCCCCAATGCATGTGGTTCAATGAGTTGTTGTGAGGATTGTGAGAATCAACTGCAAACTACTTGGTGTAGCACCTGGAGTACAGTAATTGCTATCATCTATCTATCTATCTATCTATCTATCTATCTATCTATCTATCTATCTATCTATCTATCTATCTATCTATCTATCTATCTAT
Organism: Suncus etruscus; assembly: GCF_024139225.1. NCBI lineage: Eukaryota > Metazoa > Chordata > Mammalia > Eulipotyphla > Soricidae > Suncus > Suncus etruscus. The sequence continues at coordinate 71,213,179 of NC_064855.1, forward strand.
CTATCTATCTATCTATCTACCTATCTACTTATATATCTATTCATTTATCTATCTCCTTACGTTAATGTTTTTAATTTGGGAGGCCATACTTGGAAGTACTCAGAAATTACTCCTTGCTCTTCTCATGTATCACTCCTGACCCTGTGCTTAGGGGATAATATATGGTGCTAGTTTCAAACTGGGGTTAGCTATGTTCAAAGTAAGTGCCGTATCCTGTACTGTCTTTCTAGTCCAGATATTCTTATCTTTGTTCTTGTTTTTATGTAGTCATCCTTATTTGGATTAAATCCATCCTTCTCTTCCCCACCTCCTCTCCTTCATAAATAAAGCAAGCACTGAAACAAGTACTTGAGTAGGCAGGAAGGGAGTTGATCTTGGAAGTTGACCTCAGGAAGTATAAGTGACTAGAAGTGGGACAGGGAAGGAGAAAAGCTTTATCTAGTCATTGTGAAAACTGGAGCTCAGATTCACTTTGGAACCCTCAGGGAACAGTAGAGAACATGGCTCAAAATTGTCCTGCCAAGGGATAGGAAAGTGGGGTATTCATTTTCTAACACCTGCCCTTGATTGTCTAAGGACTGCCCCATTGGTGTTCAAACCCCAGGCATTCCAGACTGCCCTGTATACTGACTGAAAAACTATAGCCATGAATTGGGGGTGGTGTGAAATTACTTCAAGCCCTCTCCACATCTCAAGTTGAAGAGACAGCTGTATGAGCCTACAGAGTGCCACTGCATAAATAGAAGTGTTCCCTGAAGTAGAGGTGAACTCAGAGGACATAAGCTGAACATGTCCTACTGCACTGGGATAAAGAGACAATTAAATAGCATTTAGAAAGGAGAATCATAAGATGTGGATGAATGGAAGTAAGAACTAGATGGATTTCTGATGGATGAGTGGAATTTTAAAATGACTTTTGCATTTTGAGTATGGTTGAAAATGCAGTCTTGTTTTTGATTTGAAAACCATTTTCAGGGGGGCATAATAACATTATGCCCCTAGAGAACATAAATACTTGTAATCTTGTAAACTAATGTTACTTCAATTAAGATATGTATATTAGCAAGAGAGAGGGAAAACATACCTTTAAAAATAAATAAAATGAAACAAAAAATATAGAGAAAGGAGAGATGTCATAAGGGGATATGATTCTTGCCTTGCATGTGTCACACCCTGATCACATCCCCTGCACTGTATTTGATTCCCCTGCACCCCCAAGAATAAGCATTAAGTACAGTTGGGTGTGGCTGAACCCCTCCAGAAAAACCATTAATATAAAGAGGAAAATTCTGAAAGACAATGGTAGGAGGGGGGCATAGTTTTGATATGAACATAATAAATTTGAGGTGCCAAGTGCCATACTGAGATGGGAAATGAAATTTCCCTATGTCTGCATTAAGTATTGTATTGCAGGCCTCACACTATGACATGATGGAATATTTTAAACAAGTTTTGTGGAAGCAAATCTTATATTTTTGATAACAAGTAACATTTTTTTCCTTTCTGCTAAAAAGGTACATTTAATTTGGTGGTTTAAGTGATGGTTTTTAAAACAGCCTGGTGTCTCTTTCTACCTGCTGTTCACTTATTAGTTGACTTTGAACCTTTGGCAAATTCCATTGCAGATATTTTTCTTGGAAGAAAGAGAATAACAAATACTCCTTTGAGTTATTGCAAAACTGTTGAAATCCAGACAATATTTTCAAAGCCCATCTGAGTTGTTGTAAAGCACAGTGCCCCATCGAGTATCGTATTACTTTGCTTCAGTTTGATTTCAGAACTTCCAGTCTTCCAATTATCCTGTTGTTACTGAGCTCAGTACTAAAGTACTAAAGAATATACTTCTATTCTAAAATTTTTATATGATAAAAGTTTATATTTTCCAACTGAGATAGGACCAATATTTAGCTAATTATGACATGGACTTTATCCTGACATATATGTGTATATATGTATATATATAAATAAATAAATAAATATATATATATAGTCATGTCCATATGTATTTGACTTTGATGATGTGCATCCTGTTTTGTTCTATTTCAGAAGGCATTTTTCAATAGATGCTGAAACAACTTACATTTTAATTTTCTGAGTGGTTTTACTAATGCATATAGGAAGCATTATAGGAAGCATAGAAAGTAAATCAAGCCAATAGGACCAGATACAAAAGTGTTAAATAGGTTAAAACCTTTTCTATCAAGGTGAACTTTCACTTTTCCAAGGGCCTTCCCATGTGTCATTAGTGCCCACTGCCTATATATATATATATATATATATATATATATATATATATATATATAGAGAGAGAGAGAGAGAGAGAGAGAGAGAGAGAGAGAGAGAAAGTTGGGTGGCCTTTGCCTTGAGAAGCACTTATGACACTATCACCACCCCTAAGGTTATGGGTTTGCCTGTGATGTTCACTTCAGCCATGCTCCATGTAGAGTGATGTCATACCTGAGTTTCGGGTTTATAGAGTAAAAATGGAGGAAGTACAGAAAGCAAACAAGTGTTAGAATAAATTTTCCCCTAGTTTGTTTCATCCCTTTAACCAACTAGGCTGCTCTATTGTTACAGAAATGGATCCAAAGGAAAGTAAGGGAAGAGGAAGGAGGCCATAACTATGTGGGTATTCTTATCAGATGTTTGAGAAATGTTCGACATATATTGTTTTATTGTAATAATGTAATATAATATTTTAATTAATATATATTATAATATTAATTTTTAAAAGCACTAGATTTCCTTCTGTGATTTATCATTGGCTCATGGTATATAATATGTATATAGATATATATTGAATATATATATCTATATATATATTTGGATTATAGCTTAGTATCTACCTCCATAGGTGTCTAGTTCTTACCAGACCTCTCAAATTCCAGCTTCTCCAACCACCGAAAGGATCTCTCTAGTCATCCCTTGACTCCTCCCCAACTTGTATCTCCTCACAACCTCCAGATGTTTGCACCGAGTGTGAGAGTTGATTTTTGTTGTTTCTTTGCCTATTCATTAAGCATTTTATTTTCTTTAAAAGGTGCTTGAGAGTGAACACTTTTTTATTTTTGTTTTGTTCTGTTTTTGTTTTGGGGCCACACTCTGCAGCTTCCAGGGGTTACTCCTGGCTCTGCACTCAGGCTTGGAGGACCATATAGGATGCCAGGGATTGAACTCGGGTAGGCTGTGTGCAAGTCAATTGCCCTACCTGCTGTGCTATCTCTCTGGCTGGAGAGTGAACATTCTCAAGAAGAGTAGAAAGCCTTTCATTTAGTTTATGCCTGACAATTCCTGCAACTGGCTGCCCTTTAGAAGATCCCCCACCTCTTATTGTTTTTTTAAAGCAAACAATTTTAAGAATTGAATTATGTGTTTGTTTTTTAAGTTCCAGGGAAAAAGTAAGGTCTTTTAATGGTCATATCTCTAAGGGAAAAAAATGACAATAACCTCACAGAGGTTTTGAAAATAATATTTATTTTTTGAGTAGTGAAATGGTTTGCACTCTCCACAATAAAATCATGACATTGACATTATTTTACCTTTGAAGGACAAAAAAGGTAAACATGTATAGCATGCATGCTTTTAGACTGCAGCGTAGGCTTATTCATTCTCTGCACTGCTTTGCTTTGGGGTAATAAAGCTGTGGATATTAAAATGGGGGGTCACATGGGGGTTTCTTCCTTGGGGCCATATTTTCATGTTTCTGGAACAGTCTGGCCTTTTGCTATATCCATGAATTGCTTTTAGAACTTGAGGCCTCTGCAGCCTAAGCTTGTCAGGCACATGCCAGGCTCAGGAGCCTCCAGAAACCACTGAACTCTGCACAGGCTGTGGGTGGCAGAGTACTTACGTGTGCCCACCCTGCTGTTCTGCTTGAAGCTACCACTGATTTCAATTATGACTTCAACAGGCAGCTTTGAGGGCTCCTCTATTCATTATAGTGCCTCACGCTCTATAATTAGTAATAAAGGCACACAGGCACTTCACAAATATAAAGAGCTAAACAATAATCAGGCAGTAAAGGCAACGTACTGGGACTTTTCCATCTAACTCTTTGTTTCTTTTGAGTTAAAAGAAAAGACTTCTTTTGTTGTTCGATTTTTCTTTTAAATCTTGAATAATCTGGGTTTGAATCTCATTTTCATCACTTGTTGTCAGTGCGGCTCTAAGCATTTACCAAACTTCGGTGTGCCCTTCTTTTCTTATCTGTAAAATGGAGATAATGATAGTCTCATTTTATGGAGGTTAGGGTTAAATGAAGATAATTTATGCAGTGTGCTTCATACAGAGTTCCACTAATGTAAAACCTTGTTCAGTAAATGCTGGCTCTTATTATCATCATTTTAATTTCAAATCAAATGAATGCATAGATATAAGAAAGACATAGGCATTGTTTTTTTTAAATGTGTTTTTTGGGCCACACCCATTTGATGCTCAGGGGTTACTCCTGGCTATGCACTCAGTAATAGCCCCTGGCTTGGGGGGACCACATGGGACCCCAGGGGATCGAACCATGGTCCGTTCCTTGGCTAGCGCTTGCAAGGTAGACACCTTACCTCTAGTGCCACCTCACCTCATGTGTTTTTTAAAAGACTTCCATTATGTTTATTTTCAGACACATACAAATAAACTAGAATATTCCACCATGACCTGCATCATCACCAGATCCACACTTGTATTCTTGTTAGCACTGACAATGGTCAAGATTTGAACAACATCAACAATATTTCATATAGCCTCCTATATTTTCTTCTAGGTGCTCTTTTTTTGACCATGCCCAGCAGTGCTAGGGTTTACTCTTGGTTCTGCACTTAGAGATCACTCGACATTTTTTAGAGGGCCTTGGTGTCAGGGATTAAACCCAGGTCCCATGTAAGCAAGAAAAATGCTTTATGCTTTATTCATTGCACTATCTTTTCAGTTCTTGTTTTTATTATTTATTTATTTATTTATTTATTTATTTATTTATTGGCCACACCTGGTGACACTCAGGGGTTACTCCTGGCTATGTGCTCAGAAATTGCTCCTGGCTTGGGGAACCAAATGGGACACTGGGGAATCAAACCACAGTTCGTCCTAGACTAGTGCGTGCAAGGCAGATGCTCTACTGCTTGTGCCACCACTCCAGCCACTTGTTTAGAACATTTTTTTTTTTGGTTTTTGGGTCACACACGGCAGCACTCAGGGGTCACTCCTGGCTCCACACTCAGAAATCGCTCCTGGCAGGCACGAAGAACCATATGGGATGCCGGAATTTGAACCAATGACCTTCTGCATGAAAGGCAAATGCCTTACCTCCATGCTATATCCCCGACCCCTTGTTAAGAACATTTTAAAGAAAATTTTAAGCATCACATCATTTTCACTCATGATTGAAGTGTCTTCTTGATATTAAAATTCCTCATATGTTATGAGGATCTTCTTTTTCTTTTTCTCTTTTCTTTTGGTAGTGCCAGGCATGTTGAACTCAGGGCATTACACATGCAAAGCAATTGCTCTCCCACTGAGCCACACCCCAAGTACCTGAGAGCTTCTTTTGCTTTTGATTTATTATGATTAGTACTCATAGTTAAGAGTTCTTTGACACCATTTGTCTTTTTTGCTTGTTTTTGGTTCATAACCAGCAATGTTTAGGGCTTACTCCTGGCTCTATCCTCATGAGTTTTTCCTGATGGATTTGGGGAAAAATATGGGTTTCTGGGGATAGAACCATAAACAAGGCAGGTACCCTACTTGCTATACTATCTCTTCTGCCCAGGTACCAGGCTTTCTTCATTGGGAATCTATTTTCTACTGAATTTATTGCAGTTAGAAACTACCTACATTTATTCAGTATGGAAATATCCCAAACAATTTCTTCTTTTTCTTTTTTCTTTTTTTGATGGGAGGATATTGGGCTACACCCAGTGCTGCTTTGGGCTTACTCTTATCTCTGAACTTAAAAATCATTTCTGGGATGGTGTGTGGGAACATATGGATGCTGAGGACTAGATTTACGTTTGTCACATGCAAGGCAAGCAGCCTACCTTTTGTACTAAGCTCAGGACCTTTTTTCCACCTTTTGATAGATGCTTCATAGATATGTATTGAGTAACTAAATAGGGAGAGAAATTTTATAGCATGTCTGATGTATATAGTGATATAAATAATTTATTATTTTTAATTATTATTTTTTTTGGTTTTTGGGCCACACCCGATGATACTCAGGGGTTACTCCTGGCTATATACACTCAGACATCACTCCTGGCTTGGGGAACCATATGGGACGACAGGGGATCTAACGGCAGTCTGTCCTGGGTTAACATGTGTAGGCAAATGCCCTACCACTTGCACCACCACTTCGGTCCCTGATATACATAATTTATAAGATCAATAAATACTTTGTATATTTAAATGAGACTTTCCAATACTTGGAATCCCTCAGTTTTTATAATACCATGAACATTAATAATGCCCACATAATTAGCACTTGAAAGGAGGTTTAACTCTGGTACTCAAATTATTTGTGAATGTCTGACTGTAAGCGACTTCATGAAAGCAATTAGCAGATTCCTTAAACACATGACAAATCTTTATTACTGTGCTTATAAGTGACACGGTTCACAGAAAACCAAATGTAATTAAATAACATTGAACTTGAAATCTACCACAGACTCAAGATGTACAAGTTATACTTGGCAAGGCAAAACTTTTCAAACACTAGGTATATTTCAGGTGAAAGATAAATTTCCATTTAGTAATTCCAACATTTTTTTGTCTTACAGACAGTTCCTTTGGCAATAACTTCCACTTCAGCTTTTATTATATAAAAATATAACAAAATTTCATTATATACAAACATTACATTACACCATGTACAGGTTAAAAACACTAAGAAAATGGCAAGCTGCAAGAGAAATTAAAGTCAATAGCATGATAAGAAAAATTAAGTACTGCACACATTTCATAAAAATTACATTAACTACATTTTGTTTGCAAATACCAAACAGTACCAATGTGATTGGAAATTGCTTCCAACGACTTCTTTTTAAGGCACATCTTGCATATTTATATATACAACACTGAAACTGGTCAATAACTTAGGGGCTTCTCGGAGTGACCTGTATATGTGTGAAGACATGCAGTTCGGGATTACACATTTTCATCAGCTTCCTTCTTTGGAGATAGGTACCTGGCAGGGGGAGACTGATAGAGGGGCACCCCAATCTCCTGCAAGTCTGGGAGCCTTCCTGGACGGGGAGGGGAGAGCAGGGTGACTGTCCTGTCATAGTCTCTGTGCAGCACTTTCTCATAGACACTCTGCAGCCCCACTGTCTTGGGCAGCTGTGCTTGGTAGAAATTGTCTCTGCGCAGAGGATCCCGAGGCAGGGAGGTGCTCTTACAGAAGGTGGACATCTGGGCAGGAGGGTGAGGGGGTGGGTGAACGTTGGGTCCTCCGCAGGATGGGCTCCAGCAGCGGTCAGAGTGACCCAGGATCTTACACTCAGCGGTACACGCCCACAGGCCTAACAAAATAAGGAGAAAGACAAAGATATTATTACAGGGATAATATACACCCACCCACACCACCATTTTCAGGAGGTCAGGCAGGGTCTGCAGGGCTGCAAAAGAAAAAACCATTTTTCCTTTGTGGATAAAGACACAATTCAAGATTTGAAAAGAAACCTGGCTGCCTGTAAAGCCACCTTAACCTAAAACTAAGCTTTTGCTTTGGCTGGGAAGAAAAAAAAAAAAAAAAAAAAAAAGCCAAGAGAATTCCTCTCTGCAGAGAGCCATCACACTAGCTTTGCCAAAGAGGCTGGAAAAAGCCAATCCTTAGGGCACCGGTACTGGGAATGTTGCATTGGTGAAGGTGGGTGTTCTTTATATGACTGAAACCCAACTACAGTCATGTTTGTAATCCAGGTGTTTAAATAAAGATAAAAAATAAATTTAAAAAATTCAGAAAAGCCAGGTAGGCCTAGATGAACCCCTAACTCAAACAAAGAAAGCAGCGCAAAAGACACAGGATCTGGGGGAAGGAGCAGGTGGAGGGTGGGAGAGGAAAGTTGGAGGAGAGAAAGAAAAAAGAAATCCTCACCACTCTGCATGTGGTTGATGAGATCCTTTTTCAGAGCGTCCCCACTGATGTCAGAATCACTGTCGTTGAAATCACTGTCCCCTTTGCCGCTGTCTTTGCCGCTGAACTTCTCAGCTTCCCGACCCGAGATGGTGTTGAACGAGTGTCCTTTCCAGACCGCCACTGGGGGTGCCGGTTCCTTGCCGAAGCCAGGAGCGGCACCGTAGGGCTGTAAACCCGGTGAGAAGGTACAAAAAGAGAGCACAACAGGTTAAGCATCCCCTCCCCAGGCCCAGCCAGCTGACCCGGTCCCCTCCGAGTTTCCTCCCCTCCAGGTCCCCCAGCCTGTCCCCGGAGCACGGAGTGGGGCGCCCAGCCGAAGGAAGGAAGGGCCTCACCTCGGCGTGCGCGCCGCGGAGCCGCTGCTGCCCCTCGAAGTGACAGGCGCTTTCCCCAGTGGCGCTGCCGCCCTCCGAGCCCGGCACTTCGGCCGCGGCGACCGTGGGCGGCGGGGGCGCGTCGGCCGCGGGGCTGCCAAAGGGCGCTTTGGCGCTGCCAGGGAAGGTGAGCACGTCGAACATGTTGGGCCGGGGCCCGGTTCCCCGGCCGCCGGCTTCCTCTGGGGAGCCAGGCACCGAGGCTCCGCCGCCCGCCGCCCCGGGCCGCTCTTCCCGGCAGGGCCCCCCTTTGCGCACCTCCTTCTTGCGGCGATTGCAGGTGGTGGCGATGGCGATGATAGCGGCCAGCAGCAGCGTGCAGCTTCCCGCCAGCACGATGATCACGATCAGCGGCGTGTCCCATTGCAGCGCGGGCCCGGACGCTGCGAGCCGCGAGCCCGGAGGGCGCGAGCGCTCTGGGCTCCCCGCGCCGCTCCCGGCAGCCGTCGCCACCGGGCCCCGTCCGCCGCCTTCGGTCACCACGAAGCTGACGGTGGCCGTGGTGGAGAGCGGGGGCCGGCCGCCGTCGGAGATGACCAGCAGGGCTTGGAACACGCGGCCCGGCGGCTCCTGCGAGAGGTCGCCGGTGAGGACGATCTCCCCCGTGTGGCGCCCGACGGCGAAGACTTCTCGGGGTTCCTGCTGCAGGAGATCAAAAGCCAGCTCCCCGTTGGCACCTTCGTCCGCATCCCGGGCCTGCACGCGCGCCACCGCGGTGTCCTTCGCCGTGCGCCCCGGCACGGCCACTTCGAGGGAACCGTTAGCCGGCACGGGGTGCACCAAGACGGGCGCGTGGTCGTTCTGGTCCAGCACCCGAACTTGCACCAGGGCGCTGCTGGAGAGTTGCGGGGAGCCTCCGTCGCTCGCTTGGATGCGCACGTCGAGCTGGCGCAGGGTCTCGAAATCGAAGCTGCGCAGCGCGTAGATGGCCCCGGTGGCGGGGTCCACCGACACGTAGGTGGACACGGCGTCCCCCGAGCGGCCTACCTCGGCTTCTAGCAACCTGTAGGTGACTTGGCCGTTGCGGCCCACGTCGGGATCGCGGGCCACCACGGTGGCCAAGTAGGCGCCCGGAGGGTTGTTCTCGCGCACCGACACCTCGTAGAGGGGCCGCGTGAAGACGGGCGCGTTGTCGTTCTCGTCGCCCACGCGCACCGTGTAGGGCCTGACGGTGCGCAGCGGGGGCGTGCCGCGGTCCTCGGCCACCAGCGTCAGGTTGTACTCGGAGATGCGCTCGCGGTCCAGGGCGGCCGCGGTCACCACCAGGTAGCTGCCCGCGTAGGCCGGCTGCAGCCGAAAGTGTTCGTGCCCGTAGAGGGCGCAGCGGACCTGCCCGTTGGCACCCGAGTCCTTGTCCGAGGTGCTGACCAGGGCCACCAGGCTCTCGCGCGCCGCCCCCTCCGGCACCAGCGACACGGCCCCAGCCTCGAGGGTCCCAGGCCCGGCCGACGACGCGGCGTCCGCCCCTCCGAGAGCCGCGGCCGCCGCTGCAGCCGCGGCAAAGGGCGAGGCGCCGCCGGGCGCACCCGGGGCGGCCAGTGGGGTGATAGCGATGTCGGGCGCGTTGTCGTTGACGTCTCGGATGCGCACGATCACCTTGCAGGTGGCGGCTCGGGGTCCCGGGCCGCGATCCTGGGCCCGCACGTCCAGCTCGTAGGTGTCCTGGCGCTCGTAGTCCACTTGGCCGGCCAGGGTGAGGCGTCCGGAGCGCGGGTCGAGGCGAAAGAGGCGGCGCGCCTCGGGCGGGGTGCGGGCCCCAAAGGAGAACACCACGTCCCCGTTGGGACCCTCGTCGGGGTCGGCCGCGTCCAGGTCCAGCAGCAGCGAGCCCACGGGCGCGTCCTCCGCCAGCTCCACTTCGGCCACGGCGCCCTGCGGGAAGGCCGGGCTGTGGTCGTTGGCGTCCAGCACTCGCACGCTGAGCGCGGCGGTGGCGGAGCGTGGCGGGCGGCCGCCGTCCTGGGCCACCAGCTCCAGGCTGTAGGTGGCCTGACTCTCGCGGTCCAGTTCCTGCAGCAGCACCAGGTCGGCGCACTGGGCACCGTCCGCGCGCGTCTGCAGCTCCACGCGGAAAGGGCTGTGCGGCTCGGCCAGGCGCACGCTCTGCAAGCCATTGGCGCCCACGTCCTCGTCCACGGGCACCTCCAGGGGGATGCGCGTGCCCACGGCCGCGCCCTCGGACACCTCGACGGGGATCTGCGAGCGGGGGAAGCGCGGCGCGTGGTCGTTGACGTCTCTCACCTCCACCTCCACGTGCACCAGTCGGAACTGCTCCTGGGAGAAGCTGACCACGTCGAAGGCCAGCACGCACTGCGGGGCCTGGCCACACAGCCGTTCACGGTCCAGGCCCGCGTCCCCGACGGTCAGCTGCCCGTCCCCCTCGCGCACCCGGATCAGCGAGCTGTTGAATTGCTTCATCAGGCGGAAGCTGGTGTCTCCGGACACTTTCATATGCAGGTCCTCGGACAGCGTCCCGATGACCGTGCCGGGCGCCTCCTCCTCGAAGGTGCTGTACCGAACCGTCTTGCTCTGGGCCACCGAGAGCACCCAGCAGAGGCTGAAGAGCTGCAAGGGGAGAAGGCAGGGGCTGCCTCTGCGCTTGGCTAGACTCATGCCGCCAGCCCTAGAATTGCTCTTCTTCCCGAGGGCTCCCTAGGTGGAAGAAAGTCCTCTCTCTCCTTCTTCGGCTTGGCCGGTGCAGGAGAAGTCTGCGGGGCTGCAGCTCTCAGCTCCCCGCGGTCTCGGGAGGACGCGCGGACCAGCCTTCTCTCAGCCCTTCTCTCTCCCTTCCCTTCTCCACTCCGGAGCTGAGCAGCCGAGCGCCGCCTCCGCTTTTATAGCAGCCGAGATGCAAATAGTCCCAGCCCCGCAGCCAATGGCAGATGCGCCCTCGCGCCGCTCCTACGCCAGCATCTGACAACCCCTTTAATGTGGAAGGGCTTAGAGAGGGGGAACAGGCAGGGAAAATGAGGGAATCTTTGCTTTGTTTTCTTTTTAACTCCTTGTCCTCGGCACCCCACCCCACACAGCCGCCCCCCCCCCTTTTCTGGTTGCGCCCTGGAGGTTGAAAAATCTGCACAACTCAATGGGAGGAAAAGGAGAGGATGGTTTGGTTAATTGTGCACCCCATGTGTCTTGGGACACCCCCCCACTCTCCCACTTCCCCCTTTCTCTGCATTTTTCACCCCCAGAGACTTCCGAACGCTCGCAGCCGGCAGCTACCTACCAGTCTCTGTGACTTGTTCTGCTAGTGAGGCTCTTCTCGCCTCCCCGCCCACTTCCAGCAGCTTCCCACCGAACCTGGAATAGTCTCTCGATCAGGGAGTGTAAACTATGAGGGGAAATTGATTTTATTTGAATTTGTGTACGCGGTTGTGTTTTTGCTCCTGGGAGCCCCGTGATCAGAGCTGCCACTCCCCTTCCAGAAGATGTGTTAGTATGCATGTCACTGACCTCCCCCCCCCCCCAAATGGCTTTCTTAAGTTTCCTGGGCGCTAGCCGGCAAGGAAAAGGAAAAAAAGTTCCAAATAGGATTTAGCATAAGCTTGAGGAGATTTGGAAAGGTTTCAAAGATCAGACTGTATCAAAGGCTTATGAAGCCCTCGTTAGCAGTAGAAATAGAATGGCATGGCAGGCAATCCCATTGGAGGCCCCAATGTCTGTATTATTTCACCGTGACAAGCTATGAGGAGAGAACGTTGAACAGTTACCACGGCGGAGTTGGGCTAACTTGAATATAATGAGCAAAGCCCACATGCATCCATTATGTTTCTCTATTCATCCCCAATCACTGCCATAACTCTCTGGCTAAACGGTGATAGGCGCTGAATTCCACACAATACCCGGTTCATATTAAAGTGCATTTAGCTAACTTTCCCTCCTGATGTCTTGTTCCGCCTATTTAGAGGATTTTCTTTCTGTTCTAATAGGGCCGCTCTGGGAAGCAACACTCATCTGGTTCCAGAAGAACAAAATCACAGCAGGAGGTTGAAACCTGACATAAACCTGGGGGGAACTTAACCATCTGCCTTAAGAAAAGTGTGGAGCCGCAAGCATTGCCCGAATCTGGGCTGGGCAACCTGGTCAGTCATTGCCCTGGCCACACAGGTAACTTGCTTCCAGCATCCTGGAAAACCAGGAAGAATGGGACTGCAAATAGCAACACCAAGAATTCCTATCGATGGGTACTGAAGCGTTTACTGAGGATATTATGCAAATTCACAGTTTGCATAACCCGGAGGAGAGGTATAAAAAACAGGAGTACTTTTTAATGTTTTTTGAAAAGCAAAGGACTTTATTTTAAGCAGGCTGCTTTTAGTGAATATTCCTCTAAATCCGGGTTTTAGTTCTGCTGTGTTTTCCCTCAAATTCTGAGGGGTCTTTTTTGGAGTAGATGCAGAAGTTTCTCCGGAGTTGGGAGACTAGGTAGGGGTGGTAATTGGGGTGCGGTGTGTGTGAAAAAAAATCTCTGAATTGCGGGAGAACTAAGCATGCAGCCCCCAGTTATAAGTAACTAAAAGCTCTTTCGAGTTTAGGGTGGGAGTGACTATAGCTGGCAGTTCTTTCACCAATGCCTTTTCTTTCGCCTTAGGATTTCCTTCTCCACCTTCTCCACCAGGCCGCCCTAGAAATGCAAAGGGAAGCGCCCCCTACAGGAGTCCAATTCTCTGCTTTCACTTTCTCCATTTGCCCCTTCTCAAATGCAATTTACTTACTATCTAGCTCTTTCCCGGCTCTTGCCCTCGACATTTCTCAGTGTTTATGCAAAAATATCCAAGAACTTTCTTCTTTAGGAACTCCCACGCTAGCTTGGGGCCTGCAGGTGATCTTTGGTACCCTCAGGGTCGCACCTGCTACCTCCTCTTTTGATAGACCCTGATGCTATCTATTCAGAACTCTGCAGGCAGACTCGACGCCCTATTGCCAGCTGCGGAAACCCGGAAAGGTCAGATGGGTACCGCGATGTTGCTGCTTCCGAGAATGCAGAGACCTAGGAGCTGGATAAAGAGAGAGAGATCAGAGGGACCCGGACTCGCAGAGAAAGGATGTCTCCAAGCTGTTGCCAGTGAGTAGACACCTGCCCAAGAGCTGGACTCCACCTGAGCCCAGTACACCCCTTCCTTCCCCGCCCCAAGCCTGACAGTTCTGGGCTGAAATGAGGGAACCCAGTTGGTGCTGTTTAAATTTGCTTGGCCTGGGAATCAGGACTAATCCGGGGGTTGGAGCGGTGGTGCAGGTGATAGGGCGTTTGCCTTGCACGCGCTAACCTAGAACAGACCGTGGTTCGGTTCCCCGGAGTCCCATATGGTCCCCAAAGCCAGGGGTGATTTCTGAGCGCAGAGCCAGGAGTAACCCCTGAGCGTCACCAGGTGTGCCCCCCCCCCCCCAAAAAAAAACACCAACAACGAAAAAAAGAAAAAAGGACTAATCCTGTAGCTCAAAGCGCTATCACATTACAGTCCTCCAACAAGCAGTGAATGGAGGCGTGCCTGGAGAGGAGTGTGTGTGTGTGTGTGTGTGTGTGTGTGTGTGTGTGTGTGTGTGTGTGTGTGTGTGTGTGTGTAAGGGGGATGCAGAAAGAGTAGAGAGCAGGTTAAAGCCACGAGGAGGGAGTAGCGGGTATGGGAGGAGCAGATCTCAAGACCTTTCGGCCGCCCGCGGTCTCCACGGCCGCTGGAAGCAGCAACCACAGCGGCGGCGCCTGGAAGCGCTGAGCGCGGATTTGGGGATTCGCAGGCGGCAAAGGAAGCTGTGAGCCCGGTTGGCGGTTCTGCATCCCAGGCTGGGCCCGCGGTCGGAGAGGTGTGAAGGCACGCGGGCCCACTCCGCTCGGCCAGCTACTTGCAGAGGATGGAAATGGGGGTTGAACTAGCAAACAGACACAGACGACGTTTGCAACTCCCAGGGGATGCAAACTGTTCCGGAGATGATTGGGGGTGGGGGGAGTTGCTTGCCCTGCCCTGGGCGCTTATCCGGTTCCACAAAAGCCGCTCCAGTATCAACTTGTTATCATACCAAAAGGCCTGGGCAGGCTCAAAGCAGCCCCTTTCTCAGTTTTTTTTTTTTTGTTTTTTTTTTTTTTTTTGTTTTGTTTTTTTAGCAACTTCGCGGGCAACTGTCTTGCAATCCTGAGAACAATCAAAGCCCACAATGGCCGGGGTATTCTGGGCATGCAAATGGTGCGTTTCTGTCCCCGAACCTAATGCCCGCATTGTGAAACTCGCGTGCAGACCCGAGATTGACACTGGCGTCACGTGACGGATTAGGGCTGTAGGAAAGTTTTCAAAGCTGGCCACAATGGGGGACTCAGCCAGATCTGTTATCTCCCACAGTTTAGCAGGGGGTGGGGTGAACCCAGCATATAGAGGCGTATGTAATAGGATTATCTTTTCTGATGCAAGTTCAATATAGCATGTAATTTATTTTAAATTAGGATTATATCTATCAGGAAAAAGGGACTAGACTTCTTTGGAAAGTGCAATTCTAAGGATGGATAGGGAAGAGGAGTCTTTTTTTTTTTCCTTTATCTTTACAATTTGAGAAGAAAAGATAGGGTCCTCTCTCTAGAGAAAAAAAGATAGGGTCCTCTCTCTCTCTCTCTCTCTCTCTCTCTCTCTCTCTCTCTCTCTCTCTCTCTCTCTCTCTCTCTCTCTCTCTCTCTCTCTCTCTCTCTCTTCCCACAGGTTACTCTGACAAACTTCCCAGGTAGTGTGCAGCAATTGCTAGGCTAAGCAGGGAACAGAAGCAGCTCTTAAGGAACATCCAGTTTTCGATTGTATGAAAGTTTTTAAAAATTCCTGAGTGTGTCTGGGTTTTAATTATGTTTGATTTCTAGAAAGGTAAGCAAGCTCTTCTCTTCACTACTACTACTACTACTACTACTACTACTACTACTACTACTACTATTACTACTACTACTACTACTCACACACACTCACTCACTCACTCATTCACTCACTCACTCACTCACTCACTCACTCACTCACTCACTCACTCACTCACTCACACATCCTTTGCTTTATTGATCTACCAGTCTGGCTTTACCAGGAAGCAACTCAGGAACTCACTCATAAAAGGAAAATACCAGTGAGCCTTGACCAGAAATAGTAACTTTTTTTTTTTGTTTTTATTTTTTGTTTTTTGGCCACAAGCTGCTGTGCATAGGGTAACTTCTGGGGATCACATGGGATGATGTGGATAAATTCTCCTCTGTCATGTACAAGGCAAATGCCCTACCTGCTGTGCTATCACTTCAGGCCCCTGGGATATTGACTTTCAACTAATATCAAAACACATCTTCCAATTCTATAAATTAAACTCAGCAGTCAGACCATTTAGGGGTTAAGATAAACTTGTTTAAGCATAGCTTTTGGAGGGATCCCAGTGCCAGATGCTCATAAATTCTGGACCATTTCCAGATTCTTGGGCCATTGATCCTCTTGTGTGCTTTGTGCATCAGGAAACTCTGGGAGGTCCAGACAGGGGAGCACAGGTTAAGCTTCATGCCTTGCATGAGGCAAACCCTGGTTTGATCTCCAGCACCACACAGTCCTTTGAATATAATAAAATAGAACCCTAGAGGCCCCTTGCCCTATCCTCAGTATCTCTGGATACAGCTTTGGAAGCCCTTGAGTATGCTGGGGTAACTCTGGCGAACACTGACACTACAGGACCAGTGGGCCAAGAATTTCAACCAAATGTGACTGCTGACTACAAGCTTTAGCAGCTGAATAGGCAGCTACATGGACAGTTTATTTGATTTCTATATATTTTATTTCCTTAATATGGAGGATGGGGATAACAACACTACCTTGTAAGGTTATGGTGAAGACCATGTAAGGTAACTCAATATCAGGTGTTTATGAAACCCTGAAAGGCATGCTCATTTCTTATTCTAGCACAGGGATGAAACATCAGAAATCACATATTCTGAATGTCTTATTTTATAGGTGAGTGACTTATCAGGAAAAAAAATGCCTTCCATTTCCTGTCTACTTTGCTTTGTTACAGCTATTTTTCTGATTTACTTTTTCCCCTTTCCACTAATACTAATAGAATGGTGGGTATAAAAATCCCAGTGGGAGGAGAAAGTGGTCACACAAGGGTTCAAATAATCTACTTGTTCTCTTGGTACCTATTCATGGTTTGAGAGTAACTGATGACACATCAACTTTTCAGTAGACTTTTCTACCTTCTATGCATAAAAGCATATACATGACTGAAGCCTCCTAAAAATAAAAATATTTAATGTATAAAGACTCATAATTCTTTGGTCAGCAGAAGGCTTTCAGAGGATGTTCTCTCAGGATGAACTTGCAAGTACCAGGCTGAGCTCCTATGATTCTCTCCAAAGCTGATAGCATTGACCCTGGCCTTTTCCTACTAGTTGAACAGAGCTGTTGTCATAGCACAGACTGTATAGTTTAAACAGTAATTGTGTACATCAGAACCACACATGTTAACACTATTTGAATCATATATTACTTCAGTTATAGTAAAATTTTGTTTGCTTTGTTTTGGGACCACACTCAGTGAAGCTCAGGAGTTCTGATTCTGAGCTCA
Source organism: Suncus etruscus (assembly GCF_024139225.1). NCBI lineage: Eukaryota > Metazoa > Chordata > Mammalia > Eulipotyphla > Soricidae > Suncus > Suncus etruscus. The sequence goes on from NC_064855.1 coordinate 71,230,237, forward strand.
GAAATTACTCCTGGCAGTGCTCAGGGGATCATATCGGATGCTGGACATCAAACCTGGATTGGCCACAAGCAAGGACAAGTGTCCTACATGCTTTACTATCCCTCTAGCCCCAACAATACACTTAAAAAAAACACAAAATGCATGAATAGAAAACCATATAAATTAATTTTATCACCATTCTCAAGGTTAGAACTCTGGGCTGAGATGTTGACAGAATTACAATTACCAAAATGCCTCTCCCCTTGGCTTGCAGAAAGCTGCCTTCTTGCTGTGTCTTCTTATTGTTCTCAATGTGCATTTCTATTTGGTGCTCTATTTTTCTTTTCTCTTCTTTCTTTCTTCTTTCTTTCTTTCTTTCTTTCTATCTTCTTTCTTCTATTCTTCCTCTTTCTTTCTTTCTTTCTTCTCTTTCTTTCTTTCTTTCTTTTTTCTTTCTTTCTTTCTTTCTTTCTTTCTTTCTTTCCTCTTCCTTTCTTCTTTCTTTCTTTCCTTTCTTTCTTCTCTTTCCTTTCTTTTCTTTCTTTCTTCTCTTTCTTTCTTCTTCCTTTCTTTCTTTCTTTCTTTCTTTCTTTCTTTCTTTCTTTCTCTTTCTTTCTTTCTTTTCTCTTACTTTCTTTCTTTCTTTCTTTCTTTCTTTCCTTCTTTCTTTCTTTCTTTCTTTTCTTTCCTTTCTTTCTTTCTTTCTTTTCTTTCTTTCTTTCCTTTCTTTCTTTCTTTCTTTCTTTCTTTCTTTCTTTCTTTCTTTCTTCTTTCTTTCTTTCTTTCTTTCTTTCTTTCTTTCTTTCTTCTTTCTTTCTTTCTTCTTCTTTCTTTCTTCTTTCTTTCTTTCTTTCCTTTCTTCTGTTTTTGGGCCACACCCGGTAATGCTCAGGGGTTACTCCTGGCTATGTGCTCAGAAGTTGCTCCTGGATTGGGGGACCATATGGGACACCGGGGGATCGAACCGTGGTCCGTCCAAGGCTAGCGCAGGCAAGGCAGGCGGCACCTTACCTTTAGCACCACCGCCCGGCCCCTCTTTCTTCCTTCCCCTTCCTTCCTTCCTTCCTTCCTTCCTTCCTTCCTTCCTTCCTTCCTTCCTTCCTTCCTTCCTTCCTTCCTTCCTTCCTTCCTTCCTTCCTTCCTTCCTTCCTTCCTTCCTTTTGTTTGTTTTTGGCTCACTCCCAGTGGTGCTCAGGGATTACTCCTGGCTCTATGCTCAGAAATCACTCCTGGTGGGCACGGGGGACCATATGAAATGCTGGGATTCTAACCACCGTCCTTCTGCATGCAAGGCAAATGCCCTACCTCCATTCTATCTCTTCTGCTCCTCTATTTTTTTTCTTTATTTTTGTTTTCTTTGTTTTGGGGACACACTCAGTGATGCTCAGGGGTTACTTCTGGGTCTGCACTCAGGAATCACCCCTAGTGGTGTTTAGGGGACCATAAAGGATACTGGGATTAAACCAGGTTGACTGCATATAAAGCAGGTGCTTTACCTACTGTACTCTCTACACCTTCTCTTCCTTTTCTTAAGGGCACACTGATCTTACTAGATTGGGGTCTATCTGTATATTCTCAGCTAACCTTAATTAGTTCTCAAATTCTCTCCAAGTGCAGTCATTCTTGGTGCATTAGGGGTTAGGTCTTCAGCATTTGAATTTGGAGACAGCAAAAATTGGCTGTTCTCTCAATCACCCTCCTCCTCATTCTCTCAACAAACACTAGTGAGAATTTGCTAAGTGCCAGACTGTGGTAGGTGCTGTGGGAACAGAGATTAAAAAAACAAATGATGCATGCTAATAGAAATAAACGAGTGAGCACATAAATACATGGGAGAGAAGACGCAAGTCTCTCAGGCAGAAGAATAGCAAACAACCAATGTAGATATTCTTCCCTCTGGCAGAGTGAGCTCAGCTCTCTACTCCTTATATGTGGGCTGTACAGCAGTACTTCCATCCAAGAAGACAGGATGCAAAGGAGGGGAAGGAGTAACTTTGCATGGGTGAAGCTTGACCAACCTTACCTTGGCCATGTCTGATTCTAGATGACAGACCTGTTCTAGGGAGGAGGAGTGCTCCAGGAAAGCTTAACAGGGGTGTTGACATTTGATCTGAGTTTTAAAGAAGTAGAAGTTAGGGGTAGAAGAGGAAATAAGTAGATTTTTTATTTGCTGTTTTGCTGATGGAACAGCAGTCCTTGGGTTCAAACTTGACATTTCTTCTTCTTCTTCTTTTTTTTTTACTTCTGGTTCCTTTCTTTTCCTCCCTTTTCCTTCCTTTCTTCTCCCTTTTTCTCCTTCCCCCACTCTTCACCTCTCTCCTCTATTCACCCCTTCCCACCCTCTTCTCCCACTCCTCTTTTCCATCCTATATTTGTGATGTCAAGGATCTGACCCACGACCTCACATATACAAAGTAAGCATTTATTACTTAGCTATAAGAACAATGGAGTATAGACTTTTAGGAGTGGAGTGTAACCTGCCAATGAGGAAAAGTAGTAGGGGCTTAGGAGTTAACAAGAAATAAATATTTTGGAGTCTTTGGAGTCTGGGTAACTTAAACAAAAATGGAGGAAGTTGAGAACAGTCAGGTTTCAGGCAGTCCAGGCTTGCTCAGAGCCAAACACCTCCATAAGAAAGCTCTCTTGGCCATTGGCCAGCCAGGACTGAAACTCCACCAAACCTTGCTTAGTAGCTTTTCACCTGATTTACTTTATTGCACCTTTCAGAACTCAGCTGACTTCTAGCCTAATTTGTCTAATGGGCCAGCAATCAGATCTTGATGAACTTCTAATCTACATTTGTATAACGGAGCACAATGAGAACCATCCTGACCTTTCTCTGTGCAGGGTATATGTCCATTCCAGTCCAGCTACATGGAGGCTGCAGCTCTGCTAGGAGTTGATGGGCATTTCTTCCAAGTGACTATTGAGGGAAGGTTAGTGTCCTTCTAATCTTAAGATATTAGGGCAGAGATGTTCACACTGAGCCAGCACTTTTACTTGTCTTATCTTCGAGAGAGGGTGCTGAAAAGAACTGGGCAGTTGGGAGGAATTGGTTACTTTAGCCCCTGTCTGTTCTCAGTTGCTTCTGTAACCCCCCTCTTGGATGCCTGGCTCTGGATGCCTCTAGCAGTGGGAGGCAATGGGAGGCAAGGTTTTCATTTTGTTCATAAGACTAGGATTTCTCTTGGAGCCCTCAAGAACAAGCCTTGTCACCTCAGTTTATCTTCTGGCGAAGGTCTGTCCTAGATCAGTGATGTTGGGTAGATGGGGTTTCCGAAGCTGGATATGACCTAGGGGTGTGGACCCAAAACCAGTATTCTCTCTATCACAATGGAATGTGTGTGTGTGTGTGTGGGGAGGTGAGGGGCATAGGGGTTTGGTGTGGAATGCACTGTGGGGGCAAGGGACTGGTGGTGGAGGTATGAATTAAGAATTTTCCTGGAGGGCTGGAAAGCTTGTTCAAGGGACTGAACCCATGTTTTGCATATTGGGGGCCCAAATTTGACTCCCAGCATCCACTTGTTTCTCTGAGTTCTGCTAGAAGCACCCCCAGCACAGAGCCAAGAGTAGCCTGTGAGTACTGCCAGGTGTGGCACCCCTTCAAAACAAAATTCACACACAAAAAAATTCAGGAGTCTTTTGATTGGAAGGTGGGTCCCCTAGGACCCAGTTTGTGCTTTATAGGTTCTCTGAGGCAGACTCTGGACTGAATATAGAGTTCCTCATGGAGAGAAGAGTTTATAGGTAGTGGAAGGTATCCTGGATGAGAAGCAAACAAACTGCCCCTCTGTTCTTGAGCGAGATGCATTGGATGGATGAATTGCTTTCAAAGTCTGAAACATGTTGCTGCAAATTTTATGCTTTGTTATTAATAAATCTCACATGATTCCAAGGAGATGAAAGCAGGAAGCTGAAGCCTTTTCAAGGCAGAGAGAGAGGAGTTTAATCACTGACTAGTTTTTTCCCCTTTTCCTCAATGTCACTGTTCTACGTGCAGAAGACTCTGTGGATGGCTTGAACTTGCCTGCTCTAAGGGTCACCATCCACTTTTGAAATGGAAATGAAGTCTGTAGGGCAACTTCACCCTCAGAGCTCTGAGACCCGGGCCCAGCCAGGGCTCCACCAAGCCTGGTGTTATAAATTTCTTCATAGATCTGAGAGCAGTTTTAGGCCATTGATCTCATGTCACCCAGAATCGAGATGGAGTGACGGCTGATAAACTGCATGGTGACAGGCTGTGGCCTTGGGAGGAAAAAAAAAGCCAAGATGGGGGATTAAAAAAAAGGAGTTGATGGATTAGTTATTGGCCTCCCAATTCCCTTCACCCTGGATTCTTTCTGAATACTTTCGAAGCATTTATTTTCAGGTAATTTTACAGTTGTCTTTTTTGTCCTTCAAAGGTGCTTTGGTCTATGAACCTCTCAGGGAATTTAGATGAAATCATTCTTCTATGTATTGCTGAATAACGGCTGAAAGTCCCATAGCCCTGTCGTAGGCCTAAGCCCTTAGGAGGCATTTACCTGCACATGTGAGTTGCTGCGAATGCAAATAATGGTCAGATTAATGCTAATTTATGGCCCATTAACAGCATTATCCAGCCTACTGTCCCCAAACCCTTCTTGCTTTAAGAGGGGCAAATAAGCAGCCTGTCACCATGCAGAGCTTTGGTGGGGGCGGGAAAAGATGGGACACAACTGTGGTGATGGTAACCACATTGGTAGTGTTCCAGGCTACTTTCAGCACTGTTCTTGGGTCCTTCCCTAGGGGTGATGGAGAACCATGAAGGTTCCAAGAATTAAACCAGAATGTGCCACACACATGCACTGTCTCTCTGACTCTGTGGCTACTATTTAAATGACCACTGCACATTTAATCAATTCCTTGCTTTGAAGCCTCTCTTGTTTTTTCAGCTCCTCTAAGGACTCCTGTTGTCAGATCATGAAACCTTGGGTCACATTCAGAAAGATTTTTGAGTAGGTGAGGAGAGAGAGCCAGAAAGATTAGGGGAAAGGGAGATTAGGGCAGTGTGGTAGATCATTTGTTTGGGACAGTTGAATAAAGGTTGAATTCTTGCTGCCCTGGCTCCAGGCTCCCACTTTGGTGTCCACTGTGGGAACCTGTGATGGGAAGAATGGGCTATTCCAGGCATTGAACTGCGAGCCCTCCCGGGCTCAGCTGGCCATTTGTAGGGCATCAATCTTGCTTTGCTTTGCCTGGGGAGCCTTGTATAGAGGCCATGGTCTTAGAGGACTGAGAAGAGGGTTAGATGAAGGGATCAGAGCCCCTACAGAGAGAAATAATGTGGACAAACTGTCAGAACATGGCGACTGGGTGACTCCTGCTCTCTTAGTCACCAGACTCCCCCCCCCCCTCCCCACCTCCTTGCAGGGCCCTGTGTTCCTCAGGGGCTGGGAGCAGGAGAAAGGGAACAATGTAAGATGTGTGATGGATTACACACCTTTCCATCAACCCCCAGTGGAGTATTTGCTGGACTTTTGGAAAAAAAGGAGTGGAACAGCTTTTACCAGGAGTAGAATGACTAGTAAAAGATTTGGGGGGGGGGGACTCTAGATGATATGGAGCTTGTAGGGATAAGAAATATTGCTGCTCATATAGTTCAACAGTGGACGGTTATTGAGATGAAATTCAGGGGACACAAGCAAAGGACAGCTGTCAAAGTCTGGAGTAGGTATTCCTTAACAAAAATAGTTGTATCAGTCAGGTGGGCCAGGTTGTGCTTAAGAAATAATGATCTTCAAGTCCTCAGAACTTAAAAACAGTATTTTGTACCTAATGTGTGCATTTTTCCCAGTTTGGTTGGTATATCTGCTTTATGCTAACCTCACATGGGAACCCAGAGTGATGGGCTAAGCAACAGTTAGAACTTTCTTCTGATTGTGCCAGAAGAGAGAACTCAGCAAACTATATTTGAAAAGTATTCACCTAGATGTAACAAATTTCACTATTGCTTATGGTTTTTTTTTGTTCATATATAATACAATATAGTATAAAGTTTACTCTGCCTCATTTATTAGAGGCAGGTGAGATAAAAACAAAACAGTGTCACTGCTAAGAGCCAAACAGGCAGGCTGAGGGCAAAAGTTTGTATCCTCATCTCATATCTCAGACAACCCATTGCTTTTTTTCTTTTGGGAGCAGGAAAATAGCAGTTGGGAAAAATACCGGTCAAAGGCATATATACCTCTAAATTTAAGGAAGGTCAGAATAAATTAGAAGTGTCCTCATGTGACACATTTCTTAAAGTATAGGCTAAATTGCAGCTTCAGACTAATTAGTGAGGAAATCCCCCAAGAGAGAAAGATAGAGTGTTGGTAATGGGATTACATGTCCTCTTACTTGAGCTTGGGGAAAATGTTCATAAAATATCTACATTAATCACAGTCCTAATGGTTTTTACTTTTACCACCATCAAATGAGTGCCAGGATCAAAAACATTTTACTAAGCAACTTTCCAAGTGCACCAAGGATACTCTGCTAAGTATTTACAGTTGGGTCAATCATCTGCCTTTTAGAAGAAGATTCTCAGGCCACTAAATTGGGGCTGAAGAGATAGTGCAGGAATTAAATTATTTGTCTTATGTGTGACCAACCCTGGTTTGATCCCTGACATCACATATACCCCCATGCACAGCACCAATAATAAAGCCTGGGAACTATCAGATAAGCCCCAACAACCCCCAAACACTGAAAGTATGAATATGAATTGAACACTCAGGTAACTTGAAAATTGGTTGGGTGATTTTTTTTTTTTGAGTTTTAATCCATAGAGAATGAATCTGAACAATATTTAAGAAGGGTTGAGGCAGGAGGTGAGCTCTGATGCTTATCTTTCTTGATGCTGGACTACTGGAGGAATAAGCTTGCTCTGTCCTCTAGGGTATGGGATGGCAGTCAATATTGTACAATTTCAGTGTCATGTGCTTAGTGAAAATTAAATGTAACTTCCCAGAAAAGGAGCTTTAATTCTAGGAACTCACTTGAGAAAGGGAGGAAACAACTTAGGGAGTTCTATAAAGAATGAGGATACTTTAGACCAAGCATGGATTTAGGAATGAACATAAGTCAGGAATAACTAACATTCACATTGGGAACTCACCAAAGTTCTATTTGTAACCATAATATCATGAAGATTGAGGAACTAAAACATCTATTGTAGTAATTTTTTTCTTTTACTTTTTTGGGCCCACACCCAGTGATGCCTCAAAAATCACTCCTGGCTTGGGGGGACCATATGGGACACTGGGGAATTGAACATGGTTCATCCTAGGTTAGCAAACACCCTACTGCTGTGCTATTGCTAAGGCCCTATTGTAATAATATTAATCTTAAAAAGTAAGTAAGTGAATGGGGCTGGAGCAATAGCAGAGGCAGTAGGGTGTTTGTCTTGCACACAGTCAACCTTAGACAGAGCCAGGTCCGTTTCTCGGCATCCCATATGCCTGCCAGGAGTGGTTTTTTGAGCACAGTACCAGGAGTAACCCTTGAGCTACAGTGGGTGTGGCCCCCCAAAACAAACAAACAAACAAAAAATGAGTTTAATTTAGTGCATTTCTGTGGTTTGGGTGCCATTCCCAGTGGTGTTCAAAGATCCAGGAAGTGCTGGGGATTTAATCCAGGATTACCTGCAGGGCAAAACAATGGGCCCTGTCTATTGAGCTCTCTCCAGTTCTTCAGTATAACTTGTTTAATATAGAATTTAGAGTTGGGAAATAATCAAGGAAAACCATGCTGATGTCTTGGTTGAAGCACTGTTTTCAATTTTTCTGTTTGTTTTTTGGGCCACACCCTGGTGGTGCTGAGGAGTTACTCCTGGTTGGCTCTAGGGAACCATATAGAGTACCAGGATTATACCTGGTAAGACGTATGTAAGGCTAATACCCTACCTGCTCTAATCCCTTGTTTCCAAAAATTTTTCAAGTGTTGTCATTCTCAGGTAACATAAAGTAACATAAAGTAACATAAAGGTTTGTAGAAATCCTCTATGAACAGGAAAATGTCATATACGTCAAGCCAGTGAGCTGAGGGATACCGAACCAGTTTTATTTCTTTTAGTGTGATGGAAAGTATGTGATCGTGGAAGTGACTTGGGGCAGCTGAAGAAAGGTAGGAAGTTAGGACCTGATGCTCACAGAACAAATTTTGGGGCCTTTGACCCAAGAGATGGGAGGCACAGAGAGAGGAGCATGGGAAGCTCTGATTAAGTAGTAGTAAAAAGATGCAGAGGCTGGTGTGGACTTGTGCCATCTCCAACCTCTGTAGGATATTTCTGGGTTAATTTAGTGAATTGGGGAGTGGTTGGGCAGAATTGTCCATTTTTCAAAGTATAGTTCTTTATGGTATCTGCAGAGTGACCAGGCTTGAGGCAGAAGGATGCCTTACCTTGGGACAGCACCATGAGGATGTGGAGGTTGGCCACTGAGGCCAAGTCCCTTTTCCAGGGTGGAGTCAGGTCTTGGCCTGTTCTGCCAACTCTGTGTTCCATACTTGAAAATATTTGTCATCTCTGCTCTGAGCCCTCCAAACTAGTCTCATAAAGCTGGCTGATTCCATCTGCCCCTGCAGGATTCTAGGCTGGTCAAGACAGATTCAAGGTCTGACTTTCATTGAAGTCTGTCTTTATCAGAGCCCTTTTCAGCATCACATCTTCCTGGCATTAGCTCTTTGAGGCAAAACCCAGCTCAGAGGTAAACATCTACTTGTCCGTGAAAAAAGTATTCAGTGCATGCCACTTATCCAAATTATATAATATATATATATATATATATAGTATATATATATATAATATAAATAATATATATATATTATAATATATATATACTGATTCGGTATCCCTCAGCTCACTGGCTTGATGTATATGACGCTTTCCCTGTTCATAGAGGATTTCTACATTATATATATAATTTGTAGGAGAAAAGGGTACAGTTCTAGGCATACTTCTCGGGAAAGTTTGTCACTTTTGGTATATACACATCTTTTGTTATGCAATGGCTGCTTTTTGCTTACTATTTGTAGGTATTCCCCCCCAAGAGGGAGAATGTAACCCTCTGCTGAATCACAGAACAGTAGTGATTTTTCTGATCATGGTTATACGGTATTGAGCAGTTGATTCTTGCTGTACATTGTGCTAGGCCAGTTCACATACTTAATTTTTCTCAACAACGCTCTGTCAAGTAGGTATTATTATGACACTTTTCAAAGAGACTGAGGCTCAGAGAATTAAATAATTCTGCAAGGGCTCCTTACTGGTTAATGATAAGGAAAAATTAACAGCTGATTCTAATGGTGCAGAACCCTTGTGCCTTTTGTTAGATAGAACACCAACCACACCAATTTCATCACCTCCTCTATCTCAAGGACAGTGTTTTGGAGTCTGTAGTCCACAGGCCTGCAGGGTCTCAAAAATGCAGGATCTGAATTTTTCATCTCTAGTCCCTGATTACTCCATGGTGCCTAGTTGGACACTTGGTTGGAGGTCCTCACTATTTTCCCAACATGCAGGCAGGAAAGGACAGAAACAGCTATGAAAGAATTCTTCACCTGGCTCTTTGTACCCCTATGTTTCTCTGCTCAGTAATGTGCTGTCTCTCATATCCCCAGAGAGAATCAGATTTGATTTAATTTTCCCTTCTCCTTCATTTCCTTGGACCAATGGTTTTTTTTTTCTTTATTTAATTTGCTTTAAAATATTATTTTTAAGGGGCCAGAGCGATAGCATAGCTGTAGGGTTTTTGCCTTGCACATGGCAGTCTGCGGTTTGAACCCTGGCATCCCATATGGTCCCCCAAAGCCAGGGGCAATTTCTGAATGTATAGTCAGGAGTAATCCCTGAGTGTAACCAAGTGTGGCCCAAAAGCCAAATAAACAAAACAGAACAAAACAAAAACAAAATATATTTTAAGAGGGCTTTGTTATATGTCAAAATATTTCTTGCATCTCCTAGCTACCCAGTCTATTGCTCCTAAATGAGGTCTCTTCCATTAGGTGATAGATATAAGTTCTAAAACGTTTGAATGCTTGTTCATGTACAGCTAGGTATATCTTAGAAACAGCACCACTTTGTTTTGTTTTGTTTTGTTTTGTTTTTGGACTAGGGACTTATATACGTAAAATATGAGTTCTAGTCCACTGTGCTGCCTTCTGAACCAGGAGGGTGCTGTGTGAACGCAGTCCCAAGCCAGGGCACATGACTTGGCACACAGTTCCCAGGCTTAATGCATTCCCACTGACTCCCTCAGGAAGGAAAATTTATGCAGTAAATAGCTTGTATAAATGTGCATGGTGAACATAGCAGGGAGTCCTCTTTTTGTTTCATGACTCTCGGTCTTTGAAACATTGTCATCTAGAATAATTTCAAAATATTTAGCTATTGGTAGGGATGGCCACTACCCTGTCAGAATGAACAATGAACAATCTTAGCTTAGGAAAATATTTTTTCAGTGTTCATTTTTTATTTACTGAATTGGGGAGGAATATAATAGTAATTGGGTTTAACAGCAGCTGATTTTTATGAATCAGTAGAATTTGGAAGCATTTGAACAACTGGCAAGGCCTTCTTGGTGTGTGTAGATTTCTACCAACTCTGATGTCCTGTTGTGAGAAGTTCTTTGTGAATGAAGATCCAGTTCCACTCATAGTGGTGTTTGGATAGTCACAACTTAGTAGCTAACATTACTGTAGACCACGAGGATATCCCAGTCATGCTTGTTTAGGATAGGCTTCCATGTATCTGGGGCTTTTATGTTATTCATGTTATTTGCATACAGACCTTAAGGGGGCACTCAAGATATCCTAGTGCCCGAAGTTCCCCACCATTTCACCCTCTTCCCTTTTCCCCACTTACCCACCTGCAAGAGAAGCAAATCTCATCTGGAGTCTGGATTCAAGGAATTCCTAGAGACATGCAAGAAGACTTTAGAGCAGAGGGAAACATGAATGTTAAACTTGGCAGTTGTTTAACACAGTTTAATAAAACCTGTTCCTCTTTACCTATGTATAGGCTACCTATCTATGTCGCTGGAATGAAGGTTTACTCTCTTAGTACTTCCTAACAGGTAGCCCAATCCTTGATATTTCCTTAATTGTAAACTTTTTCTTTCTTTTTTGTTTTTAAACTGAACACAAAATAAAGCTGCTAAGCTGGGTATATGTCTCAGTAGTAAGCATAATTCTTGCATGCAAAAGACTTGAGTTAAACCCAGAAACTTGGGAAAAATGAATGAAACGAAGCTGCTGAAGTTCTAGAAAAGAAAGAAGAGAAGCGTGTGTGTGTGTGTGTGTGTGTGTGTGTGTGTGTGTGTGTGTGTGTGTGTATGTGAGGGGAGTAGGAGAAGATGAGAGGGATGAGGGAAAATGCTTCTAGGGGTGTGGTTGGATGTTTCCTCAGTGAAGGGGCAAGTGTTGCTTTATGCCCTAGGGAGAAACCAGGTCTCAATGTCTATTTGTTGCATCTTTGCCCCATCTGGGGAGAGGAGTCCCAATACTGATGGTATTAAACTTTTTGTTGCTGTCCAGGCCCTTTCCTGTGCATCTTTGGGCCCAGGCAACTGTCCAGAGGTACTCAGATCTGTGGGCCTGAAATCACTAGGACCATATCTGGTGCTGCTAGAATGGGGTGTTAGATGCCAATGATCAAACCTAGGGCCTTACATTTGCAAAGCCTTACATTTGCAAAGAGCAACATCCCCAGGTTCTGACCACAGTGATTTGGGGGTTTGTGTCACACCCATCAATGCTTAGGAATTACTACTATCTCTGAGCTCAGGAATTACTCCTAGAAGTGCTGTGGGTATTACAGGATGCTGAGGAAGTCAGAATGTGTTCAAGGCAAATTTCCTACACACTAAACTATCAGTCTAACCCCACAGAGATTTTTTTGAGTTGAGGGTGGTCCTCCTAAGTAGTTCTCAGGAGGGCTAGGAATTCCACCGATGACGCACAGCCAACTGGCCCAGTGTTTCAATGCAAGGGACCAAGGTTATGATGCTGCTTAGGCCCTGGGGGGTACCATGGCCACCTTTTGGTACCATGTGATGCTCAGGGGTCCCAACCCAGACCATCCAGATTCTAGGCGTGCTCCTTAACCATTGTACTATCTCCTAATCCTGTGTGTAGTGAAGAAGAAAAAAAAAGAAATATTCTTTCATACTTGTAATAAACAGTAAAGCTTTATACTGCCTGAAAGCTTTTGCTTGGCCTCTCTATCTCAATCTCTCAATCATCTCCTTTTACTTCCACTTACTCCTCTTAGGTGGCTGATGTTGTAGTGTGAAACTGGAAATCTCTCTATAAAGCAGAGTAAAGAACAGCAGAGGCAGGGGACCAGGAAGCTCTGAGGGCTTGCATGACTGTAGTGGGTACAATAGGCCATCTCATCTGTCCTGTGAGAGAATGACACAAGGGACCAAAACCAGACTGTGGGCCTGGGGACCGTGCCAAAGAAAGCCACTTATCCTCTCTGCTTAGGCCACTAGGAGGGGTCTAGGATATTATGACCACTCACATCTCTATTCCTTTTTATTCTTAATAATATAATCCCTGACACTTTAACTGGGCATATAGCCATCAGAAACACATTTCTCAACCTACCTGTGGATAAATATGACAATGAAACTAAATTCTGGCAGTGTAATATGTGCAGAAGCATCCCGTGTGGTTATTTGGGAAAGGTCTGGTTTGCTGTGACCCTATTTGTCCAAGAATAAGAGTTGGCAAACCTCTTCTGTAGAGGACCAGTTACAGTATTTTCAGTTCTATAACAGCTTCTCAGTTCTGTGGTTGAGCTTCAAAGGTAGCTACTTTCTTATACATAAACAAATGGTGATTAACTTTGTTTCAGTAAGGTCTATTTACCAGTATGGTTGCAGAGTTGGCTTTTACTTGTAGGCAGTCACTTCTCATCCCTGGTGATGAGAATGAATATATGATGGCTGGAGTGGGGGCAGTCTTCCTGGACCATGAGGGAGAAGTCAAGAACTAAGGACGGCAGAGAAATGAGTTAGAAGGAGCCGAGTATCCCATTATCACAGAGCCCGAATTTCATTTATGTGAAAGAAATAAAATTCTGTCTTGCTTAAGCTACTGTCAGTTGCAAATAGGCGTAATGCTGACGAATGCACCATTTGAGTGTGGGTAACCCCAGCTCACCAGAATGGAGATTCTAGAAGAATGTGGCATTAGACTTGTAGCTCAAAATAAAACATACATTTTCTGGGATGTATTCCCCATATTTCAATGAACTGAGTTCACACATCAAACTCTGGGGTTGATATTTTTGTAACCTCTAAAATGGGGCATGGGAAAGTACAACAGATAATGTGTTTGTCTTGTATACTTCCAACCTGGGTTCTATCCCTGGCATCTCATATGATCCCTTGAGCACTACTAGGAATGATTCTTGAGTGCAGAGACATGAGTAATCACTGAACATCACTAGGTGTGGCCCCCAATAAACAAAAAGATAGGGTATGCAGCTATATTTATAAGGGACAAACCACAGGTCCTAGGGATTGCAGGATGCAGTATTCCACACAGCAGGCTCTCTCAGTCTCCTCCACACTGTGGAACCCAGAGCTATGACACATGCTAATGAGATTTACAAGGTGTAAATGCAAGTGCACTGAGATTTAGCACCTCTTTTTTTCTTTTTGGCTGTCAGTCAGAACACATTCCTGAATTGAGTAGTAAAGGAGCCTGTGGCACCCATTAGTCATTCTTTAGTTTCTTGTGTCCAAGAGGCATATTGCTGAATTCCTTGGGGAAGTCCAAAATCCTAGGTCTCAAGACTTGGGAGTTTCATGAAAATGGAAAGAAGGATAGGTTAATTGAAAGGAAAAGTGCTGCAATTTGGCTCTGACTCCAAAGCAAGTATCTCTGCTGCCTTGAGAATACTGCTTCACAGGGGTGTTTTTCCTGGAGCAGAGAAGGTGGAATAGTTACATGCTCACACTCTGCCTTCAAGCATTTCAATATGCATTTGGGGCCAGGGTAAAAGAGCTAAGGACGAGTACACATGGTGTGCATGTAAGCAGCCCAGGTTGTTCCCTGGCATCGCATGACCTCCTGACTACAAAAAAGACTTCACTTGTGGTATACAAGGAGCAACTTCCATAGCATTGCCCAGTATGGGCAAGAAATAATAAGTTGTGTGTGTGTGTGTGTGTGTGTGTGTAATATTCAGTGAGGTTTGTGCAAATTGGAGGCATGATCTGCTTTGAGTAAAAGAGATTTTGGTATAACCTAAAGAATAAAATCTTGGGTAGAGAGTACAGGTATTAAAGCACTTGCCTTGCATGTGACCAACCCCTGTCTCTGGTTCAATCTCTGGTACTTCATAAGACCCCCTGAGCACCACCAAGAGAAACCCTCAGGCAGAGTCAGGTGTTATCTCCAAACACCAAGCAGTGTGGACTAAACCACTCAATACAGCTCTCCCACCAACCCCAAAGAACAAAATCTCAGTGTGAAATTCTGAGTTGGAGAGCTAAAATCAGAGCCCCAAAGTCTTCATGTAGATGAACCAGTTGCTTTGTCAGGTAGGTGAGAAGCAGACTTCAAAGAGTGCCTCCACGTTTGTCTTTGGCATATTAGTCCACCTCTGTGCGTCTTTTCCCCAGCTTGTGTCTGAAAACCAGGACTCAGGACCTTTTAATAAACTTCTCTGCTGTCCCCAGGGAACACCTTCACCTCAGGTCTAAGCTAGGAACTGTCACTTCTGCTGCCACAGATTCTTTCTAGGCTAAAGGTGGGTTAAGTCCTACTCACAGGTGTCTAAAGTCCTCCATCGCTCTCTGGCCAGGGCTACTGTAAAGAATTGATCTAATAATTTCTCTCAAGGGCTAGCACAGTATCTTACCCCCTACAAGTGCTCAGAAAATTAAACATGACAGATAAGATCTCATTCATGAGTGAGCAGTCTGATTACCATTGGAAACTCTGAGTTTCCTCTGCTTTGATGGCCCTGAGAACCAGGATATACTCCACTGAGAATGTCTTACTGACTTTCCTTTTTTATAGCTTCATCTGTTGGATCTTCCTCAGAAAGCTGCTTCTGACTTCCTGGGCTTCTTCAAAAATCCTCTTTATACATGCTTAGGATCTTTGTCACGTTGGCCTCAGCATCAACTGTTCATGATTTATGGTGCCTTTTGGTTAAGGCCTGTCTTCTCCTCCAGACTTCAGGACTTGAGGCCAGAGAGTGCTGCTTTTCTCACCTCTGTCTCCTCAGCAGTGGTTAGCAGAGCAAATGGCCTAGTTTGGGCCCTCTGGTGCCTTCTGTCTTCTCAGAACAACTTGCAATCCTGTTTTCCAAATCTGATTGTTCTGCCCTTTGCCCCCAACCTCACAAGCCCAACAATTGGGGTTTACACATTAGCGAGTTCCAGAACATCTGGGTGTGGAGGAGGGGATTGACCAAATAATTGCAGAGGAGGGGGTGAGGTCCAAAGACAGGGAAACTGTAGGTAGCTGGAGAATTCTGGTTGCTGCAGCTAGCTGCTTTCAAAGACTTCCTGGCTAATCAGAATTTCAAAGGATACTTTTAAATGTAATAGGATTTCTCCTGAAAGAGCAATGAGTGAGGAGTTGGAGCCCTTCATTCCTTTAGTTGCTATTTGAAGCTGCTTTCCAAGATAGCTCTGGTTTTGCAATTATTTTTTCTTTATTTCTGCACAAGATGAAAAATCCTATTGTGGCGGCAGCATATTGGCGGTGTGGTGGTGGCTGAATGACAGTGATGGTAGCAATGGCAAAGATGGTGTGGCCTTAAAGAACAGCTCAAAGACCTGTTGGCAGTGCTTGTTAATCCCTGGAGGTGGAGTGAAAGACCCTCTTCCCATCTGCACAGGAGCATGGCAGGGTGTCCTGAGTTGACAGATGGTCAGACAGACTGGAATTTTACATAGAAAGTGTGAAAATCCACTTTCAGGTTAAAATCATGAGTATTAGCACTCTAATGTTTTTATGTAACTGTTGATTGTAACAGTGGTAGTCTTGTTTAAAGGGAAAACAAAAGCATCTTAATGACCCTTCTCAAAATTGTGGGCCAGAGGGGCTGGAGATATGGCTCAAGCAGTAGAGACCAGACCTGGCATTGTGAAGTTCTGAGTTTGATCCCCCATATTGCATTGGCCCTTCCCTCACAGCCCCACTTGAATTGGCCCTGGTGGCCCCAAGCTCTGCACTGAGCATTTTATAGTAGAGGCTCCTAAAAAAAATGTGTATCTGGGCTGATTGCTAGTACAGTGGGCAGGGTATATTTGTCTTGTATGGGCTGACTTAGTAGCTGACTTAGATTTGATCCCTGAGCCCCACTCAAGTGGAGTGAGTGCAGAGCCAGGAGTAATCCCAGAGCTCTGCCAACCATGGCTTCCTAAAAGACCCAAAATGTGGACCAAATATAAGCAGGGGGTGTACAACTAGAATAGTGTGAAAGTTGTATGGTTTTTAAAAAAATTTCTATCATGTATGCATGATGGACTACTATATAGCTAGAAGAAAAGATGGAGTCATCTGGCTTGCTGCAACATGGATGAAAGTGGAGGGCATTGATGTTCAGCAAAATAAGTCAGAGGATGAAAAATAAATATCAGATGATCTCACTCATTGTGGTATATAAAGAGATAGAACAAAGAATCAAATGATGCCAAAACTTTGGTCTTGGATTACAAAATTTATTACCAAGCAATGGGAGGTTGGGTGTGGATGGGGAATGAAGATTGGTCTAGGGTGTTAAGGGAAGTTCTTGGGCTATGGTGGTGGTGGGATGGTGCAGTAACATTGTATATTAAGTCCATAAACTTTACATATCACAACCATATTTCCTATACAATAATAAAAAACAAAAGCAGAACAAACAGAAACCAAGCAAAGCAAATGTCTATGCCAGTTCTTTTCAGATCAGACTATTCAAAGAAAAGAGCTATTATATTTGGAAATACCTAGGGCTGAAAACATGGGCAGAGAGAACAATTGACAGATGTGTTCAGGGATCAATTATGTGAAGATTGTGTAACAATCATTTTAGAAATTTGAACAAAATTAAAAATTATGTGTTTTATTTTATTTCTTTTAATTATATATATTTACATTGAATCACCATGAATTACAAAGTTATTCCATATTTAATTTTTGGCATACAATGTCCAGACACAAATCCTTCCACCAGCATCTGCAGTTTTCCTCTGACCCTCTAGCCCAGCCTGCCTCTATGTCCTATGTTTTATCTTGCATCATTATCCTCATACACCATTTTTTTTTTGTTTTTTTTTTTTGGTCACACCCAGTGGTGCTCAGGGGTTATCCCTGGCTCTGATTCTGCGCTCAGAAATTGCTCTTGGCAGGCACCAGGGGACCATCCATTCTGCAACGGCTGTGTGCAAAGTAAATGCACCTTTTATTTAGTTCCCCCTAGTCCCCCACTGGCATACTTTCTATGAAAGACTGCTCTCTTGTCTTTGAACATTTGTTTTTATCCTACAAAGTTTCTTTATATCCTACACACAAGAGCGAACATTCTGTGTCTGTAACTCTCCATCTGACTGACTTCACTCAACAATGATACTTTCCAGATCTATCGACATAGCAACAAATTGCATGATTGAGTTTTCTTAAGGCCAAGTAGTAATCCATATGTTCCATTAGCTTTGTGATTGGGGGTACTTGGGTTGATTCCTAGATTTTGACTATTGTAGATAGGGCTCCAGTGAACATAGGGGTTCTGTGTTTTAAAGAGTGGTATTGAGGTTCAGGACTTATGTTGAACCCGTACATTTTGCAGAAATGCAAGAAATGACAGAAGTTGTACATGTCTGCTATACAGGTTGAGCAGATAATTCTGTGCTAAGTTACTTAGAAACCAAATTCTTGGTGCTCTTCAAGGCACAGTAGAACAATAGCATTTGCCAGTCCATCTGCACAGCAAAAACATCAGATAGGTAGGGGCTGCTTCTTATTCTTGGCCCCCCCCCCCCAGAGCCTGTAGCTTTGGTCTGGTTCTTGGAGTGCATCCTCTTGGAGAGAGTTACCGACTTTCAGTGGAAAGCCTGTGAAAAGAGTGATGTATCTGGGCCAATTCAATAGCTGTCTTAAAGAGCTGTGCTTGGGCATTATTCCTAAGAAACTACATTTAATTTCTTACCAAACTTACAAGCCTGAAGAGTACAAACAGTCAACTCTGCTATTTAAAACCATCTAGGACTCTCGCTGTGCTTTTTGCTGAGTGCAATTGCATTATCTAATGAATAATCAATGTTCAGCTGACACCTGAGGGTTCAAATACTAATCCTGAACTAAATTTACTGACTTGTTCTTTTTTTAATCTTTACCAGTGAGCTTATTATCTCCATGCTGAACCCCTCTTTTGACTCTGACCTCCAACTCACCAGTTCTCATGGATACCTACAGCACTCTTTGGCCATGGACCCACTGATCATTTAGGAGGGATGGATTCAATCATAGACCAACTATTGGATTTACTTGTCATCTGCAAATTTTTTTTGCTTTATTTTTTTCTTGTTCATTCTTTTATTCACTTAACAAATATTTCTTGAACAAGGATTTGGCAGGAGTTGGACCTGCAGAATGATTTGAGTTCTATCCCTGTCTTTAGGTAGTTACTCTATGTGGTAATAACTCTCTGTGTCTTTGGACATTCTCAGACTCTTGTTACAAAGGGCCATGTCTTTGATTTCTTGGAGGTTGTAGATTCAGGGTCAAGATCCATATCTCCTGGGTTAGAAAACCTTCTCTATGTGTCCTGGTGGTGTCCAAGTCTAGTGGGTTGATTCTGTTCTGTGGAAAAGAGTCTTTCATCTTTTCACCCAGTAGAAGTCCAGCATGGTGTCAGTGCACCTGGAGGGAAAGAACCATGTTTTATTCATCTTTGCTCTCTCAGCTTCTGGTACAAAGCCGAGAATGTAGTAAGAGCTTTTCGAATGAAAAGAGAACGAATGAATATGTCTGCTCAAAGTGTAGCTCTTACTGCAGGATCAATGGGGTCATCTTCCCAGAGGAAGGCCAGCTTTATTGCTCCAGTGCATCATTCAGCTTCTGAAATGGGGACGGGGAAAGTGGCTTATGAATGCTGCCCAGCTGAATGTGACCAACTTTACCATCTCATAGAGCTTAGGCTCTTCTTTGTGCAGAAAGTCTTGCATGATGCATGGAGCTGTATCAAGAGACCATTGGCAGGAAGTGACTATACTTAGAGAGAAATTAGAAGCTTGGGGACCAAAATGGTTATTGATAAGACATTCCTTCTAAATCCCTTCATCTGTTCAAAAACAGGATGTCCTGTGCTGGTTCTATGCTGGTTATTGGGGATAAAATATCAAGCAAAAAATCTTTACCTCCACATAACTTTTCATGGGGCACTCATGTGAGAAGATGTGTGTGTGTGTGTGTGTGTGTGTGTGTGTGTGTGTGTGTGTGATGAAAGAGATACCTGGAAACTATTGTGGATGGAATTTAGTGGGGAGAAGGAGGCTCTCTAAAGAAAAAGGACTGGAGCTTGAGTTGTGGCACAGCAGGAAAGTGGGTGCCTTGAATGTATGAAACCTGGATTCCATCCCAGGCATTGCAAAAAAAGTAAAATAATTAAAAGGGAAGGCACAAAGCATCATTCACGTGTCTCTCCTTACTCACATTTTCTAAATTCCTGCAGCATGTTGGAAACTTACATAGGTCAGTTACCAGGGAGTTACCAGGGAGCCAGAATCAATTTCTTCCCTCAAAGACAGAAAAAGCAGACTTTGGCTCAAGATTGGAGTAGAATGCTGCCATCTCTCCAGTCTAGTCTAAGTCTGGGGCTGCCGGGACATCCTAAATTAGGTACCCTGAGGAGTTTAGTAAGGGTTCTGCTTAGAAAGAGGTGAGAGTAGAGAAGGGGGAGAACTAGAAGGAATACTGCAGTTTCCAAGATTCAGTGTTCCAGGAATGCCTAGGCATGAAGGAGCAGAAGAAAGAGTTCCTTCCTTCCTTCCTCCCTCCCTCCTCCCTCCTCCCTCCCTCCCTCCCTCCCTCCCTCCTCCCTCCCTCCCTTCCTTCCTTCCTTCCTTCCTTCCTTCCTTCCTTCCTTCCTTCCTTCCTTCCTTCCTTCCTTCCTTCCTTCCTTCCTTCGTCCCTCCGTCCCTCCCTCCCTCCCTCCCTCCCTCCCTCCCTTTCTTGTAAGAGGGGGTACGGAATGCTGGGGATTGAACTTGATCAGTTGCGTGTAAGGTAAACGCTCTGCCTACTGTATTATCACTCCAGAGGAAGGAGCTATTTCTAAGACCAGTAGGGACAATTGTATGAATAGTCTATGGTAGACCAAGATCTTTGTCTGGGGGAATAGTCAGTCCTTGGTGACCCACTTAGAAGATACAATAAATGCCCACTCAAACTCCTCTCTCATGCTAGTGCTTTCCTGGATTGACTTCAGCTTGAACTCTGAGGACAAGGGAGCTCTAGATGCAGTCTGTAGGTGTCACAGGGATGTTTTGTGGAGGAGAATGGAAACTGGGTCTGAGAAAATGCATAAAGTAATTTGACATAAACACTAGAGGAAAGAGAGACAGATGTACATGGGACCAAGTAGAACTGAGATTGAAAAATCTTGCCTTAGTTAAACCTATGCAAAGTGGTTGCTGGCTTCCAGGCAGCCTAAGATGAGGCAATCCTGCCCTACTTGGGAGATCTCTCCATCACATACTGTTCAGCCTGGTTTCCCCTGGACTATTGTATAGCAATACTCATCTCTGCAGCCAGATGTACTAAGAGCAACCTGTGTGAATACCAGCACTTATACAGGTTTGCATCGGGGAGGCAGAGGACTGATACCTCTTCTTAAAAAATTAAATTAATTTGGCAGGTATACCAGTAATTAATTTGGCTGTATAACTCAAAATCCATTTGTTTTATACCCAGAAATGCTACTACCAGTTCAGATGTCTCTCCTTGTAATGTTTGTGGGAATCATTTGGTACCAGGAATGGAATCTTGGACACCAGCATAAAGTGGCATGTGTTCCAGCCATTTCTTAAAATAAAATTTTATTTATTTAAAAAGCATGTTATGAATTTGTCATAATTATACATAATAAAATAATCATTATAGTCAAATCAATTTACAAGATCATTCTCTCTCTCTCTCTCTCTCTCTCTCTCTGTGTGTGTGTGTGTAGAAAGCCCCTGAATCTTCCTTCTTAGCTAATATCCAGTACTGTCTACAGTCCTCATGCTATACAGTAGAGGCCATCACTTATTGAGGGAGTGATTCTGGCTTTAAGGCTACACCTCATCCCTGGCCACGGTAGACCAGTTTAAGCTCATGGAGCAGGGAAGTAGCTGTCCTGCTATTTCAGTTATATGCTGTAATCAGGAATATCCCGGGCAGGATAGCAGAGCCTCAGATTCTGCAGTTGCTGGAGGATTTAGAGTTCCCTACCAACTGTCAGTGGTATTAGGAGTTGTGCAATGTCTCAATATCTGTGGATTTGTTTCCTTCAGTTACTGAGCTGTCCTTGAAATTGATGATATGGATGACTGGAAATCTTTCAAATTTCATTACTCCTCAAATAGAACTTCAAATCCTTCCACTGGTCTGTGAGGCAGGGAAGCTGGCCATTGCCTTTCTTTTGGCCATTTTTTTTATGGCCCTCTTCCTTTGCTTCCTACGTGGTCATATTGTGAGCCTGATGATGGCAAAGCAGACTCCTTGTGGACCATGCTCCTTTATATATCTTTGCATACTCCTCTGATTGCCTCTGTTTCTGCCCATAAACAATTTGCTACCAATCGGCCCCCCCCTTATTTGTTTTGTGGAGGTGATGGTCCTTATGGTGGAGGTGATGGGACCCAGGGCCGGATTAATGCTTTATTGCTTCAGCCAAAGTCCCTTCCATGAACCTTTATTTCCACTTAACACAAAGTCACTTCTTCAAAGGGGCCCTCCCTGACCTCCCAGGTAGGGCTGAGCCATTGCCTCTCCCATAACGGTAATGAAATCTTTCATTGAAACCATTTATTGTTGAATGTCTGCCTCCCCTCCTCTTCCATTTGACGGTGAGTTCTTATTTGCTGCTGTCCAATTCCTGTTTATAGAAGACACTACATAAATATTTGAGGGCATTATTGACTAAAAGCTAAAAATGAGTTAGGTGTGGCTGTATACACACAGCTCTGAAAAGGAATAAGAGGCAGAGATGGAAAAGGACATAGCTTCCCACCCTCTCCCCACCCCACTCTTTCTTGGTACTGGAAATGAAGCTTCATCACAGGCAGGACAGAAAGCAGAGGCAGCCAGAGAGCAGACACAGGCAGAGTTGACCAATCAATTCCCCAGACACCAGGGGATGATGAAGAAAGGCAAAAAAGCCATTGTCAGAGGTTTCAGTGCTGCTCTTATGCTCTCTAGTAAAAGAAATCCAGCTAGGCTGTATTAGCAGAAGGAAGCTTTAAAAAAGGGGAGAATAATAAACTGCCTGATCTGCTGACTGATTTGCAAAGGTCTGGGCTTGAGGCCTGAAGTGATAACAGGTTCAGGCCTTCAAAAATTATTTTAACTGCTGTCTTGACATCTGGAGAATTCAAGAGCCAGCAAAAATGAAGTGGGCTGGCTATAAAAATGTTTGTCGCTCTCTGGTCCCTCAGAATGACAAACATCAAGGTGGCAGCCCACCATTATTAGAACTCACTGGCCCCAGGTTAAGGATTCGTGGAAACAGAGACTAAAATGGCAGGACTTAAACCTCTGTCCCGATTTCACAGCAGCAGATTGATATTGGTGGGGTAGGATAGTGTCTCTGGAAGAAAGTCCTTTATCAGCTGGATCCTGACAGATCTATAAAATAATGGCTGGCGCCATAGGCCAATAGAGTGAAAGTTTCTAGGGAGCCCAGAGAGATGATTTAGGAGACCCAGGAGAATGGCAGGTGAGAAACCAGTGAACTAGGTGAAGAAGTGGGAAAGGGGCACAGGAGAGTGGGGGTGAGGGAAAGGCTGTAAAGAAGGCCTGTTTAATGGACAGGCACATGACACATTCTTTTCCATATATCCATTGATTTTTCCTGGCCTTTTTTCCTACTGCTATGCCTTTATCATCATTATTATTATTGTTATTGTTATTATTATTGCTTTGGGGGCTATATCTGCTGGTATTTAGTACTTAGCTACACTAAACCTGGTGGTGTTTAGGGCTCTGTGCTCAGGGATCAGTCCTGGAAGTGCTTAGAAGGACAATACCTAGTGCTAGGGATTGAAGTAGAGTCAGCTTTTACAAGGCAAATGTCTTATATATTTTACTCTTTTCTTTGTTCTTTATTGCTACTTATTTTTGTTTTTCTGGAATTCATTTTTATAACCTCTTTAGTGGGAGTATGGTTGATATGATTTAAGGTATTTAAACTATGCAACTTGATGTGTTTAGAGATAACTATATAGAAGAATATCACAACAATATATTCTTATATAATATATAATAACCATATTATCAGAAAACCATGAAATCACCACTGTAATACCCGAAACATTCATCACCTCTAATCACCCACTGCTTTTATTTTGTCATTTTTGTTTGTTTGTTTGTTTTTGTGATAGAACTTAACATAAAATATATCTTCTTAGTAAAATTTTAAGTATGTAATACAGTATATATATTTATATACATATATATTCTTATCATTATTTGTAGCACCAGGGAATATATAACATAGTATAATTTACTCCAGGCAGCATGTTATACAGTAGCTCTCCATAGCTGATTCATCCCTTCTAATGGAAACTTCAAACCCTTTGACCAAAACCTCTGACATTTCCCCTTTTGGCCTAAGCTACTACTGCTCTCCTTGTTGCCTTTCATTTGGGAGGGGTCTCTAATATATAAAACATTAAAAGATAGCATACCATACCACATGTATAAATTGATAACATGATAAACATAATTCAAGTTATAAATGTATGCAATAGAAAACATGAAAATACCCTGTAGAATATAAAATAGTAAAGTCCATTTTTATTTATTTCAGAGATACATGGTTCAAAACAGTTCTGGTTAACTGGATATTGTGGAAAAGGGGAAGTCAGAGTTAGACTTCCTAACAGTTTGACTGCCTCCCTCAGTCTTGCAAGCTGCCATTTGGTTGATTGACATGGGAAGAGGTGGTTGAGATTTTTTACTCTAAAATTCAAACACCGTGTAGTCTGCCATTTCATTATTGAATCATCTTTTTGGTCTCAAGAATTTCTAGAAATTGTTAGAAAAATCCAGTTATTTTAGAGAAGAGCCACACCTTTGTTTTTTTTTTGTTTCTTTCTTTTTTTTTCTTTAGGGATCCTGAAGTGGCTGGGTGTTAGGATCAATATTCTATTGCTAGTATCACAGAAAATCTGGTGTGAGAGTTATGTATAATTCTACCAAGCCCTGTGAGTCTAAACTATAATATAGAAGGCTCAACTAGCACCAACCATAAGCCCAGTAAATCCTTAGACACCAACTTTAGTAACATCATAAAGAGGTACCAACAATTATTTCAAATTGACACTTGTTGGTATAAGTTTATTTATTTTATTTATTTATTTAATTATTATAGGTTTTGGGGCCATACCTGGTGATTCTCAGGGTTTTCTTCTGGCCTATGCACTCAGATAATTGTCCTACGGCTTGGGGAACTATATGGGATGCTGGGGGATTGAACTGCAGTTCGTCCTAGGTTTAGCATGTGCAAGGCAGACGTTCTACCACTTGCGCCACCGCTCTGGCCCTTGTTGATATAAGTTTTGATAATTCCATTTGCCCTGTGTTGTAACAAACAATATGAAATATATTTGTTTGGGCCTGCAGGGAGGCAGACTATGGTGGTTAGGATGGAAGATTGGGGACACCTGGTGAAGGGAAGATCATACTGATGATAGATTTGATGTTTTGAACACTTTAATGCCTGAAATGACAATATTATGACACAAGTTGGTAAAATCACAGTGTTTATAATATTTTTTTTAAATACTACTTCCCACTTGTAAGTTGCTTTCATACATTTCCCATACCTCATTTCCTTTTTCACATCTGACACTGCATACTTCTTCCCTCTCAAACAATGTTATAAATTTACAATATTATGAGCTAGAGAGATAGTGCAGGAGGTAATGCATTTGCATTTTGCTAACCTTAGTTGATTGCCAGGACTGAATATGATCTCTCAAGTACTCTCAGGTGTGACTGCTAAAAAGAGAGCCAGGAGTAGATTTTAGCACTGTGGGGTGTGGTTCAACCTCAACCTACCCCCAAAATAACTAAACTTCAAAACAAGCTTAATATCCTATCTACTTTTCACCCAAACTGTGTTCCCATGTTGTTATCTTTTTGTTATTGTTTTGGGGCCACACCCTGGGTGCCCCCTATCAGCTATACTATCTTCCTGGTCCACCATGTTGTCAACCTCTTTAACTTCTATATTCAAAATACCATTCTACATCTGCTTTAAATATTTAATTTTAAGAAATTAGGAAAGAGAGTTAGAGGATTGTTTTATATTTAATGTATTTATTTGCCTATTTCAATTCTCCTCAATACCTCCATTTAGATTCAAGTGTCCATGTAGGATCATTTCCCAAGTCCATGGAACACCTTACATTTCCTTAAGGTGTTCCCACAAAATCTGGCAGTTCTTTTATATGTGAAGATAGTGTTATTCACTTTATTTGCCAATCACTCCCCATCTCCTTTGTTGTTACAATGACTGAGGGTTGCTGCTTTCGTGCTCTTCCATTTGGCATAATGTTTTCTGGTGTAAGAAAACTGGGGGGGATTTCCAGGTTATACCTCCAGGACTCTGCACTCAGGAATTACTTCTGGCCAGTGCTCTGGGGGACCATATTGGATGCTGAGGATCAAATGCAGGTTTGCTGAGTGCAAGGTAAGTGCCCTACCTGCTATACTATCTTGCCAACACAGTTCTTGCAGTCTTACCTATGGATGCTCATGCACATTCTGACTAATGTGGACTCTGGAGATTGCTGTGGAACTCATACATGTGCTTCTCTCTCTGTGTGTGTGTGGTTGTGTGCACATGCTTTAGTTGTGATACTTGAACATCCATGGCTGAGATAAAACACTTTTTGCTGTAGAGTTGTTGGCACTGTATCTGCATATGTGGCAAGCACTGGAATCAAATGCCTGGCCTCACATTTGCAAAGCAGATGCTTTGTTCCTGAGCCATCCCCATGTCCCTTCTCTCTGTTATTCAAGGATAGTTATTTTTTCTAGAAACAAATAATGGTGGTAATTTTAGATAAAAATTTTACAAGTTTTTTCTTTTCTGTATTTTGATGGCATGATTCCTTCTTAAATCAAAACACAAGAGATGTTAGGCACAGATGGCCTCTGGCCTTCTTTTTCTTCACCTCTTTTTTCTTCACTTTTTCCTTTTGTCACATTTTGGTGACAAATGGTATTGTTCTGTTTGGGAGGTCTTCTCTCACTTTTCAAAATTTCTCTTTAGCATTGATTTTTCAACAGTTTGAAAAGTTTGTTTTTTATTTGTACAAATTGTGCCTTGTGGTTGACTGAGCTTCTTGGATTTATAAACCGGAAAATTTCATCAGATGTGTGAAATTTTCAGCTATTATTTTGAGGAGTCTGATCTCTGGTTAAAAAATCTGTGGAAGACTGAAGAGATAGTACAGGGTTTAATGTACTTGTAGTATACATGGCAAGCCCCCTAAATCTGCAGTACTGCTTAGTTTTCAAGCCATCAAGGGTCACTTATGAACATAGAGCAGGAAAGACCACACTGGTTATGATCTAAAAGTTTCCCACTATCATCCAAAGCAAAAAAAACAAAAGAGCAAAAACAATTAACCAAACAAAAATCTCTCTGCATTGTGACCAGAGACATAGTACAGTGGGGAAGTTGCTCAAAACAAAGCAAAAACAAATCTCATTATGATGTTTCAGGCTTGAGCATAAATTTTGGGGGAAAGCTGTCTTCCTCAACAAGATGTGTGCAGGACACTCCAGCATTACTGAGAGGGAGTTTCAGACAAGGAATTGGTGCCCCTTTGGCCAGTCAAAATCTTTTACATATTTGTGTTTCACACACTAGCCATAGACTTTATTTTTGGTGGTCTACAGAAGAGGTATTCTTGAGGTTCCTTTTTTTTTTTTTTTGGTTTTTGGACCACACCTGGTGATGCTCAGGGGTTACTCCTGGCTATGAGCTCAGAAAACTGCGCCTGGCTTAGGGGACTATATGGGACACCGGGGAATCGAACCTAGGTCCATCCTAGGCTAGCAACAGGCAAGGCAGGCACCCTTACCTCTAGTGCCACCATGCCGGCCCCTGGTTCCTCTTTCTAAAAAGTGTTGGGGGTGGTAGTGGAAAAAACTAGACAACATATCCCTCACTCTTCCTCGGTGCCTAGCATTTTTCATACCCAACTTTTCCCCCACCTTCTTCCCCTCATGGATTTTTGTTAGAGGCTCTGTCAACAGTGAGACAATTCTTTGCTCTGTTCTAATTCACTTGACTTTTGGCAAATGTGACATTTCTAGGAGAGCAAAATAAAACATCAGGGCCAAAGTGATGTAAAGAGTATTTGCCTTGCATGCAGCTAACTTGGGTTCAATCCTCTGCATCCTATATGGTCCCCCTGAGCACAACCAGGAGTAATTACTGAGCACAGAGCCAGGAACCTCAGAACCTCTGAGTACTGCCAGGTATGCCCCCACAATAAAACAAAAGGACAATCTATGCTCTCTTCAGACTAGTTTCTTCTTTATTATCGTCAGAGGGATAAAGGCTTAATACTTTTCTCTATTTCTTGTTGCTTTAAATCCTTTGACTGGATATCGGATACCTGACACATCTCTTACTTGGCTGGTTTTTTCGCAAAATAATTGTCTGGTCCTAGTATTACCCCCCTTTACCATAGGGCAGTCCAGTCAGGCACATTGCTAGACTGTTTTAGTATTGTCCTTAGATCATTGAGACCCTGTTCAATTTGGTTCACCCTCTTTGTTCTCTCTCTTCAGATTGGGCAATTTTCATTATCTTCAAGTTCACTGAAATTTTCTGCTGCTTCTGCCACTCTCAATTTGCCAAAAGCCATGCAGTGAGTTTTTCATTTTGATATTGTACTTTTCAGTTCTCAAGTTGCCCATTTTAAAATGATTTCCAGAGCTGAGGAGATAGCTCCAAAGGGCTAGTGTACATGCTTTGCATACAGAAGGCCAGGTTTGATCCCAGCATTGCATGGTTCCCTGAGCAACGTGCTGGGAGGAAAAAAAAAAAGATTTCCAATTTTTTCTGAAATATTCTGTATATTTTTATTAGTTAAAATCATAATTTATTTTAATGATTGGAAATATAATTCTTTCATTCTTTGCATATACTTATCATTGCTTTATGTGTGATAAATTACATATATGGAACACCTCTGGATTAGTTCCTACTGTTTGCTTTTTCTTTAATGTTCATTATTTGTCTACTAATTATGATTCTATATTAGATAGTGTGGGTAAATCTAGAGCTAGATTTTGTGATATTTCTGTTGATTTTTGTCATAGTAAGAAATGTAATTACTAGTAGATCACCTTGAACTTGAGGGCTTAGTTTTATGTTTTTTATTGGTGATGATAATTCAAATACAATTTCAAAGTTTTTTTTTTTTTTCAAATTGTTGGACTCAGTCTTCAACCTCTGGTTTATTCTGGCTTTGCAATTTTGTCAAATCTTGGTTTTAGACTTCAGTAAGTGACCTTACCTATGATTCTTTAGTCCCAAGAAGCTTGTGTTGCTGGTTGTTTTTATAGATGCCTGAGCTTTGAGAAGCTGTTATCTAGATCTCTCAATTCTCATTGGCAATGTCCTCCAGCCTGCTTAACCTTAAGTATTTCTGTTCTGCTTCAACCTCAGACTAGCCATAGATAGATACTTCCCCCCATGCATATATTTAGCCCTTGGATAAATGCATTCAGAGTTAACCACATGGACTTCTGAGTTCCTTCAATTTTTTAATGCTCCACCTCTTATAGCTACTCAATTTAGTTGGTTCAAAATTCTATGTTTTGTTTTGGGCCTATACCTAATGGTACTCAGATGGGGAGCTTCCCCCAGCTCTTTGATTGGGAGTTTGTCCTATTGGTGCTCAGGGAACCATGTGGTCCCAGGAATCAAAACCAGACTGCTGCATGTAAAGAATGCACTCAGCCCATTGAGCAATCTCTTTGGTCAGTGCACCAGATCATGCTGCTCCTTAGCTTACCAGTGATTCTCTGCTCTACTTGGCTTGTTGCAATCCAGATGGGGAATCATTCCTGGTAATAGAGTCATGTGTTCAACTTGAGAATTTCCCTTCTCTGACAAAATCAGTTCTGTGATTTTGTAGGTGATTTGAAGAAATTTTTTTCATTGTTTTTTGTTTTGTTTTGTTTTGTTATTTTACAGTTTTGAATTATTTTGGCAGAGAACTAGTCTTGACACAGTTAGAGAAAACAGAATTTCTCACATTGGCATCTTGAGAATGAATAGGCAGTGATGGATAATGATAACAGCTGCCCAACAAAAGATGCCTGTAGCAAGGGGTAAGGCTTAGGGGATACTGAGAGACAATTTAGTCGTCTAAACCATATTTGAGATCAGAATGAGAAAACCCAAGAAAACCAAGTGAGAAACCCAAGTATATATATATATATATATATATATATTTATACATATATGTATATATATATATAAAATTGTTGAGAAACTGTGATGAGTTATTGATTAATTGGATATAAAAATGAGGGAGAAGATTAAATATGGTGCCAGAAATGCTTTAAAAAAGAGTCCTTTATCTTTAGAGAAACACAATGAAATATTTATGGTTGAAATGATATAATGTCTGGATTTGATTCAAGAAAATCCAATGTAGGGATGAGGATGAGGGTAGGGAGAGGGTGGGGGTTTGGGTGAGATGAATTGGCCATGAGATAATAACTTTGAAAAAGGTAATGAGTATATGAGGGCACATTCTTTGAACTTTATTAACCTTTGTTTACATTTGACATCTAAGCACCTAGATAAGCAAATGACTAGAATTTTGCAGTCAGGAGAATGCTGGTGAAGTTAGGACGAGTGCCCAACTTTGAATTAGGGGAGAAGGGTTAAGCCAATGGCAGTTTGTAAACGTCTAAAATAGGCTTTCATGCAAAAATGCTTTTAAAAATGATTTTGTTGAAGTTAGCTCATTCTCCTCCCTTAGAAATGGCATCAAGTGTAGGATGTATTTGATTTTTTTGTTTGAAGATACTGGTCTATAACTCATTTTGAACTGAAGCTCTGTCATCTACATGGCTCATTTATCTGACTCCTAATTCAGTGCTCACTGCTTGCTTTAGCTGGTAAAGTCATGTGTGGTCGAGCACCAGACAATAATAGACAGGACCAGTCAGACTCAAGCACACATCTCTCTAAGTGGTTTCTGGAGGCATTTTGTTGTGCTCCCTGGCCAACTGTGTCTGCCTGGAGCCTTTCTGAATTATGCTTGCATTTACCTGCTTTCTAGCTAACTCCGGATTCCATAATTGCACCTTGGAGAGTGGCCTGTTCCCACAACCTAAGCAATATAAGAATAAAGACACTTTTCTACAAGTTAAGAAAAAAGAAGCATATTTTTTTCCTCCTCTACTTACTTTCTCCTTTCTTTTTCTCATCCATTCAACAAATCCTTTTAAACTGTCTGCTTTGTGCCAAGTTGGGTGTTAAGGATAAGTTTTCAGGCTCAAAGGCAATCAAGAACATAGGTCCTTCCTGGGAAATCTCCAAGGGGAAGAAAACCAAACAGTCATAGAGAAAATTGTTAAGTGCCATGCTAAATTCTTAGTGGCCAGAGGAAAGAGTGTATAAACCATTGCTGTTTTTTCTGTCCTTGATTTTTTTCTTTTATTCTTGTTACCTATGCATAATTCAGAGTTACTTTGCATCTCAATTTGCTCATTTGAAAATAAAACTAAGTATAACTACTTACAGCTTTTATGAATATCAAATAAAAACTAGTCCAATAAATTTTTGCAAACCTCAGAGGGTGATATTGAGAATTTTTTTCCTTCTCCCCAGGCACTGCAGTCCTGATTTTTCCCAGGTGATAGTCAAGTAATCCCTGTCACTGGCACACTCAGTTGTATTAAGGGAAGCTGAGGGCTTCTACCGTTAATTTGAGGGAAGATCCAGAAATAAGGGGAAACCTCTTTTACCACGTAGGTAATAAATCTTCTGTCTATTGACTTTTAAAAGTGTAGAGCCAAATGTCCCTTTTGTCTGTTTAATACCAACCACCACCTTAACATTTGTTTTGCTGTACAGTTTACAAAGTACTTCTAAAGTCATAAATCATCTGTGTCGCATAATAACCCTTTGGCTTAGTGGAATAGATTTCATTTTGACCCTCATTTACAGATATGGTGAGCTTGGGCAAGAGGAGTTATGTAACTTACTCAAGATGCAGTGCTAGTATAGTATAGCAGAACCCATGACTGTATTTTGATCTTCCCTTTCCAAATCTTTGAGATCATCAGCTCCCTGCTGTCACTATCTAGAGCATGCAGGGGCTGCCCCTTGATGTCTTCAAAGGAGAGTTTCAAGAACATTTTAAAAATATTTAAGCAATCTCTTGTATTTTGACCTACAACGAGCTGTGTGAAACTCCCCAACCCCCAGTGCAGTTGCCATAAATCAACAAACAAATAGCCATCTCCATTGTTTTGTGGATTATTTCCCCATGAGGCAGATGTTTACTTTTCACTAGTGAAAGCTCATTGTTGTCAGAGACATTTAAGAGGCTTAACCTGTCTCCACTGGCATATGGTGCTGGCTTTTCAGGGTAAAACTGGTTGTGTGCGGTGACAGTGGAAATTGCAAGCTTCTCTCTGAAACTTCATCAGTCACTATTACAGAGTGTCACTTCTTTGCTATGCAGGATTTTGTCTGGGTCTCTTCCACTGTGAAGGGAGGGCGGGGGAGACGCTGTTTCCTTTGGTGGAAAATACTCATATTTTAGTGGCTATGATGTCATGAATTATTAAACTAGCTTAACTTTAAAGCCGAGCCAAAAGAACACGTAGTGAAGAATGACCTTGAGACTTTTGAAAAATGGGAATGTTGACTGTGCCTTCAGACTCGAAGATGGATTTCTACTTTAGTTTATATTTATGCAACTGTGAAACTCGGTCCCTTGTTCCCAGAGAAATCCTTTGTGCAGCCGTGTGGAGAAAGTTATTACATTTTAGTGCAGAAGAGCTGTAAAGTTTCTTTCCTCATGTCTCATGAAAACTGGAGTGCCAGGGATCTTTGTACTGGGGGATGGCCGAGAAATGAGATGTAGAGCCTCTCAGAAGACAAAAGGAAGCAGACAGGCATTGTTCTTTTAGGCAGAGCCTAATGGTAGGTTCTTATCATGGATTCTTGCTTAACCTGCATCCCATTACAGTGCCCTCTTAGTTCTAATTCAAGGCAAAATTGAAATCAAAGGAAGGCAGGATCCAGAAAGATGAAGCTGACCTGGCACTGCCCAATTCTGACCAAAGGATGTGCTAGAATGCGGGACTCCACTGTAATCAGAGCACAGCTTGTGGAGAGAGCCAGAGAGCACTAGCATGGACATTTTAAAGCTTTGGATTTATCCACCTCAGACTCTTTCTTTGGTTACAGGTTGCTGGGAAAAAATCAGAAACGTGTGGGGGATATGGTATCTTCGATTCTGCCAGAGGCACCGTGAAGCTGTTGTAGCCACAGTCACAAAGATGTATGACTCAAGTTTCATCCTCTTTGGGTAACATGAGTTCAAATGACAAGCTCTATGAAAAGCAAAGGAGTGTGAGTGGGGAGGATGGAGGAACTAGTAATTATTGAGAGTATTAAACATTTGGTCCTATCTTAGGTATGGTTCAGAATGGTGGCATGAGTGATTATCTCCACTGACCAGGGGGTGAGTCTGAAGTTGAATTGTGTAAGATTTTCAGCATCGTACAGTTTTTTTTAAATTTTATTTTATTGAAACCATACTGATCTGCAAAGTCCTTAAGAGTTGAATTTCAGATATACAGTGAATCACACAGTTTTAATAAAGCTGGACTTTATTTGAATCTAGATCTGTATGACACTGGAGACAAATGGGAATTTACTTTTCTGAGATTCTTATTTGGTTGACTTTTAACTTGCTTTGTGTACATTTGTTTGGACTCTGGCCATGATATTCTGATTTCCAGATTTACTTTCCAGCCCTTACTCTGGGAACTGACTGATATTATTATTATTATTATTATTATTATTATTATTATTATAGCTTAGAAAACATGATCACAATAGTATGAATATCTATAGTTCTGATGGTTAAAGTTATTGCACCTTCACTACCACCAAAGTGCCCCAAACTCCACCACTATTCTTATGTTACTTCTAGTCTACCTATTCACCTACCCATTCCCTTTGCTTGGTAACCTGAGTTTTGTGATCTAAGGCCAAAGGTGTGTTACTATTAGATAACTCTCTATCTCCTTGTTTTATTTCTCTAAGTACTAAAAATCAGTGAGATCATCCAGTATCTTCTCCCTCTAAATTATGTCACTTAACAGGTTGTCCTCCAGTTCCTTGCAAGTTGCAGTAAAATGCATATTTTTTTCTTTTTATAGCTGAGTAGTATTCCATAGTGTATATATACCATGTCTACTTTATCCATTTATCTATTGTGGAACATAGTTCTGCAATCAACATATGAACATAAGTGTACATACCCATATCTTTCCAGGTGTGTGTGTGTGTGTGTTTGTGTGTGTGTGTGTGTGTTTTGGTATGCCTGCCATATCTTGACCACTTTAATGGGTGTCTTTGTTCTTGTTCTTTAGTTTAGTATTGATTTGGGCTCAGGTAAGATAGAAACCAGGCACTGGATGGCTGTGAATGGGAAATGATATTGGGATGTTTTATTTTTTTCTCTTGTAAGGTCTCTATTAAAGGCCACAGATCCCACCAGAAAGCCCCCTCTATACAGCTACACTGTGAGTTGTAGTTACTGCTCCTTCCCTAGCTCTCCAGGTATAAATGTATGATAATACTGGCAATAGTTCTCTGTGACTGCTAGTTTCTAGTCACTTCCCTACTCCTTTTCCTTGCAACACACTGCCCAGACTTCTGTAAATTAGCCCTTTCTGAATACAATATTCTTGCCCAATTTTAATGTGCCATGTTTTCTCTAGCTCTTCACCTGATTTGCATCAGTGATTTGATAATTGATGTGTTTGTATTGTTCCCAATAACTGTTTTTGAGTATTTTAGTCTCACCCCCAAGAGTTTCCTAATAATAACTTCCAGAAAGGCTAGTTTTTCATCTTTCATCACCCTTTTACCTTCCTTCTTGCTTTCTGAATTTTCTTTCTCTTCCCCTCAAATACAATCTGCAAGATCAGGGAAAGTCGTTCTCCATTATTATTTTCCAAGATTGTGTTTCTTTGGTCTCTAGAGTCCCTATTCTTGTATTAACATTTCTTTGCAAAAACAGTCTGTTGGATTGTCTTGAGAAAACAATGCACATTTTTTAACCTTCTGGGGAAAAAATTATTATTACTCCTAAAGGAAGGAAAATAATGAAAGTACACTCAGTAAGTAACAGTAAGAATAATAAAGGGAGAAAAGGCAAAAGATTCAGAATCAAGGTCAGTTCCCTTCGTTGTTGGATTGCAGAAGGCATTTAATGGTAATAAAACCTTTTTCCTGTATAATACATTTTATATTAAAACTGCAGCCATTTAAATGAGGGATTTTATGTCTGCACAGTCTTTATTGAGCATGAAGGATTAAAAAATGCTTTTGGTTTTTTTTCACCCTTAATTTTTTTTTTTAGGGTTGAAAAGTAACTGCATGCCTTCCTGGCTCCCAGAAGTAAAGTCACATAGGTGTGGATCAGCAAGGCAGTGCCCACAGGTCTTCACTTCTGCTATTTAACCTGAGACCCCTGTTATTCTAGGCCTCCGTGTCTCCTGCATCTACCGTAAATCTTTCCTGATAGCATGGCAGCTTTACGATGTGGAGTCATGCCTATTTTCACAGAGCATGAGAGAGCCTTCAATAGCATTTTCCTCCCTTTTATTGGTGATTTAGCCGGACTGTCTGTCAGCTTGTGCAGGTTGTTCAGCCTGACTCTGCTAAAGGGCAGGCCTTGGTGCTGTAGTGGGCAACTCTGAATGATCAGTCTTGTGGTTCCAAGACAAGAAAGGTAGATGGGTGCTGTTATTTCTTGAAATGGATTCATTCTTCGGTTAAGGTTTATTGACTCTAGTTTTTCTGAAGTAGTTATCTTTGAATATAGGGAATTTGTGAGCTACTTTTACTTCAAGCTTTAAGATATTAAGATCTTTTCAAACATATTTTAAGCACCATGGTTATAAAATTGTTCATTGTTAGGTTTTAGTCATACATCATACACCTTCCTTCACTAGTGTACCCTTCCTGCCACCTATGTCTCCTGTTTCTCTTCCACTCTTATCCCCCTCCCCCTGCCTGTCTCTAGGGCAGGCAATTTGCTTCCTCCACCTCTTTCTCTCATTCCTTTTTGACACTGTGGTTTGTACTATTGTTAATGGACAGGTGCCTTTCAGCTCACTTTCTTCCTTTTCAGCAAACAAGCCTTTTTTTTTAAATTTAAACAACTTTATTACATACATGATTGTGTTTGGGTTTCAGTCATGTAAAGAACACCACCCATCACCAGTGCAACATTCCCATCACCAATGTCCCAAATCTCCCTCCTCCCCACCCAACCCCCGCCTGTACTCTAGACAGGCTTTCTACTTCCCTTGTACATTCTCATTATTAGGATAGTTCAAAACGTAGTTATTTCTCTAACTAAACTCATCCCTCAAACAGGCCTTCTTAAAGTCTCCTTTTATCTAAACATCTTTCCTTTTGGAGTGCCTTGAAGGCTGTTCTTTGGGGCAAGTAGGATGTGGTCTTAGAAGATTAGAGGACATTTTGATATTAGCTATGCTAGAATAAAATAATCATTTCACAGAATAATTATATTTTTATCTTGGTCATTAGGGGTACTCTGTTGTATTTCAACTATTTTGGATCATAAGTATGGCACAGAAGCAACAGAAACACAAGACTTATAACTTAGGCATGTTTGAAATTTGTATTTACATCATAAATGATCTGTTGAGAGAAGTAGATTGTTGCTAGTGATACTCTGACCTCTAACAGAAGATGCTTCTTAATCTGCTCTGTGAGGTAGCAGGCTTCTGAAATCAGGCTCCTGAAGATGCCATGATTTACTGCTTAGATGGTCAGACCTGCATTTCCCATTGGGTGGTTTAAAATCAGATTTTTTTCCCCAGTACATTGACCTAACCTGATTATTCCTAGCAATACCCTTAACCATACTTCTAAAAATAGCCTTGAAGCCAGCATAGCAAATAGAGCATTTACTTAAACAACTATTCTCTCCATCCCCCCTAAATCCCCCAATCATGCCATGTAGATCTAAGTCTTTTCTGTATCTTTACTATAATAGCAGCATATGGTCTATTGTTGCAATCACATACTCTCATGGGAAGCACATGGGTGAATTGAGAGAATATTATTGTCAAATCTAAAGCTGTTGTTTGGAGCCAGAACTAAAGTTTTCTGCAATTTCTTTCCTTCTTTTTTTTTAAGCTCAAACCTTTCAGGAAGTTTAGCTGACACCCTCTGATGTCATTGATTAATGTTTATTTTGGACTCCTAAAAATTGGTTAGGAGGACTTTCCATAGGAGAGAACTAACATATATTGTTAGTTGACTTAGTTCTGGAATTATTGACTGGTAAAGAGAAGGGATAATACAGTTCTTTAAGTGAAGAAGTTTTTTTTTTTGTTTGTTTGTTTTTTTTGTTTTTTACTCTTAAAGTATATATTCCTAAAAATCTTAGAATTTGGTGAAAAAGCAGAAAACAAAAGAAATGAGAGGCTGAGTGGAGGTAACTTAGAAGACAAAACTGGTAGGCTTAGGAGAATGATCTCATTAGAAGAAAGCCTTTATATTAAAATAATGAATTTTTATTATGGGATAGAATATTTAATATGATTTTTCTGAGTGCACGTGTACACATGTTCTCTCTCTCTCTCTTTCTCTCTCTCTCTCTCTCTCTCTCTCTCTCCTCGAAATGGAAAATAGGACCGTTAAAGCAGAAGTATGTCGGTGTGCTTTATAATCTGAATTTGTTTTTTGAGTTTTGAATTAATTAGATACCCTGTTGAATTCCAAATGTGATAATTAGGCAAATTAATGCTGCAGTGAAGTTATTAATGAGGCAAAATATGCTAATATGCTTTTGATAAAGAGCTCTTCTTTTTCCTTACCAAGAAATTGGCAAACATCTTTTATTTGAGGCCAGACAGCTTATCTCAAGTGATTTACTAAAAAGGTTCTCGGCCGTATGCTGTGAACAAATGTAGTAAATAGGGGTTAATGTCTAAATTTTTGATATGTATGAACCTGGTTGCAGCACAGCAAGTACCAGGATGCTCATGGCTTGGCCTTCAAGTGGCAGGAGGGTTGGGATAGGCTCAGCGCTCTGCAATGACTTGAGGTACTCTGGTTGTGCAGACCCATTGCTGGCTGAGCTCCCCAACACCATCCACTGCTCTCCATGCCAGGAAAACTGCAGCAGCCAGCCTGCCAACCTGCAGGTTCCTTTTCGGCAGACTCGGCGTCTCCTTTGGTTTTCAGATTTTCAAAACTCCCCATCCAGAATCATTAGGGAGCCATTTAGTGGTTTGAAAGTGACACAGCAGAATTTTTCTTTTAGATCTTAACTCTGCTATTCAGAGATTACTGTACATGGGAAGACCTTCTGCAGACCAGGGAGAGAGACCTCCTACCCAGGATGAGTGGCTATTAAAAATAAAATTTATGGAAATATGAAAAGACCTTTTCACACCAACATACGATGATTTTAATCCTTTAAACCACAGACACCAGCGGGGCAGTCTGTATAATGTTGATTCACCCAAGTTTTATATTTGCTGAATGAGTTTTTCTCTGTACCCTAGAGGGAGTGTTTTCTTGGTAAAAAAAAAATTGGGGGGGGGGTGTCACACCTGGCAATACTTAGGGCCTAATCCAGACTTCCTGCTCAGGGATTCCTCCTGGCAATTCTGAGGGACCTTTCTGTGCCAGGGATCAGGGGGACAGCTGCAGACTAGAAGAGGGAAGACCCTGATTTATGTCTGAATAAATGTGGCCAGTCCTGGCCTAGTGAGTGCTGTTGAGGCGTGCTTTATGGCAGGAAAGAGACTGCTGGTTAACTGAAAAGCATGCATAGAGAGCAGTTATATCAGATAGGGATGTGTTTGACTGCACAGATGTCTCTGAGAGCATTTTGCATAGCAGCTTTAGTAAATAAGGAAATTATTATAAGGAGCCAAGGTGGGAGGTCCGTGGCCAGGGCAAGGCTCATCCATATCATCAGGTTTCCTTGTCATTGTGTCTTCTCAGAGGGTGGTTCTTATCTATATGGAGGCTATGTAGATGACTACTATTCTTGTAGGCACAACTTGTGGGTCTTAGGCAGGAAAAAGAGAAAAAGGTCAGTCCATCTGTTACTTTGGCAAAGGTTTCTGGAAGCCCCCTTCAATGATCTCCATTTATATTATATAATACTGGGCTGCACTGTCATGTGGCTCTTACTCACTGTGACACTGTCAGTAGGTGAATCACCTTAATTCCAACACTTTTCTTGGAGCCAGGATCCCTAGAGGTGAAGTGAATTCTCTTTTCTTCTTTTTTTTTCCCCACTGGAAATTATTGTATTGAAATCCCACCAGCTTTGCAGTCTTTTCCTGACTTCACTACTCCTACCCCTGCAATCTAGTTCTTTGTAAGTGGTCCCAGGATTGCTCTCATCTTCTCCACAGCCAGGAAGTTGCTATGGTGAAACTCAAAGATGGTTTCTCTGGGCTACAGACCAGCCTTCTCTAGACCTGGCATTAGTCTGCACAGCTGGAGGAGGTAAT
Organism: Suncus etruscus; assembly: GCF_024139225.1. Lineage (NCBI taxonomy): Eukaryota > Metazoa > Chordata > Mammalia > Eulipotyphla > Soricidae > Suncus > Suncus etruscus. The sequence goes on from NC_064855.1 coordinate 71,269,231, forward strand.
ACTTTTTTAGGAGGGAGGGAGGGCCACACCTGTCAATTCTCAAGGGTATCTTCTGGCTCTGCACTCAGGAATCAGTCCTAGAGAGGCTCTGGGAACCAAATGGGATGCTGGAGATTGAACTCAGGTTGGCTACATACGGGGCAAGCGAGATACTCATAGTATTACAGAGATTGCATTTTTTTTACCGTGTTCAGGGATATTCTTGACTTTGTGCTCAGGAATCACACTCCTGGTAGGCTTGGAAGACCAATATGGGATGCCAGGGATTGAACATGGGTCAACCATATGCAAGACAGGGGTAAGGCAAATGCCCTACCACACTAAGCTATTGCTCCAGTCCAGATGTTGCTTTCCTAACAGACTGGCACTTAAGGGGCTTTTATGGAAAGTTGGCTGCCTAGACAAATCTAAGAAGAAAGTTCATAAAGTCACATACTCTCCCTGGGCAGTAGTGTACTGTGGAACAAATCTGTGGGTCCAAGTTGGGCTGTGTGACTTTGAACATCATCACTTTCACTTTTCTGACTCCTAGTTCCATATCTGTGAGCTGGAGAGTAATTTCAGGCTCATTGCTAGGAAGAAACAGGGATAACTTGCAAAGTACCAAGCATATTTAGCCAGTAAATCAGTGATAACCATTAAGGCACTAAATTAAATCCAGATTGTATTCATAACAAGTCAACATAATAAATGCATAACAAGGGAAAACAATTCACAATCTTTTACGTTAGTACAATTCTTTTGGTGTATTAATTCTTGAAATTTATTTGTGAATTTTAAAAGCCTTGATCAAAACAATGAGTTATATCACATGAGGGGGGATGGAAAGCAATTATAATTTGATTTCTTTTATTCTTCCCACCACCTTACCATATGTAACACATAGTTCTTTACTCTTTGAGAGAGTGGATTCTGAGATGTTTGTGTTTGTGTGTGTGGGCTTTTTATAGAATGAATTAGGAGTGTGGAAATTTTCATCAATGAAGTCTGTGCACAGGGGCCAGTGGTAGGGCTTTTTACCTTGCATGCAGCCAACCCTGGAAAAACCTGGGTTCAATTCCCAGTGTCCAATATGGTTCCCTGAGCCTGCCAGGAGCGATTTTCTAATGCAGAGCCAGGAGTAATCCCTGAGCGCCATCAGGTGTGGCCCAAAAACAAACAATAAAGAAGTCTGTGCACAAAAGATGGAGACAATAAGAAATATGTAAAGGAAAGGAAAATTGGATGGGAAGAAGAAGATCAGCTGGAGGGATGCTGAAAATGAATGCTGTGGGGATTTGGCATGGAACTGTACACTGGTGATGGAGACTTATTTTTGTCTCACCTGAATAACCTCATGGGACTCAAGTCTGACTAAAAGTTTGAAACAGGAGAGTCTTTTGTGAACTCGAAGAAATTTAAGTCTTACTTTAAGGTTGCTATAACATTGACATCATTTTCTAGAATGTTCTTTTCATATAGATAACAAAGTGGTTTAGATTAAAGACTATACTTTAAAATACTTAATTTGAATCACCATGAGATACAAAGGTTTCAAAGTTCTATATGATTGAGTTTCAGTTATACAATGTCCATCCCTTGATCAGTGCACATTTCCTTTCACTAATGTCTTCCAGTTTGTTTTCTGCCTTCCTGTTTAGCCTTCCTGCTGCTTGTCTCAGAAACACATTCTTCTTCTTCTTCTTCTTCTTCTTCTTCTTCTTCTTCTTCTTCTTCTTCTTCTTCTTCTTCTTCTTCTTCTTCTTCTTCTTCTTCTTCTTCTTCTTCTTCTTCCTCCTCCTCTCTCTCTATTCCTCTTTTCTTTAAACACTAGTTTGCAGTATGATTTCTGAATTGGTATCATGCATATCACTTTACCTCCTTTCAACACCCAGTTATTGTCCAGAGTGATTATTCTCAACTATTTCTGTCATAGTACTCCCTTATCTGCCTTAACTGTTCTCCCCACTCTTTGTGGCAAGCCTCCTATCATGAACCAGTCCACTTGTCCATTGTCCTACCATACTAATTTTGATTATCCCACAAATAAGTGTGATTATTCTCTATTAAAGACTATTCTTAAACTCCATACAACACTATTGAGTGAACTCATCTGAATTCAGACTTAGGCTGTTGGAGAAGCAACAAATGATAATTATAAAAAAGAAAAAAGAAAAACAAATGATAATTTGTGTACTCCACTGGCCTAAAATGAATTGGTAACATAATATTGTTTCCCTTACATGGGCTTAGTTTCTTGCTGTGATCAAATCATAATATATTTGCAGTTTTAACATTTGAAAATAAGATACTTATTTTTTATTTTTCTTTGGCACAACATAATTCTAAACCAAAGCCAATTACTATATTTGGTACTTGATTGGAAAACACAAACTGGCAATGTGTTTCAAAGCTGGAGGAAAAGCTGGTTGCTCTGAATGTATTGAAAAATGGCATAGTGCTCTATTTTTATGAGTAAATCAAGAGATTTTCAAGGGTACTTAAGAATACTCTTGGTTGTCACTTCACAGGCCATGTTTAGAACTTAATCCATGAGTAAAGTATGACTCCCTGGATCTTAACAAGCACACTGATATGCCAGCAGAGTAGTAAAATTATTGTGTCTTCAATAAGATCACTGTCATAAGGTTTAATAAGCTCTTGTTGTGAATTGACTATTCTGTTCATTTGTTTTTGAACATTAGGTGGCTTCAGATACACATTGGCATTTAAGTTTGTGTGTTCTTTCAGGGATGACAGTATTAAAAAAAATAGGGTTGTCACATAGCTGTGAAAGCAATGAGGTTTAGGAGTTCCAAGCACTATTGCTGATACTGTGGTTTTTGTGGGGTGTGTTTTGGCTACTAGGACTTCTGGAAATACTAGAAGAAAGAAAAGTGGAGGGTATCCACATTCATACCAAAAATGCCTTGGTGATGTCAACCCAAATACTGGTAAAATTGGAATTTGGTCAGATTGGTGTTCTCTGCAGGGAATTATAGAGGAATGACACACAGGGCCATTGGCAAAACTGTGATTGTAGGAGATGGGTGCAGAGGACTTGCCTCACCCCCACCCCTGGGATTGACAGCGTTCAGCTGTGCTGTTAGTATACCTATGTTTTTTCATCGCTTGGTTCCCATTTCTTTCCAGGATAGAGTGAGACTATGGCCAGGTGCAGACATGGAGACTGGGGTTTGTGTTTGTGGGTGTGGTTTTGGCTGCTGTGCACTGTTACCTTACCTTTGTATTTATTCCATCACTAAAATCTCCAACCCTGTAATTTGTATCTTGTTCACTACCAAGATGTAGAAATTTGATCTAAACCAATTCAAGCTTTCCTTCCTGATTGAATAAGGATAGAATTTTGTCTGGTGATGATTTTGCGTTCTGTCATATGAACAAGGTGGGTGGGGTGTGATATTGGTTCTGGGTTGTCACCTACACACACTAGAATGTCTTCATTTAAATGGTATTTGTCATTTGACAGTATTTTCCAGCTGGATAACTACTGGGAACTTTGTCTTGTTCACCTAATTACATATTCACTTATTCACCTTATTGACCTACCAGTTTCTTCTCTCTGAACTGCTTTCAATTCTTCATCCCTCCTTCATACTTGAGTATGTTGCTCCCAGAGCACTTTATGACCATAGGAAATTCACAAAGTCAATAAAAACAGTCTATTTGGCCTGAAGTTTTTGCCAGCATAGGGTTTGGCAGGCCTCCACCATGCCAAAAGCCTTTTTAACCAGGCCTAGGAGGGGTGTGGGACTTGGGTCACCCCAGCACCCTTCCACCGCCTTCCTCCGGAACTCCAGGACTACCCCTGGGCCACATGCCCGGGTGAGCCAGTGAGGTGGGTCCTGACGAGGAGCTTAAAGGTTACTCCAGGCTTCCTCCATTTTCCACCTGGCTCCGGAGGGAGGGTTTGGATAGGGGCTTTGAACTTTCGGGCTTCCAGCTCTTGCAGGATCTCTTTCCTTCCTGGGAGCTGGGAGATTTTGCCAGCAGGGGGAATGGCAGCACAAGAGGTTCTGGCTTCAGGAAGTTGCAGGCAACTTTCCTTACTAACCCTGTCTATTGTAAAAGCACATGGGGCTAGTGCCCCTGTGCAGAACGTGTAGACAAATATTTGGATATCATTGGGTTTAATCTGTTTGTCATATTCAGAATGCTGCCCAGAAGCTAATTTTAATCCTTTACTCCCATCTCCTATTACCCCACATTTGACCATTTTTTTTGTACTAGTGATTTATATTTTGGCCAAGGTGGATTACATATCTTTCACAGTGATGTTTTGGGGGGAGTCTAAAGCTTCAGAAGGCAACACGAGGATGACGTGGCTCCATGTGGTAGGCTTTTGGCCAGGCTTGGGGGAAAATGCAGTTTCAGCTGCCCCCCCCACCCAGACTTCTATCTCATTCCTTCTGGTTCCCAGGGTCACCCCTGGCCACCTGCTCAGGGTCCCAGCAAGTGGGTTCCGACAACGAGCAGTTTAAAGGAGACCCCAGGCTTCCCCATTCCTGCAGAAGGTGGGGAGGTGTCTGTTGAACTTCTGGCTTTCAGCAATTAGGAAGCAAACGCCTCTTGGGGAGACTGAAGCTTCAGCAGGTGTCACAGGGATGACATGGTTTCATGCGGTAGGCTTTTTGGCCAAGCTTAGGGTGAGCTGCAGCCTCGGCTGCCCCCACAACCTTATTTCTCCTTCCTCCTTGTCACCAGAGCAACCCCTTGATGCCTGCTCAGGGTCCCAGCAAGTGGGTTCCAACGAGGAGCAGTTTAAAGGAGACCCCAGACTTTCTGTTCCTGCAGGGGGTGGGGTGGGGTGGGGAGGGACTGGTGAACTTCTGGCTTCCAGCAATTAGGATGCAAACGCCTCTCAGGGAGTCAGAAGCTTCAGCAGGCAACACGGGGACAACATGGCTCCATGCGGTAGACTTTTGGGCCAAGCTTAGGGGAAGCTGCAGCCTTGGCTGCCCCCCCCCCCCCAGCCTTCTCTCTCCTTCCTCCCAGTCCCCAGGGTTACCCCTGGCTGCCTGCTCAGGGTTCCAGCAAGTGGGCTCCAGCGAAGAACAGTTTAAAGGAGACCCCAGACTTCCCGTTCCTGTAGGGGAGTGGGGAGGGACTAGTGAACTTCTGGCTTCCAGCAATTAGGATGCAAATGCCTCTCAGGGAGTCAGAAGCTTCAGCAGGCAATATGGGGACAACATGGCTCCATGTGCTCTTCGCTCTTTATTAAACAGATTAATCCTCTTATATAGTGACACTTTTGCCCACTGGTTTTTTTATTTGATTGTTTGTTTGCTTTTCCCCCTTTGAGATATGTTTTATAAGCAATACTGGTAGAAGAGTATCTCTGTGTAGAATTCATGTTTGAACCAAGTTACAGGGAATGTTGGACTTGATCCATCGGCCCCCAGATGCACCAACAATATCTTGTGGCATTGTTTCTCTTTTGCATAGGCACATTAAAATGGGAAAATAATACATATGCAAACAAGTTCTTATCTAATAGAGATGGGAACACAAATTTGGTAATGCAGGTAGGATTTATACCCTGAACATTGGCATAATGATTTGGCTTAAGCCTCAGAAGAATGGGCATTGCCCATACACCCCTGAACAATGAATACCATTTATTGAAACAACCACAATTGTCTATAGCATTACCAGGATGCAAACCTCTACTATGGAAGACCTACCACTGCTCTGGCATTGACTTACTCCAAAGAGTGCTCTCAACACCCAGATGACTCAGCAACAACCTGCTTGCAGGGCAGATCACTCCGCATCTGATGATATGCTGAAACTGGAGGATGCTCCACATCAGCCTGACTTCGATAAAAGAAATGCATAGAATCCAGAATTTTTAAATATAGGAACCTGATACCAACAATAGCTAAAGTGTGTAAAAGTTTCACCGGGACCACAGAAAATGACTTGGGTTGGACAGACTGGTATGCATGGAGCTCAGAGTCAGTCTTATGCCAATAAACTTCTGGGGTGAGGCCTTCTTGTAATCAGGCCAAGGATGTTTTTCCCTGTTTTCACCATATTTTTCTGGGCCTATGCAAACAACGACAATTGCCACTGTCACACCTTTACTATTGTATTTTTTTTTTAACACTTATCCTTTAAGGAAAAAAAAAGTTCACTGAACTTAAAATCAAATAACTGTAGTAGAATGCCTGTCTTGAATACAGGCAGGCGATGGAAAGGGGGGAAGGGGGGAATGTTACACTGGTGAAGGGGGATGTTCTGTTTGTGACTGTAACCCAACTATAATCATGTTTGTAATCATGGTGCTTAAATAAAAAATTAAAAAAGACAGTATTTTTTTACCCAACACAATATATCTCCACCTTGCTGCTCCCCTCTGCAGATATTAGGAACTCAGTAGTCTCACCAGATCTCTCTAACACGTGGCAGAGCTCTCCTGGGACATATGATATGGGTTGATTTGACCAGGGGTAGGAAGGAGGTTCTCAGGGTAATGGAGACCCAAAGTCCTTCACAATCTCTGGTCTTAACTCCCTTCCTTCCTCACTTCCTTCTTGATGATGCTATTGCAATGACAAGGAGTTGCACACATACTTTTTAGTGGTGCTTACACATGTAGTTGTGCTACTTACTGTGGTCACATACTTCTATGGATTAGAGACAGCTGAAAAAACCTTGGGAACCTAGACAGCTGCTATCTGACAAAAACAGAGCTGTCAAAATTCTGCTTGGTTCATGTGGAGGACATCAGGAATTGGTCTGGGTCTGGTGGCTTTGCACTTACATAGCAGTTTTTTTTTTTTTTATCCATTTCCAGAGTCTCCCAGAGCCTTCTTTTCCTTTTCACCCTATAGGAACAAAGTTGATATGGCCTAAAGAAATAGAAAAAGCTGTTTGACTGATTGAATTTTATTTCAACTCTTTTGTTTATGCCCCAAGACCCAGGCTTTTGAAACTTAAAATCCTTTTCTCTCAAACTGTTGCTCTCATTTTCTTTTATGTCTTTTTTGTTTCCCTGAGGAAACAAAACTAGAATTCTCATTTGCCTTTGTGGCATCAAATTTGGTCACTGGGTATCCTGGTGAACATTAGTTAATTTTTGAAATGATTACCCAGAATGGGTTAATATTCACCACTTTTCTGGTTTTATTTTATTTTATTTAAAAAACAAAACAAATGCTGCATTAACATCACTGTCTCTGCCTCTCTCCTGCTCCTACATTATGGTCTCAGGAAACTTTCAGAGAGGTCTAACAGATGTGGCTCTTCTTGAGGGAGACACTTCTTCCTCTCACAAATTGGTAGCACTCCTCAAAATATTAATAATAGCCCCCTACCTACCTATAGTAGGCACATTGCACTTCTTATTCATTGGTTAGACAGATGTATTAAAAACATCTAGAGTTAAAGATTTAGCATCTTAGGTAGAAGCAACAATTCAGATAAAAACTTTGGTGGGAATTGGTTGGGTCTTGGGGCATAAACAAGAGTTGCAATATACTGCAATCAGTCAGACAGCTTTTTATATTCCTTTAGGCATATCAACTTTGTCCCTATAGGTTGAGAGGGAAAAGAAGGTTCTGGGAGATCTGGAGATGACTAAAGCACTGCTATGTAAGTGCAAAGTCAACTGACTTATTCCTGATGCCCTTATTCATGTGTTACTGACAGATGTATTAAAAAACACCTAGGGTTAAAGATTTAGCATCATAGGTAGAAGCATCAATTCAAATGAAACTTTGGTGGGAACTAGTTGCAGTCTAACCATGACAGGGGCTACATTTCCTCTCCAGAGCTGGATAAACCATGAATAGTTTTTCAGGGTTGGGAGAGGCATGAGAGGTGTTGTGGAAAATACTAATTTGTAAGTATTTTAAAGATAGACTTAAAGGCATTTAGAAGATGAGAAGACCCTAAACAGCATGAGCCAATATAGTAACATTGAAAGGAAAGATTTTGAAAGCCATGGGATGTGCCCTAGTTCCTCCTCAAATTTGCTGTGTCAAAGAAAACCAGGAAGTTTTCAGTTTTAATTAATATTTACTGTGGCAAAATATACAGAATGCAAGATTTTCCATTTTAACCACTTGTGTGCAGATTTCACTGGTGTTAAGTCCACTCTCTTTGTTATGGACCATCACCTCTATCTAGCTCCAGAACTCTGCTGTGTGCATCATGTGGCGACTCTACCCTATCAACAATAGCTGCTCATATCCTCCTCGTAGTTCCTAGGTGCTGTCTAAAACAATTTGACCATTGTACTCACTTCCTAAAGGTGGAATCATAAAACATTTTCTCTTGGGCCCGGAGAGATGGCACAGCGGCATTTATCTTGCAAGCAGCCCATCCAGGACCAAAGGTGGTTGGTTCGAATCCTGGTGTCCCATATGGTCCCCCGTGCCTGCCAGGAGCTATTTCTGAGCAGACAGCCAGGAGTAACCCCTGAGCAATGCCGGGTGTGGCCCAAAAACCAAAAAAAAAACAAAAAACAAAAAACAAAAAACAAAAAAACAAAACATTTTCTCTTTTATACCTGGCTTATTTCACATAGTTTAATATTTTCAAGGTTCAATCTTGTTGTAGCTTGCTTTAAAATAAAATTTCTTTTTAAGACTGAAGAATATTTCTGTCTAGGGTTGGATCAATTATAGCATGTTTAAAGCTCTTGTCTTGCACACAGGTTACCACATTCTTTTTCTCAGAATCCCATGTGATCCTCTGAGCCCACCCAGAGAGATCTTTGAGCATCTAGAGCCAGAAGTAAGTCCTGGGGGTTGGAGTGGTGTCGCAAGTGGTAGGATGTTTGCCTTGCATTTGCTGATTTAGGATGGACTGTGGTTCGATTCCCCAGCATCCCATATGGTCCCCCAAGCCAGGAGTGCTTTCTGAGTCAAAGTCAGGAGAGTAACCCCTGAGTATCACTAGGTGTGGCCCAAAAACCAAAAAAAAAAAAAAAAAAAAAAGTAAGTCCTGAGTACCGCTGGGTATGGCACCCCCAATCTATAAAACAATATTCTAGTTTATGTATATACTATATTTTAAAAATCTATTCATTTTTTTCCTCCACTCTATTTATTTCCTTCTTATCACTATAATCTAGTGCCAAGAGGGTCTAGATAACTCCTATTTAAACCATTGCATTCCTTAATGCACCTATTCTAAATACCAGATATAAGTGATATTATCCTGTATTTATCATTCATCTTCTTTTTTTATTTAATTTTTTTATTTAAACAACTTTATTACATACATGATTGTGTTTGGGTTTCAGTCATGTAAAGAACACCACCCATCACCAGTGCAACATTCCCATCACCAATGTCCCAAGTCTCCCTCCTCCCCACCCGACCCCCGCCTGTACTCTAAACAGGCTCTCCATTTCCTTCATACATTCTCATTATTAGGACAGTTCAAAATGTAGTTATTTTTCTCACTAAACTCATCACTCTTTGTGGTGAGCTTCCTGAGGTGAGCTGGAACTTCCAGCTCTTTCTCTTTTGTGTCTGAAAATTATTATTGCAAGAATGTCTTTCATTTTTCTTAAAACCCATAGATGAGTGAGACCATTCTGCGTTTTTCTCTCTCTCTCTGGCTTATTTCACTCAGCATAATAGATTCCGTGTACATCCATGTATAGGAAAATTATGCAGCTGTCAGAAGAGATGAAATCTATTCATTTTTAAATGAATAAAAAATTTTAATTTTAATATCTTTATTTAAACAGCATGATTACAAATATGATTGTAGTTGAGTTTCAGTCATGTAAAGAATACCCCCCTTCACCAATGCAACATTTCCATCACCAATGTCCCAAATCTCCCTCTTCCCCACCCCACCCCACCCCTGTCTGTACTCTAGACAGGCTTTCTACTTCCCTTCTTCATTCACATTGTTAGGATAATTCTCAATGTAGTTATTTCTGTAACAGCACTCATCACTCTTTGTGGTAAGCTTCATGCTGTGAGCTGGACCTTCCAGCCATCCTCTCTCTTGTCTCTGAGAATTATTACAAAAATGTCTTTCAAAAAATGAATCATTTTTTCTATTTATTTTAAAATCTACTCATTTGAGGGTTTGGGCCTACATATGGTAGTGCTCAGGCTAATTCTGACTCTGCTCAGGGGTCACTTCTGATAGTGCTCAGGGATTACAGTGCCTGGAATTGAAGCAGGATTGGTCACAAACATCCTAAACCCTGAAATATCTCTTTAGTCCCTGTAGGAAATAAGTGAGAAGAATTCTCACATACTGATGGACATTTTCTCTTTGGCTATCATGATAGTGCTAATGAGAATAGAGATATAAACAAATACCTATTCATGTCTCTCGTTGTATGTTTCTGTGCCTGTGTGTATGTTAGAGGCCATATCCTGTCAGACTCAGGGACTGTAATCAGTTGGCGCTTTGGTGTATTGAGGATTAAATCTGGATCTCCCATATTATAAGCATTTACTCCAGTCCATACTTTACTCTATTTGGGACATTTCCTGTCCATGTTCTTGCTTTGAATAACTTTGGGTCTATGCCAGAGGTACAGTTATTGGAGCACATGTTAATTTTCTGTTTAAAATTTTATGACCTTACTCTACAGTTTTCCACAGTAGTTGTACCACCATTAATATACAAAGTTCTAATTTCTCTATGTCTCAGCCAACATTTGTTATTGTTCTTGTGATTTTTATAATAGTTATCTTATTGTATTGTGAAGCATTATTATGATTTTGATTGCATTTTTCTAATTATTAGTGATACTGAAAATCTTTTTATGTGTTTAGTACCCATTTAAATATCTTTTAGGATGTACTATTCATGTCCTTTGGTCATTTTGAGTTGACTGTTGTTTAATTTTTATTGTTGAATATGCCTTAGGGTCTTTTATTTCCATCCCATTCTTTTGTCCTTAGTGAAATATTGTCCTAAGTCATTATGTTTGCCAGGGAAAAAAAAGGTGTTTAAGGGAGTATATGGGAGAATTTCAGGAAGAGTGAGCCCCAAGATTACAAAACAATATTGTATTGTGCCAGGGTGATATACAACAGATGGGGAAGTTGCCTTGCATGCAGCTGATCTGGATTTAATCTCTGGCACTCCATATGGCCATTAGTGGTCTTGAGTGCAGAGCCAGAAGTAAGCCCTGAGCATCATTGGGTGTGGCTTCCAAACCAAAACAAAATTGTATTTCATTTTGGCATATGAGTCCTTTTCCAACTCACCCTCACCTAATTTTTTGCTACTGACCAGCCCAAATGCTCTAGTGCTTTCACTTATTTCTACAATCATATACTCCTCCAGACGGTTGGGGAGCTCAAGTTTTCCCCCTTCCCATAATCTCCTGCTCTACCTCACTTGCTCTAATGGCACATCATTGTTCCTTCAGTCATTCATTTAAGCAATGTCTATTGAGTGCATACTTGTGCCATATAAATTGCACTGTGCCAGATACTAGAGATTCAGCAGTGAATTAAACAGCTGCTCCTTCAAGAGACTCACTGTCTAGTGCAGAAAATGGGTAAGTTATCCAGTAATTACAATTCATAATGAATCAGTGCCAAAATGGAAGTCAAGAGGGCACGGGGGATTATCTCTCTAATCTGAGAGCTGGAGTTAAAAATATTTATGGGTTGTTGTGAACATTCACATCTTCCACATGTTAAGTATTAGCTTGTGTTTTTATTGTTTTCTCTATTATATTTCCTAACAGCAATATTTGTAAATATCCATTGATTTCCATAATGTATTCTCTGTTCATAAGGAATCCTATTCTGATTAGGAGTTGGCTTCTTTACACAGGATAGTCTGAAGGTAGCAGTTCAAACTGTGGTGTATTCAGGTCATCTGGTCATTCAGGTCATCTGGAAACTGAGGCCCAGCCTTTCCTTGAGCTTTCTGGATGTACCTTTGTGGGCATGAGGAGCTATGGAAAACCTGTTGTCGATCTTGGCACTATGCACAGAGTGTAGAACAGAGCAAGAGTTCAATAAATGCTTCTGGTATTATTGGACTCTCATGTATTGTGGAGGAACATTGATTTCTGTAAGCAACAATGAATCCATAGTCCAGGGAAGGAGAGTGTAGAGTTCTAAAGGTGAATCATCATATTGGGTTTTATTCAGCAGAAGTTTATAAAGAACTAATAATCTCTCTAGCTTTCTCCTCTCTCTCTTATTCTCTCTTGCTCTCCTCTTTCTCTTTTATACTCTCTCTCTCTCTCTCTCTCTCTCTCTCTCTCTCTCTCAACAAATTGCTTTTATAGGCTTAGGTAGTACTAAATGAAGGTTAACTGGGCCCTACAGAAAAAAGTTGAAGAGAAGTTAGTGCAGTAGCAGCAAACCAGCAGGGAAGCAGTGGTAAGCAAGATCAATTGTTTCTGCAAGAGATTTACACTTGAATGAAGGGTTTAACTGGGGAGCAGGGAAGGGACACTTTGGGGGATTGCCAAGGAGGAAGAATCAACATAATATGGATTTTGAAGGGTAGGTGATGGGAAAAATAAAAGAGATTTTAGATATTGGTTTTCGGATTTAGAAGAGAGGATTTAATTCGGAGGATAAGGGATTTGCTGTTAGATAGAGTGACAATTAAGCATTGCATACACGCAGTCTGAATTACAACCTTCAGATGGCCCTCAAATATCCCAGTGTGAGGAAAGCCACCATCTAACTGGAGGGCAGCACTCTAGCAAGAGACACTGTGCATTACATAGACCAAGGACTATCTATAAATGACTCTGTTTAGGGCAAAACTCCTTTTAGCTCAAATCTGTTACTTAAAGGATTATTTATTCACAAGTTTGAAATAGCTTCTTCCCTCCCTCGGTCAAGGTTCTGTTGTTTTGCCATCATCAGTTCCACCAGGCAGGATGAGAGGCCTAAATAAAATCAAAGAGTGCAGGAAATCATTGGTCCATTGAAGCAATGATAAATCATTCCTAAATGTGTATTGAGCAAGAATTTGTGATATCTCTTAAAACACAAACAAAACTCCGGTGAGGTCTGTCCTTCCTGGTGCCTGAGCCAGGGATCTTGTGTAGAGCTAGCAGGTCTGGACCCTTTCTGACCTGGTTGGGTGCATATGTGTGGTTATTCAGGTATCATGGAGAACCCACTGGCAGTTCTAGTGGCGCCCTGGTCTGATATAACAGAAGCATTTATGGGAATGGTGGGTGAAAAGAGTTTTGTCTTTAAGTTTTATGGCATGTTAGTTTCAGCAGCTCCATCTTCTTCCTTACTCCTTACAGCTTGTGGCAGGTCAGGGCTCATCATTTATGCAGAAGTCATTTGGCTCTGCCCCAGTAAGAAGTTCTGGTAAAATTCTGGATCTGCTTTTTATATAAAAGTCCTGAGGTTTGGGGTATGGAACTCAAATCTCAGCTTTGGTTTTCTTACTTATGAACATATGAGGGATACACCGTCCTCAAAATGGGGCAGAAATAAGTAGAGAATTTTTTTTGTATACTAGGTAATGAGATTATAATAGTAAAAGTTTATGGTATTGAAGGTCAAAACTATGGCATCCCTTACCACCAAAATGCCTTCCACTACTGACACTCCACAACTGTCCCTATGTCCCTTCTAGCTGAATCTGCATTCCCTTTCACAATTTCCCCTTCTGTGGGTTAATCAGTTTTATAATTCAAGGTCAAGAGTTTGTCATTGTTAAAACAATTGTCATTGTTCTGTTTCTCAATATTCTCAGAGTGAAATAAGTGAAACTTATTTTACTAAACATGATATCCTTCAGTTCTATCCATGTTGCAGTAAACTGCATAATTTCATCTTTTCTTTTATACAATTCCATTGTGTGTATATATCTAAAATACACCACAATTTATTCATTCATCTGTCATTCAACTTTTGTTTGTTTTCATGTTCTGATTATTGAACTAAGCACTGTAATGAACATAGACATGTATATACCTTTCTGAATAAATGTTTTTTGTGTTTATCTTGTAGATGCCCAGAAGTAGAATCACCATGTCATAATGAAACTTTATTTTTACTCTCATGAGATATCTTCAATATGTTGCTGTTTGCTCCAGGAGCTGAAACAAAGTGAATGAAAGTTCTTAGTAGGGTATTTAGTATAAAGTGCCTGCTATTATGTGCTGCATGCCCTGGATGGCATATAGTAGAGGATTTACAAAGAGGAAAGCTATAATAAAGATAATGAGCCCATACAGTCAAGTATACAGAACGTATAAAAGGGTTTTATTTTGTCCATTAATTTCATTTCTTTTTGTCTCTATTTGACTCACCAACTATGGGAGATTTAATCCCCTTTCTTCAGAGTATTGGCTCCATAGGGGAGATCCGTGGGGAAATCTGCTTGTCATTGGGAAGATCTACTTATCCTTGGAGACATCTACTCCATGACCCCTGTAATTTCTTTTTACATTCTTAGTAGTTCTCTGGCAGTTGTATCTGCCTCTCTCTCTACTAGGCCTTTATAGACCAGCCTTACTTATTTCTGCTTTGCTCTTGAACCTATAGCTGTACCTTGAGCAGGTAAGCCTGTCTTCCTGCAATCCATCTCAGATCACTACTTGCCCACAGCTTGATTTCCCTTTTCCTATGTCCCTACCCAAATGAAGTCTCTGAAATCAGAAACATCCTGTGGAATCTGATCTTCTTCTGTGTTTTTTTCTATTAGCATTTGCAGTGTGTGTGTATGTGTGTGTGTGTGTGTGTGTGTGTACACCCCCTGTCCATTTATCTTTTATTTGGTAGAGGGTATATGTGTATATCTATCTATCTATCTATCTATCTATCTATCTATCTATCTATCTATCTATCTATCTATCTATCTATCTATCTATCTATCTATCTATCATCTATCTATGTCTATATATAGATAGATAGATAGATAGATAGATAGATAGATAGATAGATAGATAGATAGATAGATAGATATTGGTTGTGCTCAGCACTTACTCCTGGCTCTGTGCTCAGGAGACCATCTTTCGTGCTGGGGGTAAAAACCTGGGTTGGCTGCATTCCAGGGAAACATCCTACTGCCCTATACTATCTCTCCAACCCCTGTCTATTTATTTTTACTTCTCTTTTATGTACATATAGTTCTTTCCTTAAACTCAGTTATAAGATTCAAAGCATAGCCCAGCCCCAAATCAGCAAATGCCTCTTTCTCTCAACATTTCAGCTACGCTGTCTGTTCCCTTAAAGCAGCACTAAGTGTGGTGCATATGTGGGGGTAGGTATGGGGCTGGGAATAAGTTCTGGGAAGAGAGAATGAGGGTATTGCAGAGCAGAAGATCCTCAGTTTTAAAAAAGACTCAAAATATTTTTCTTTGACGTTGCTATTATTATATCCATCCTCCAGACAGTTTCAGCCCCATGGGGCTGAGTTGCAGATTGATTGACTTCGATGCTGGAGCATCTGAGGATGATTCTGTTTTGACCTGTTGTTGGCAAAGTCAAAAGAGAAGAAAATGAAAGAGGCAGACAGTGAATCTAAGAAGAAAGTCAGACCGAACGCTTGGGCTAGAGTGCGCCAGCCAGTGTGGTGTGGGGCTAAACATTGCTCTGGCTTCAATTCTGCTTTTCAGTCTCCCAAAGGTCACGCCACTTGTCTTGATCTGTTTTCCTTTTTCCTTGTTACACAGTCTATCTTTCTATGCTGTGCTGTCTAGGCAACAGCAATAGTTGCTTCTTAGCAATGTGCTGCTGGAGAATATTTCAGGATTCATGCACATTGCAGTTTGTGTGATCTTGGGTATGTATGTTCTTAATCTTGTCTTGTTGTTAATGTTTGACTTTGTCCAGACCTGGTGAAGCTGGTGAGACTCATTTGGGTATCTTTTTGATAATGAGAACAGTGAAG
Source organism: Suncus etruscus (assembly GCF_024139225.1). Classification (NCBI taxonomy): domain Eukaryota; kingdom Metazoa; phylum Chordata; class Mammalia; order Eulipotyphla; family Soricidae; genus Suncus; species Suncus etruscus. The sequence continues at coordinate 71,285,050 of NC_064855.1, forward strand.
AGAGTTACCATATCTAAAAGATGTCATTCTTTTTGTTGTTGTTGGGTGGAGTAGGGAAAACACCGGGGGGGGGGGGGAGTGGGACCACATGTGGGTGTTGGGATTCAAAGTATTTTCTGTGGCTGCAGCTGCACGCAAGGTAAGCGCCTTAACCTCTGTACTATCTCTAGGTCCCAAAGATATCACTCTTCTTGTCATGTTCAGGTGACTATAATGTTGCTGGTGACAGCTCACTATATCCTCTTGCCTGTGAGTATCTGATCAATATTCTTTTGAATGGTGCTGCATTGTCAGCCGAGCTCTTGAGACAACAGCACTGACTTTCACCTGCACAGCAATCACAGGGAAATGCAGGCAACATTGTGCATCTGCACAGGATTTCTCAGCCTTTCGAAAGGCAAAGCATCTTCTCAATGTCTGAGCCAGAATCATCATTTTCTCTTCAGCCCACTCACTTATCTCCATCCCACCCTCAATTCCCACCCTCAATGCCTCACCATCATCATATACAAGGAGACTAAGGCAGCTTCCTAATTGGAATTTCTGTTGTTTGTCTTGCTTTTCTCTTCTCTTAGCTCTCCCAGGAAGCCTAAGTAAACTTTCCTTCAGAAATCAGCTCACAGGGTTTCAGGAAGTCTCCATGAGCTTTAGACCTTTAAGACTCCCTAAGGATTGGTGTCTCCTGCTGCTGAGGGCTCAGGTTCCTCCTGCTCAGTTCTTAGCTCTGATCCTTGAGTATGCCAAGGGTGGGAACTTCCTCCCACCCCAAACTCTCAGTCTTGGTGCACATTGCTCCCTCAGTCTGGAACTCTGCTTTGCTCTTAAATTTGCCTTGCCAGCTTCTGTTTAACCCCTACACCTCAGCTGGTAAGTCCTCACAGAGGGTAAATAATTCTGACTCTCTGAGCCCAGTGAGTCGCCCCATTCTGTGCCCCACAGTGCCCTGTGGTCGCTACATAAAGCAGACAAGATCCTGTTGCTTTTTTAGAGCACTTTTCTTCACCTCTGTCAGCAGCCACTATTATCAGTTGGTGTCCAGCTCCAGGGCTGGCAAGTAAACAAATGGAGAATGATTTTTAGCATTTTTCTATGCTGTCATTTTTTAATTGGAGTGGCTTCTTGAGGTTTTGGTTTGGGAAGCTTCTTTATATTTTGGGACATTTTGAAGTCCATGCATTTGAAGATTTCACAAGTCCTTGATCCATTTTCTCCCACTCCCTCACCCCACCCCCAACTGTGGGGAGGCCTTGAATAGAATAAATAAATTTAAACATCTTTATTTTTCTTTCTTTTTTTAAAGAATTTATTAATTTTTTACTTTAATTATGAGAACAAAGATGCAAAGAAAGAGGACAAGGTAAAGTTACAGTGAAAGGACAATCACTCATAAACAGAATTCTCAGTAGTCCCATTGCTGATATCTTAACTTTGAACTTTCAGTCAAAGAACATTAAGAAAAATAAAAACAGAACCCATGTATAATTACTTTATTTCTCAAGTCCCCAGATTGTAGTACATAATATTTCTTAGCAGCACACAAAGCAATCTAAAGCCATAAAACTTATGTAACTCCTTAAACATTGAAGGCAAAGTACTTTTTTACATTTTCATGGACATGCATATTAGTTTAAGTTAACCTCAAAAGTTTAAGTGGGTTGTTTTTCTTAAGGGTTGGAGTCAAAGGAGCACAGTAAAAACGGTGTTAGAGTGGCAATTATTGTTTGCATAGGCTCACCAAAATATGAGGGACATGGAAAGGAAAGGCCTGGTCTAAATACAAGGAGACCCTACCCCTGAGGTTTCCTGGCATAAGACCAACTCTAGGCTCCAGGCAAACTAGATTGTCCAATCCAGGTCATTGTCTGTAGTGCCAATACTTTTATTTTTCACACAGTCTCTGTTGTTGGTATCATGTTTCTGTATTAAAGATCCTGGAATCTGTATATCCTACATTGCAGTCAGGATGGTGCAGAGTGTCCTTTCGTTTCACCTCACAATTAAAGGGCAATGCAGAGAACCCTGTCCTGTAAGCAGGTCGTTGTTGTTGTCAAGTCTTCTTAGTGTTAAGGAAAGTCTCTTTTGAGCAGGTCGATGTCAAAGCAGAGGTAGGGTCTTCCCTGGTAGAGAATTTCTTCCAGGTGTTGTTATAAAAAAACTTGGATGTTTCGTAGATAGCTTCCCAGGTTCAGGGGTGAATGGAGGATGCCCATTCTTCTGAGGCCTGTGCCAGGTCATTATATCAATGTTCAGGGCGTAAGGTCTCATTGCACTACGAGATTTGTATGTTCCAATATCTATTAGCTAAGAACTTACTTGTATGCAAAGTTTTTTCCCATTTTAATGTGCCTATGCAAACAAGGAACAATGCCACGTGGCATTATTGGCGCATATGGGGGCCATAAGAACAAGTCCAACAATCCCCATGACATGGTTCAATCATAAGCATTAAACTGAGGGACTCTTCCACCAAAATTCCTTATTGAACAGCTCACAAAGAGAAGACAAGATAAACAGTGGGTAGAATCGTCAAGGTAAAAGAATATTTAGAAAGAGTTATAGCTGTTAAAGAAAATACACATAAAATATTCAAAAGACATGAGTCCATTTTATGTCTTTTGAAATAGTTGGGGGTTGTTAAATCCAATGTACGACTTTGGTCTGTGATTAGGACTGTGTAGTACTGAAGTTAAAAAGGGTAAATTTGGGGTACTGATGGTTGGGGGTGAGAGAGTTAAGGAGTAATAATGAGCTTTGTAGGGGTGTGCGAAAGGGCAGAATCTGTTGAGGCAGGAGGTCGGTTTTGGTGCCTAACAAATTAAAGAACTGAGGGTAAAGAGGGTTAATTAAGGGGAAGATAATGAATCCAGATTGGGAAATGAGGGAGTAGAAGGGGCTCTGGTGTGGGGGATTGGAAATATATCAGAGGGGCTATATACATTGTATAGATGAGTTGTTTATAGATTAGGCTTGGCAGTCAGAGAGGACCACTGTATAGGAAGTAACGTCTAATAAACACTGATTTTAGAGACCTATTTGAATATTATCCTCCAAATCTAGAGAATTCCGTATTTTTTCCTAGAAACAGTCGAGAATTAAGAATATTTTTGGGTGTTGTTAAAAAGTATATGTCGCGCGGGCGCAATTTTGAAAATGAATACTAGTAAGAAAAGAACTCCTGAATGGGGTCCAGTATGCATAGGAGAGGAATTTCTCTCCCCCACCCTCCCCCATGGCCCGATTTACCAGGCGTGGCCCTGAAGACCAGTCTGTCGTGGGGGGGGGGGGGAATCTCAGTTCCCTGGACTAAGTGTTCAGCCCAGGGGGCCTATGGCTAGCTGTCCTGCCCAGAGCCCCCAACATACCAGCTGAAGAGAAACAGAAGAACTCAACATCTTTACTTTTAAGAAGGGAAGAGATGCAAAGTGTCATTCAAAAGTATAGCTCTGTCTTCGTTTATTACATTGGGCTGTCCCTAGTTTTAGATACAGAGAAAAACAACATTTTGTTTGGTTTTTGTCTTGGAGCCATACCTAGTGGGTTTACTCCTAATATGCTCAGGGGACCATATCCGGTGCTGGGGATTGAATATGGCCAGCTGTATGCAAGGCAAGTGCTTTAACCCCTATACTATTTCTCTAAGACATTTTAATCCAATTATCGAAGAGTTCCCTTATACCATTTTGTAATATACTTGAGAGCAGAACTGCATTCTAATGTCATTCTCTCACTTGCCTCTCTTCCCAGGCAGACTTAAGCTCTTGGATATGTCTGCTCTGGCTTTTCCTTTGCAGAGCAATGGGCAGGACCCGCTTTTAGAGCCAGTCTCCTGGAAGGACCAGATGGGGCTATTGACCACATAGAGCTAAGATGACTAGCCTTGGCTCTTGTCCTGGCTCTCCTACAATCCCTTGCTGGATTTTCATACAAATCCAGAGACACCCTCCGTGCTTTCACTCCCCTGCACATCCCTGGCTTCTGCCCCAGTGATTATATTTAGCAGCTCAGGTTTCTCAGCTTGCGATATTTGTGTGCCCTTGCAGTCCTCACAGCCAAGATAAAAGACTATTTGTATAAATGTCATGTTTAGATCCACATCCCTGTAGACCCTGCCCGCTGCTAACAGAGCCCCCCACTCTGCATCTCCTCCTCTGCTGAGTTCCTTTGAGCCCTGGGAAAAGCCGCCCAGCCTGGACGAGGGTGAGGGTGAGCAAACAGAACTGCTTTGCTTTGAGGCCGGTTTCTTTAGCGCCATCTGCCACTTCTACAGAGGTCGCTGGGATAAACCGATTTGCTAAACAAAATGGTTAACAACTCATGAATAAAACTTAAAAAAAAATTCCATAAGGAATGTGAGCACAACTTTGTTGCGGCTACAGCTTTCAAGTTTGTTTTGTTCTCTCCCTGGGGACAAGCTAAATTTCCACCAAGCACCCCTCTCTACCTGCACTTAGTTTGGCTTCCAGTAGGGGGCAGCTGCCCTCCCCTCAGGCCTAGTGAGGAAATATTCTCTGTCTCTGTCTCTGTCTCTCCTCTCTCTCTCACCCACACATACCTGTTTTTCTTCTGTGTATATATAAGGTATAACATGTTTTTGTTTTGTTTTGGGGCCACACCCTGCAATGTTTGGGGATCACTCCTGGGCTTGGGGAACCATAGAAAGTGCCAGGGATTGAACTCGGGTTAGATGTGCGCAAAGCAAAGTGTCTATCTACTGTACTCTCTCTGGCCCCAGGTATAAATAACATATTAACAGAAAATACACTAAGCATTTATATGGTGAAGAAAACCCAGGTTGTCATCTTCATCTGTCAAATAGTAGAACTCTCTCCTGTCTTATTATAGAAGCTCCTAGCTCCAGTCACCCCAGCATAATTCCTTCCTTCCTTCCTGAGTGCAGAATTATCCACATTTGGTAAGTGGTAAGAATTTATTTGCTCCTATTAACTTATCACACTCAAAGGTGTTCCTAAATTCAGGGGTAAAGTTGGAGTTTTTTGACATGTTGCTAATAGTTTTATTTTGTTTGAGATCCACACCTGGCTCTACTTAGTGCTTCCTCCTGGTTCTGTACTCAGGGATCACTCCTGGTAGAGCTGAAGGGACCATATGGAGTGTCAAGGATTGAATTTGGGTCAGCCTCGTGCAGGGCAAGTGCCTTACCCTCTGAGTTATATCTTCATTCTAATATGTTGATGACTCTGAATGTTATCTAAATGGAATCTTATTAATCATGCATTCTTTAGTTTCATTTACAATGCTTTTGTTCCATATTATGCATACTTGCTTTCTTTGCTGCAAAGTGCAGTTAGTAGTACTGGCAGTGGCTACCTTTACCACACTGATTTTCTCCATTGTACAGTAGATGGTCGTGTGAATATTTCAAATCTGTGGCTCTTATAGATGCCAGAATTAGTCTGTATGCTAATCTGCATGTCCTGGATCCACCCAGTGGACCTTGGGCAACCTCACAGGAAATAGATACCTTTACCAGATAATAGGTTTTCTAAGTGGCTGTTCTAATGTAATGTTTCTCAGCCTTTTCCTAGCCTTGGCCTCCTTCCAATCTTGTTTTCTACCTGCAATCTCTTGTCTTACCAGTTGACCTCCTAACCTAATGTTGTGTTCCCCAATGTGATTTTTCACCTGTGGCCCCTTTGGAATATTCTGGTGGTCCAGAGTTAGTCATATGGCTCTCATCAAGGAATTCTAAGTTATAGGCTCCTTTGAAGAATGAAGGAAATTCCTATGTGCCTTAATTTTTTCCATTATTTGCTCTTATCAGAATTTTAGTTTTGGGAGCCAGTGTCCTTTGTCAGAGTTGGGCTGCTTAGGGGCAAAGGCAACTTTTGAAATGACTTTCTTCCATATGGTTTCCAAAGTGAGAAGGGACTTCTAGTCTTTTTCCTCAGACCCAGAGGCTATGGTGACAGAGGGATGCTTGTCTGTATCACACACAGGCTGTAGGTGGCTCCTCAGAGAGGAAATTTGTTCTCTCTCCTGTCTGATTTTCTCGTCTCTTTTGGAATGCACCATCAGTGCTAACAATGGCAATTAGACTCTCATGCCATCTGGATGGCTGGGGCTGCTGTGGGAAGGACATCTGTTGGCAGCTGCCCGAGGAAGAAAGATGAGCCAGGATCAGGCACAGCCCCATGGCCCTAAATGGATTCTATACAAATCCTAAAAATTTCCTGGGTCATTTAATTTACTCTGGAGGAACCACCCATAGGTCATGGTGGGAGTTCTGAAGGAAAGAGATGGCAATTATCTTCAGATAACAAACCTAGCCCAATCAATCCTGCTTTTCATCAGGTTTGATTACCTTCATTTACGAATTGGTTTCATTCACTGCTCTTGTCTGAGCTTTGTATGTAAAATTTGTATGTAAAATAGGGCTCATCGAAACTAGCTTCTGGGTTGTTATGAAGGCAAGAAATGACTTGGGTATGTGAGAGCTCGTTGAGAAGTGTTGAGGTTTTTATTTGGTTTCTTCAGTGGGACCTTGCTGTGGAGATGTTAAGAGGGTGATTATACTTTTAAGTTTCATTTCCCTTTGCACAAACCTCAAAGGCACTTGGAGAAATCTTCCTGTGTGAAGAAAGGAAAGAGTTTTTTAAAACTTTATTGATTGATTGATTGATTGGTTGTTGGGCCACACCCAGCGGTGCTCAGGGGTTACTCCTGGCTCTGCACTCAGAAATCACCCCTGGCAGGCTGGGGGATCATATGGGTGCTGAGAATTAAACCAAGTTTCTCCCAGGTTGGTCACATGCAAGGCAAATGCCCTACCACTGTACTATCTCTCCAGTCCCAAAAGGAAAGATTTTACTTTGCCATTATAGTTCATATTTTGACCTTCCTCTCCTTAGTCGTAGCCAAATATTCACGGATTGGGGAACGGATAGCTACATGGAGAGCAATGCATTTAACACACAGTTATTAACACTTGCAGTAGATAAAATAAAAGGAATGAAGATTATCTTTGTTCACCCTCACCCCCCCCTCCCAGTAGATATCTGGTTTTAAGACATGATTCATTTATTTGCCTTTTCTTTCATAGCCTGTCTTTTACCCTATAGGGCTCCTTGGAGTGGGGTGACCATTTGCACCCTTCTTATCAGAGAGCCTAGTGATGAACCCAAGTCTCCTGTTTTCTAAGGAATGTCCTAGTGGTTATGAAGAGTGATTCTTCTATATTCTGGGGATTTGAGGGGCCACAGTTGATGATGCTCAGGAGTGACTCTTTGGCAGTGCTCACAGATCATATGTAGCTGGGAATGGAATCAAAATCAAGTGCAGGGCAAGTACCTTAATTTCTGTACTAATTCTTCTACCTATGAGTGCTGCTTTTGAGAGCTTGGAGGAAAATGATGTATATGCCTGCCTGAGATGCTCTGATTTTTTGCTAGAAGAGTTTGCTTCCACCTGCCTTCAGGGCTGGCCTCACTGCAGGAAGTCTCTGTGCAACAATGTGTTCACACAGCCTGACCCCCTCTACCAGCTCTGCTTTCTGCTGGCTTCCAACTTTGGGGGCAAACTATTTGGTTTGCTTATCCTCAACCATAGCAAATGTAAAAAGAATCTCAATCAATTGGTTAGTGGACTGACATATTCAAGCCATGTATGATTACTTTAGGGCAGGCATCAGAAATGAATGGTAAAGAGGGTCCAACTGGTTTCTGTTTGGTTAGTACAGTGCTTGCAAAGTTTTGAAGTCAAAAGCTTTTTAGGAAGAACTGTATCTTCTGGGCCAAAGAGATAGTACAGTGGTAGGGTATTTGCTTTGCACAGGGCTGACACAGCTGACCCTGGCTCCTCCAGGCATCCCATAGGGTCCCCCGAGCTGCCAGGGGCAATTTCTGAGCTCAGAGCCAGGAGTAATCACTGTGTGCTACCTGGTGTGGCCCCCAAACCAAAAATAAAACAAAAACAAACAACCCCCCAAACTCTATTTTCTGCTTGTTCAGAAGCATCTCTTTTTAGTGTCCTACCATTGGCCCAATCCATGCATGAATTATGTGCTACCCTCCTGATCCTTCTGGGTATCTGAATTTGTGAGACTGTAGAGGTGTGTTTGAGGCAGAAGTGGTTTCTCTATGTACATGTTCCTTCTTCCTAGCCCCCTCTGGCTGCAGCAAAGCAAGAGGAGAGTTCCCAGACAATGTTTTTTTTTTTTTTTTTTTTTTTTGGTGCAAAGGTATTTCTTCCTCTACCACCTTTCTCCAACTCCACCTCTTTCCTTAGGGAAGTGCCTTTCAATCTTTATTTTGCTTATACCTTGCTGTGAGGCTTTTCAAAATATAGATTTTGGTTCAGGAGTGAGACCTAGCCCTTTGCATTTCTAATGAGCTTCCAAGAGATCCCTATGCTGCTGACTCAAGGATTTAAGGACCGGTGGGAAAATCCTTGGTAAAGTGTTTCTGCTGGAGATTGGGAGTGAGGCCCCTTTTTCAGACCAGTGGGAGATACCTGTGAGTAATAAATTATTGGCTCTTTTTCCTTGCATTACCTCTCGTTAATATCCAGAAATGATTGGCCATCAGGAAAACATGTTTTTTTTTTTTTGCAGAGGCTGTAAATGACTAGAGAGACACTGACTCCCCTTTAAGGAAAGGCCAATCTTAGAAAATGTTTTATTGCCTTGTCTTCATTGATTATATAGAGGTGAGTCTTCCGCTTTCACTTGCTCATATTTAGAAATCCTCTTGGGTGGAAGTGATAGCACTGCAGATAAGGTTTGCCTTGCACGTGGTTGACCAGGCTTTATCCCTGGCATCTCATATGGTCCCCTGAGCCTGCCAGGAGTGATTCCTGTGTGCAGAGACAGGAATAACCCTTGAGCATTGCTGGGTGTGGCCCAAACCCCAACTCCCACCAAAAAAAAAAAATTCTTCTGCAAGTACTTTTAGCAATGGCAATGCTTCTGGGAGTTGGTTAGATCATAAATACTCAGGCCCTATCTCAGACTTACTAAATCAGAAACTGTGAGTCTTGGGTCCAGCAATTTTGTGGAACAAGTACTCCAAGTTGTCTACACAATCTCTTCAGGTTGAAAACTGATGTTGTCTATGATACACATATCCTGATGTTGTCTATGATACCACATATCCTGGGGGAGCTTCCAGAATAGAAGGTCCTTGGTCCAGGTAGTCTTGGGAGGGGGATGGGTGGTCCAACTTTCTGGAGCTTCTTGCTAAGTGCATAGTAACATGTTGTGAGTCAGGGAGATAAATCGAAGTAGGGGGTTTGAATGATGGCAACTTCCCATGAGGACAAGCAGAAGCAAATGATCTGCCCCCTGGGGATAATTGTTTGACTTTATGCAAATGTTCTAAGCAATAAAGCCAGCCAGTGATGTAAAGCAAATATGTGCTCCCATGCCGAGTGGTCTAAATAGAGCATTATCAGGATTGGGCTTTCAGAACCCCTATTACTTCAAACCTTAATGGCATGAAATACACCACACCTGCCAAATGAAACACACAGAGAGACATGTTAGGAGTTTGCAAGAGCATTTCATTTTGCATAATCTAGTTTTTTCCCTACCAGAAATGGTATATTAAAAAGCCAGCAGGTATATAGCTTGTTTTAAAATTATTACTACTTTACTTTAGCTCTACAGACTTTTATTTTCTTCCTCCTGCTGTGGTTGTATAGAAACACAGTCCATTCTATTTAGAAGGGACCCTAGAGCTTAGTGAGTCTGTGACTAGAAACACTCAGGAGAGGAACTGGAGGTGTCTGAAGATGTGAGGCCCTAAGTTGCTGGTGTATCAGACAACCCCCATTTCAGATTTGGGATTCCCTTCAGGAATCTTGTGTTGGAAAGGATCTGAGGAGTTGGCTTTTGAATGTGGATGGCATCAGAGAACCAGGGGTTAGTGATGCCATTTCAACTTGTATGCATACTGAAAATGTGGTCAAAGCATCTGACCCCAGGCAAGGCTGCTTCTGAGGTTGTGGTTTTTAGCATCTTCTGTTCTCATTGAGACCTGGTGCTACATCCTCGGGAGGCCAAGACACCTTTCCTGAACTCCAAGTGTTAATGTAGGGGAGGGACATGCCTTTTTCCAGCATTTGTCTCCTGGCTGATGCAGTGTGTCTGTCAGCCTCCCACATACCCAAGCATCCTGCTTCCACTTCAGCTTCCTTTGTCACCATATGAAAATCTTAATGCTCTTTTAGAGAGAGGAGCTGCCTTTCAATTTCACAATGGGCCTGACCATTTATCTAGCTGGGGTTTCTCTACATCAGTCATCTCTTCTTATATAGTCTGTGATTTTTTGTGGGGGAGGGGGCACACTGGGCAGTATTCAGAGTTTACTCATGCTTCTGCACTCAGGGATCACTCCTGTTGGGGCTTAGGAAACTATCTGGGTTCGAATCAACCCAGGTGGACCATGTGCAAGTGCCCTATCTGCTGTAATAACACTCTGGCCTTCTTCTTTCTATATATATTCTTTGAAAGTCATTTCTACAAGAAGCCCTTCTGACTCTTCTGACTCATGGGTGCTATAGATCATAATATTATCATTAAAACCCAATCATTGATTATTTCTTCTTGTACGTGAACTCTGGGAGGTTTCCAATTAACAGATAAGGACACTGAGACAGAGAGAGGGAATGAAAAGTGAGAGTGAGTGAAAAGAGTGAGGGAGAAATAGAGAGAGAAAGCAAGAAAGAAAAAGAAGAAAGAAAGAAAAAAAAGGAAGAAAGAAAGAAAGAAAGAAAGAAAAAGAAAGGAAAAAAGAAAGAAAAATAAATAAGAAAGAAAAAGAGAAGCTGGTTCCAGATAGGTAAAGAGTTGTGGTTAGACCCCAGATCTGCCTGATCTCAGAAAACAGACACAAGCACTATGTTCCTACCTCACTGCATTGCCCGATTAACACTCTTTGGTCTATGCTGCTTTTTGTCTTGCCTTAAGGGGAAAGTCATTGTCTTGATTCAGGTTTTCCCAGCCTCGTGCCTAGCACAGACAGAATGCTCAATGAATATTTATGGAATAAAGGGCACTTGGCTAAATTTAACATGCCTTTGGCCATATCAGAACTTCCTGCATCTAAAGCAGCTTCCAGGTTTGTGTTGAAATCCCTCCCATGAGTGAGACTGCGCAGTATGGTTGGGGGTGGTGGTGAGTGTGGATACCTTATATTTGACTTCATAAATTATTTATGGAATTAACACCGGAATCATCATTAATTTGTAGAAGGGGAGAAGTTGCTACATGGCTTGGTGCCCAAGTTTTTCTGGCAGGGATAAATTACCTTCACAGTGGCTGCAGGCTGAAGATGTGGAAGCTGGTTTCCAGGGGAGATAGAACATTCCAGACTCATCATCTCTTGCCTTTCTCTGGCTGAAGCATCAAGACATGCACAGGACTTTTCAGACTAGGAGAGATCTGGATCTTTTGACTTCCGCTTCCTGTGTGTGTCAGTAGCACATTTTATCAAGCCCTTTGTGTGGTAGGGCATATGTTAGATACCGGAAATGAAACAGGGAAGCTGTGTCAACCATACTCATGGATGACATGGGGCAGAAATGCTGGTTCATATCTCTGTTCTTTGAGTGTGTTGGAGGGCAGCAGATGGGAAATTCCTGGAGGAATGGAGTAAGAAGTAGTGGTTCATGTCTAAACCAAATCTGACTCTCTCTCTCTCTCTCTCTCTCTCTCTCTCTCTCTCTCTCTCTCTCATTAAGAACCACGATTTACCAAGTTATTCATAATTGAATTTTAGGCATACTGTGTTCCAGCATCAATACCACCATCAGTGTTAACTTCCTTCCATCAGTATTCCCAGGGTCCCTCCTACCATCTAGCCTGCCTCTTTGATAAGCACCTTTTAATTTTATTTTTAAAAATAATTTCTGGAGGCCAGAGAGATAGCACAGTGGTAGGCATTTGCCTTGCATGCAGCCAACCTGGGAGAGACCTTGTTCGATTTTTGGCATCTTATACGGCTCCCCAGACTGGAAGGTGCTGAGTGCAGAGCCAGGAGTGACCCCTGAACACCACTGGGTGTGACCCAAAAACCAATCAATCAATCAATCAATAAAACTTAAAAAATAAAATAATAATTTATTATTCAAGCACCATGGTTAAAAAGCATGTTCACAATTGGGTTTCAGCCACAAAATGCACACCCCCGCTCACCAGCACAGCTTTCCTTCCACCAATATCCTTCCTCCCCATTTCCTTCCTCCCCATCTCCTCCCTGTCTTTGAGACAGGCATTGCATCTCTCTCCATCATTGTCATGGTGGTTGTTAGTGTAGTTATTTCTCTAACTGCACTTACCACTCTTTGTGGTAAGTTGCAGATCATGGCTGGTTTTTCCAGCCCTCATGTTTATTATCTTGGGTATTATTACTATACTGTTTTATTTTTATTTTTCTTAAATCTCACAGATGAGTGTGACTCTTCTTTTTTTTTTTTCTTTCTCCCTCTGACTTATTTCACTCTGCATAATAGTCTCCATATCCATCTATGTATGGGCAAATTTTATGACTTCATTTTTTTTTTCTAACAACTGCATTGTATTACCTTGCGTTGATTTACCACAGTTTCTTAAGCCACTCATTGTTGCCAGGCATCTGGATTGTTTTCAGATTCTGGCTATTGTAAATAGAGCTGCAATGAACATAGGCATGCAGAGGGTCTTTTGTGACCCTAGGGTATATTCCTAGGGGTAGTATTGCTGGAACATATGGGAGCTCAATGTCCAGTTCTTTTTTTTTTTTTTTTAAGTTTTTGGGTCACACCTGGTAAGGTGAAGCTCAGGGATTACTCCTGGCTATTCGTTCAGAAATTGCTTCTGGCTTGGGGGACCATATGGAACGCCAGAGGATGGCGTTTGTCCTAGATAAGATGCATGCAAGGCAAATACGCCACTGCTCCTGCTCCAATGTTCAGTTTTTTAAGGAATATTCATATTGTTTTCCAGAAAAGCTGAATTAGATGGCATTCCCATCAGCAGTAAATAAGAGTTCCTTTCTCCCCACATTCATACCAGCAGTGGCTGTTTTTGTTCTTTGTAATGTGTGCCAGTCTCTGTGGCATGAGATGTTATCTCATTGTTGTTTTGATTTCAGTCTCCCTGCTTATTAGTGATATGGAACAGTTTTTCATGTGCCTTTTGGCCATATGTATTTATTCTTTTTGTTTGTTTGTTTTTGTGGGCCACACCCGGTGACACTCAGGGGTTACTCTTGGCTATGTACTCAGATATCACTCCTAACTTGGGGGACCATATGGGACACTGGGAGATCGAACCGCCGTCCATTCTAGGTGAGCCGTGTGCAAGGTAAATATGCCCTATCACTGTGCCACTGCTCTGGTCCCTGTATTTATTCTTTAAGGAAATGTCTGTTTATTTTTTTCTTCCCATTTTTGATGGTATTAGATTTTTTTCTTGCTAAGTTTTCTCAGTGCCTTGTATATTTTAGATATTAGTCCCTTATCTGATAAGTATTGGGTGAATAGTTTCTCCCATTCCATTATCCTAGATGTTGTTTCCTTTGAAGTGCAAAAGCTTCTCAGTTTGATGTACTCTCATTTGTTTTTCTCTTCTTTTTTTTTTTAATTTTTTGCTTTTTGGGCCACACCCAGTGATGCTCAGGGGTTACTCCTGGCTATGCGCTCAGAAATCGCTTCTGGCTTGGGGACCATATGGGATGCTGAGAGATCAAACCTTGGTCCATCCTAGGTTAGCACGGCAAGGCAGATGCCTTACCCTTTGCACCACCTGTCTGGCCCCATGTTTTTCTCTTCTTCCACTTGTTTGGACAGTGATGTTTTCTCCTTGAAGATGCCTTTAGTCTCAATGTCATGAAGTGTTTTGCCTATATTTTCTTCTATATATCTTATAGTTTCAGATCTGATATCAAAGTATTTAATCCATTTTGATTTGATCTTTGTGATAAATGCCTTTTTAAATTTCATTGTGTGGTTTGTAAACTAAGTATAAAGGGTCAAAATGAATTAGCTTCACTAGAAAATTGGCAATAAATGTCTGTAGAGAAGCTGAAGAGAGAGCTTGCATGTGGCCTCTCTGTGCTTGATCCTGAATACTCCCTATAGTTCCTTGCATACCACTAGGAGTAATTCCTGACCACAGAGCCAGTTCATCCTGGGTATATAAACAATGAAGCTAACAAAGAGTTTGTATGAGGTAGGTTTTCTAATTGGGAATAATAGTGCAGAGGATTGGAGAAGGCCTGGTAAGTAGCAGGAATGGTGAGTACGGAGTGAGAGGACATGAGTGGTGACTCCAGAATAATGGGATTAGGTTGTGCCAGTGATCTTTTGTCTGCCCTGGAAGCTGAGAGATTTTGGTGGCTGATAAATCTAATGGGGTCAATGGCTACTGTGATTCTTGTTGCCATCACTGGCGTGGCTCTCCAGGGCAAGGGCTTTTCTGGGTGGTGTGGTTTTGTGGGCTCCTGAGGTATCGATGTATGGAGGAGGCACCTTTGGCTGAAGGGAAAGGCACAACTGCACCACAGTCACGTCCTGTCAGCAACTTTGCTTTCTGAGACCTACTATATAATAGCAATCACTTTCCCATTTTCTTCAAAATATCACAAGGAAATATAACTGTGGCTGGGCTCAGCAGCCCTCACTTTTGAGCAATAAACTACAAATGATCACAGTTTGCTTTGATGCTTTCGGAATTCCCCTACTAGTCACGGTGGTTTTGTGCCACTTACTAGCTGGAAATTCGCCTGTGTGTACCCGCTCTGCCTCTGGAATGAGCCCTTCCCTCTCTGGGCTTGTCTCAATGTATTATTTATTCTGTAATTCTTCTTTGGACCAGAGCAATGCTCTGGGCTCAGGCTGCTGTGACCACATTTAGGGGTCTAACCCAGCTGCCCCTGCTTTGAAGGGAGAAAGATTGCTCTTGATTCTATTTATTTTCAGGTAAAAAAGAATCAAAAAGCCCTGCGGGGTGAAGGAAAATGAAGGCAAGTATTCAAGATAAGTGGTTCCCTACCCCCATATTACTTATTTATTAAAGTCAGTGAGGCATAACTAAGGGAAGGGAAAAGAACTGAGGAAATAGAGAATACAGTGGTCCCTCTGATTTTAATGGGAGAGATGGCTGGAAGTGATTCCTAAATTATTAAATGAATCGATTTGATTCTTGAAGCTGGCCTCCAAGGTGTATTTGTCAGTTTCATTATCTTTGTCTTCAAGGGTAGAAAGAGTCACTCATGGAGAAAGTTTATTATTTTCCCCCTCTATTTTATTTTGATGTTTGCAGTTCCTGGCCCTTGCCTAATTAAATACTAACACTTTAATATAACAGAAACAGCATTCTTCGTTTTGAGTTTGCTTCTGTTCTAATTCCATTTGTCTTACACGCCTGTAATAAGAATGGGTCAGCTGTAGGACACACATGTGTTGGACATCTTTGGACCATTTTTAATAGGACTGTAAGGTCACAGGTAAGCTCTATGCAATTTGTCCACACCCAGGGGTCTTGCTATTTAACTTTCTGCCCAATGGAAACCACTAAAAGTTAGAATAGGCATGACATCTTCCATGCTGGGGATCATTTATTTATGTACTTTAAGAAAATAGGGAATTTGATTTTGGGGTTTGTGTGGTAACTTGCAGTAGTTTTTGTACATTTTTCTTACATATCCTTCTCTCCCTTATATACGTTTACTGCCTTCAGCAGAATGGTAAAAATGCTTGAATATCTAAATTCTTTTTCTTAATTATTCTCCTGAGGAGAGCAGGCCAAGTACCAGGGTGCAAAAAAATTTAGAGCATAAATAACAAGCAGAAAGGAAATAAAAGAAATGACAGCAGAATAAACTAAGCTATTAACTGAAAGCTTTACATCACCATCTACCTCAGGCCTAAAAAACGCAGGGGAAAGTGGTTAAGTATTTATTTTCCAAAGAACATTGTTAGAATCTGCAGCAATTAAAGATGGATGAAGGCAACCCTTCCCAATGACTTTGGTGGTACTTCCGGGTACTGCCCCAGGAAACATTTTGGGTCACATAGTTCTCTGTCTTGCCTTCTTTTAAGTTGTAGTGCTAAAGGGCAGGTGTTGGTTCATCAGGGACTTGGCTGTAGTTTGGGTTCAGGGTGGGGGCCAAGGATGGCAGAGGGAAGTGAGCAAAGTAACTGGGAGCAATTGAATGTTTTCCAAGATAAATGAGCACTCCTCCCAGAATCTGCTGCATAATTGTTTCTTTCAACTTGTACACCTGGTGTAAAGAACTCCATTCACACCTGCAAACATGTCAGCTTTCCAATTATTGGCTTGTGTTTCAATTTCTGGTTGGCTTCCCCACGTGTGTGTGTGTGTGTGTGTGTGTGTGTGTGTGTGTGAGAGAGAGAGACAGAGAGACAGAGAGACAGAGAGACAGACAGAGACAGAGACAGAGAGATAGAGAGACAGAGACAATGAGAGAGAGAAAGAGAGAGAGTGAGAGAGAGAGAGAGAACTCCGGATGTGAGACTCTCAGGAAGCTTTTTCGGGCACTCAAGATCCAGATGGATTTACTCTTATCCCCAAGTTCATGGTTGCAGTCAGGCTGAACTTGCTGAGCTAAGTTATTTCCAGCTTCCCAGTGATCTGAGGTCAGCTTCCCCCAATGAGTTAGTCCCACTTTGGTGCCTCCAACTGAGTAGAACCCCAGTGTGAGGCTGTGTGTGTGTGTGTGTGTGTGTGTGTGTGTGTGTGTGCATGCACAAGTCTGCTAGGAGCACACCTGACAGCAATCCTACTCTTTATTGTTATGTCGGTTTACTATTTCATTACGAGACCCTGTGTGAGATTTAGTCCAAGGCTTTACTTTTCCATTCAGCTCAGAGAAAGTGACACAAGGTGCCAGAGCCTCTAAGAAGACCTCAGTTTTGTGAAATGAGCCACATCAGCAGCTCACTTTATATACCAAGGACTGTCCTATTTCGGATTGTATGATAATAGAGGGAAAAACGTTAGGAGACTAGTGAAAATTGAGTTATAGAAGGTGGATATAACTATGGGGTTAGGATACTGATTCTGAGAAGGCAAGACATCCTTAATAACAGTATTTATCATACAACACATCGTATGCAAAGCTAATGTTAATCTGCGTATCAATTTTTAGTTATTTCACTCAAATCTGCTCTTTTCTACCTTAAATGTACTTCTGAAAAGGCTCCCAATATCAGATCCCTCATACCTGGTTGTTTCCCCTCTCTTTGCAGAGTTTTGTAGCTATGTTTTCCAGTGTGATCAGACAAAGAGCAGAGCTACTTTGTCTTAAGGAAAAACCATTAAATGCTTCATTCGTCTGCCTTCACCCCAGCCCCCTGTGAAAAAGGGTTATTCCAAAAAGCTGACTCCTCTTAAATGACTCCTTTTAACTCCCCCACCTAGATAGATACAGCATAGAGGAAGACCTAAAGAGTGCCTCACTGGGAATAGCTGGTTTCTACTGGGCTGCCCCATTGCTCCAGCAAAATGGAAGGGGCTTGCAGAAAGCAGAGTTTGGATCTGAAGATGGCCATGACAGGACTGCAGTTTTTAGCTCAGCATAAGGGAAAAGTTTTAATGGTATGAACTGGCAATTGTTTGGACTTCATTGCTGGTGGGATACAGAGCCTGGTGATGCTCTGATAAGATTACTGTCCTTTGTGCCCTAGGTGTTATAATTATTAGAGGTTCACAATATGATAAGAAGACCCTCAAATACAAGATATGTGTCTCATGCAACCGAGGACCTGAAATTTTAATTAAGAGTATATATCAGAAGGAAATGGAATCCATGTCTTTGCAGAGATAGATGTCATGTCTGTTGTGTTTTACATTGCATTTCCATGTTCATTGGGATAGACAACTGATAGAAGCAAATTATCAATGGGTGAATGAATAAAGAAAACATATAAATGTATGTGTGTATTATTCAACCACAAAAGAGAAGAAATACTATCATTTAAAATAACCTGAGCAAACCTAGAAGGCATTATGCTAAGAGAAATAAGCCCAAGACAATACTACATAAAATCACTTGTATCTGAGAAGTTAAATAAAAGTTAAATTTTGAGTAGATACTGGTTACCCAGGGCTAGAAAGAAGGGGAAATGGGGTGATATCATCAAAGATACAAACTTTCAGTTACAAAATGCTAAGTTTTGAGGTAGTAACTGATGCATACTATGGATATATAGTTAATAATACCATGTTGCATACTTAAATTTTTAAGAGAGTAGATTGTATTTTTACATACCAAAAGGTAACTGTGATCGATGTGTTAACTTGATGGTTGTAATCACTTCATAATGTATATCAAATCATTACAATGTGAACATATATGTACATCTTATTTGCCTCAGTAAAACTGAAAGAATGATTTTAAGTTAAAAAAATTTAAAGCAATGCGACATTTTTTTAAAACAGACCTCGTTGTTTTGGTAGAATTACATTTCACTTTAATCATAGAAAATTTAGTGGGAGAGAATGAGATGGTCTTAAGTGTAAAATACTTATCAAGTTTTGAAAACTGAATAAGACAAAGATATTAAATATTTAATTACTTTCTATACTATATATTAAAATAGTCTCTTATAAATATTCAACTTGAGTACACTTAAAATTAATTGTATGTTTGGTAAAAAATTGAACACTAGAAAATGTAAAATTCAAATGTGGGATTTGTCTTGTCTCTATGTTTGGATAGCTCTATCCTAAATCTCTGCTATTGTGTGTTTGTGATTATTACACTTGTTCTTATTCCTGAGATGGAATAATACCTCCTTGTATTGAAAGATACTTTATAAACACTTTCATGTTCCATGATGACCATCCAAGAAAAATTTTATTGGTGATGATGAGAATATTTGATAAGCATTCAAATTTCAGAGAAATTACTGGAGCAATGATGTCCAGAATATTGAGAGCTTCTGGCACGGTTCATTCCACTAGAGCTTAACTTGAACGTGCAGAAGCTGCTGTTTAAAATAACAGGACAAGGTTTCTTTTAAACATCAGAATATATAACCTGACTCTTATTCACTGCCTTTCTTATGCAGTTAAAGTTGAATTAAAGTCTTTCATCGTATGTATCATTAAAACATATCCCAAGAAAGGCCTAGAAACACAGTGATAGACTTTAAATTAAGCAATAAGTTATGCACTTTTAGTTTCCCTAATTACCTACATTGAAAGTAGGTTGGAACTAAAATAAACATGCTGCCTTGAAATGACAATTAATATGTGCTAGTGCTGCTGGGGAAAGCCCTATTAAACAATTGAATTTTGGAATATTTTGCTTTGTCAAAAAAACCCAAAGGCATTCTTCCCTTTGGAATTGAATCTTCATTTAAAGCTTTTTTTAATTACTTGTTCCATGTGTTTTACAAAGTGCCTTTATCGAGCTATTATGACATTTTGTTCATTATGTATTGAACCCTGTCACATCCTATGAAGGAATTAACCACCTTCTCTGCTGTTCCGTGAGGAGCCACATGTAAACTGTGCCAGATTCCATACGGGGAAGGGATGTGTTAATTATGCAACACATTATTGTTGGGATTCTAGAAAAGACCATTCTTTGTCTTCCCACTGGAGACCAGGATGATGATGGTACAAGGAAGTGGGAAGAGCAGAGGGGAAAAGGCAAATGGAGCAGGTGTATTGCACTGAGGGATTTAAATCTAGTCATATGGCCCTGTTTTGTAGGACTAATTGAGCCAGAAGAATCTGTATTTCAAGTTAGGAGTGAATTTTAATCCTGTTGTTTAAGAAATATATATTGTCCAATTCGAGTTAGATGAAAACAAAGAGAGCATACTACAGATGAAGCTGCTAGAATCAGGTCAGGATTTCTTCCAGGGGTTGAACATGAGTGAATTGCAACAGAAATGAACCTTAAGAATATTGAGCAAGTCTTCATTTCTGTCCCCAGCTGGGAGAGGAGGAGAAAGAGAAATGCAATTCAAGCACAATCCCAGAACCTATTATCAGAGCAGAAGCTGGGAAGGTGTTGATGTTAGGGCTAAAGGAAGACAGTTTAACTATCACCTTTTGCAATGAAGGTTTAAAAAGACAATTTAAGTATCACCTTTTAAAATGAAAATGCTAAACAGTTTAGCCTAGGCTGTTATCATGACTACAGGTGACATCTCTTTTAAAGAGATAAAAGAAAAACACCACAGCAAAATACCTGGCCACACATACAAAAAAATTCATGTAACTTAGATTGTAACCTCATTGTTCTAGGCAGTTTAACTATGAAAGAAGTTTACCCCAAGTAGCCCTTGACACTCTGGGACAGTCTAAACAGGAAGCCATGGGAAATCTTGGGGTCCATCTTTCTCATTCAAGCTCAGAATTTTACTAAAATTGTTATGTGATCAAACCCCAAAACTTGCAAAGATCTGGGGCTGGAGAAATAATAGAGCTGATTAGGCACTTACCTTGTGCAAGACTTATCTATGTGTGAGCCCTGGTGTCCCATATGGGATCTGAGCACTGCCAGGAGTAATTCCTGATCACAGAATAACCCCTGAGCATCTCTGAGTGTAGCTCCAAAACAAAACAAAAACCAAAAAAACTTGCAAAAGTGATAGATTTTCTATTTTAGTTCTATGATGATTGAGTGGAAGGAAGTAGCTCCTATATGCCAAGGGTTTATATATTTTAAGCCTTTTATGCTCATAGTAACACATTGAGGGCCTTTCCTTCTGTGTCCATTCTAAATAAAGACTCGGGGGTATTAAGAGATGAAATGTGACCAAAATCAAAAGAGTAGAGTCATAGAGTAAAAGAATTAGGATATTTCTGGATTTACCATCTAACTTTAAAACCATGTTCTTCCTCCCAAAGTGTATTGCTCTATAACAGCTATTTTCAACATTTAATTGCTATCTTTCCAGCAATAAATTAAGCTCATTATCTCAGTGCACAAATGAAATGGTGATTCTCAATTTTTTTTAGTTTATTTGAAACTTTTTTTCTTTATTTAAACATCTTGATTATATATATGATTGTGATTAGGTTTCAGTCATGTAAAAAACACCCTCTTCACCACTGCAACATTCCCACCACCAATGTCCCAAATCTCCCTCCACCCACCCCACCCCCACCTGTACTCTAGACAGGCTTTCCAGTTCCCTCATTCATTCACATGATTATGGTGGTTCTCTGTGTAGTTATTTCTATAACTGCACTCACCACTCTTTGTGGTGAGCTTCATGAAGTGAGCTGGAAGTTCCAGCCCTCCTCTCATTGTCTCTGAGGATTGTTGCAAAAATGACTTTTATTTTTCTTAAAACCCAGAGATGAGTGAGACTATTCTGTGTCTCTCTCTCCCCCTGACTTATTTCACTCAGCATGATAGATTCCATGTACGTCCATGTATAGGAAAATTTCATGACTTCATCTCTCCTGACGGCTGCATAATATTCCATTGTGTATATGTACCACAGTTTCTTTAGCCATTCGTCTGTTGAAGGGCATCTTGGTTGTTTCCAGAGCCTGGCTATTGTGAATAGTGCTGCAATAAATATAGGTGTGAGGAAGGGGTTTTTGTATTGTGTTCTTGTGTTCCTAGGGTATATCCCTAGGAGTGGAATAGCTGGGTCGAATGGGAGCTCAATTTCCAGATTTTGGAGGAATCTCCATATCGCTTTCCATAGAGGTTGGACTAGACGGCATTCCCACCAGCATTGGATAAGAGTTCCTTTCTCTCCAGATCTTCGCCAGCACTGATAGTTCTCATTATTCTCAATTTTTTCATTCAAAATTCTTTCATATGTTCAAAGATGACTACATCACCCTTCTCTTTATATTTTTATCTGTTGCACAAAAAACTAAGGAAGGGGGATCAGAGATAGTTTATTGGTCTGAATGGTTGCTTTACATGTAGGAAGCCTAGATTTACTCCTCCAAACCTTTTGGTCCTTCAAGTACTGCCAGGAATAACACCTGAGCACAGAGTCAGGTATAGCCTCTGAGTATCACCGCGTGTGGCTCAAAACCACAAATGAAAAATTAAAAAGCTAAGGAGGAGTAAAATTTCTTTTCTGGAAATAGTTTTGTTTCTTTTAATTGGCATTTAATGGGCATCTCTGCAGATGAGTTTTGTTTATAGGAAACTAGGTGTTTCCTTATAACTGTTCCATTTCGTATCTTCATTCACCAAAATGTTTAACAGAGAATAGGGTTGTGTCGCACATTGGGTTAGGTGCTGGATATAGAAAGAAAAGATCTGTGTTGAAAGAGCATAAAGAGAGGGCCCAGGGGATGGCACAGTGGCTACAAGTGCTGCTTGCAAGGGCCACAGGTATAGTATAACCACTGTGCCAAGCATGTTTCTGGTGGCTCTGCTGTCTTGGGGCTCTGACATCATGATGGAAGCTTTGGCTTGTGTATACATGTATGCATGTGTGTGCATGTGTGCATATGTGTGCGTGTGTATAAGCATCATGAGTAGGAGTGCAGCACCCTGGGGAGCACATTTTTCTCTGATAGGAATTACAACCAGAATGTGCTCCATCAAGCACCACCATTTGACAAGTGCAGACTCCAGTGAGCATGTGTGCAAGTACCAGATCTGTAGAGTGGAATGCCCAGTGAGTATTGTGGCTGTGCATGTCAGCACAGCACCACAACCAAGCATGTGTGACTTCTCCCCACCACCCCCATCACTACAGCAGCAGGCAAGGGAAGGGAAAGGAAGAGAGAAAAGCAGAAACAAATAAAAAAACAAGGAACATACAAAAGGAAAAAAAGAGCACAGAAAAAAGAAAGGGAGCTACTTTGAGCAGGGCAGGGAATGCTTCCTAGGATTGATGGCAGTTGAAATGGTCATTGAAAAAGGAACATGAACACTGGAGAAGCAGGGCAGGAAAAGGGAACCTCACATGCCCTGGCTGCATCACCATGTGGGGAAGAAGGTACATTTTGGTTTCACTGGAGCAAGTGGAATGCATGGGAAAAGGTCTGAAGATAGTTTAGGGCAAAACAGTTTCTGTACTAGGTCAAAGAGCTCAGGCATTGTTTGTAATTCTGAGGATTAAAAATATAAAGAATAATTTGATAGACATGTTCATATTTATATGCTACCATTCAACATAATAATTTCCATCATGCTATAATTGCTGCCATAACCATAAATGGTTAGCATTTACCACATATCATTTTAGCTCTTTAAAAGTGAAATCAAACAGCAGCTACATTTAATCCTTCTTAACCAGTACCTCTTCCTTAATTCCTTTCTCTTGAGTCCTTTCTCTGAGCAGTGGTGGTTCATTTGGTATTTATTCTTTGAGATTACTTGCAGCACATTTTACACAAGGAAGTGCTATACTATAGCATGTCCTGTTGTGTTTCGTGTTTGTGCTTTTACCTCCCAGCTGTGTTTATGAGCTCTGTCTACGTAGAACAAGTTCATTCATTTGAGTTGTTGAATAGAATCCTGTTTTATGATATATTTGTTTTATGTGTTTGCCAATCATGGGATATTGGTTGTTTTCAAAAGAATGTTTTCAAGATTGCCATTGTGGAGGGAAGGGTAATACAGTGTCTTAGAATATGTACTTTGTGTAAGCACATGGTCAGGAATTTACATGCCCAGTGTTCACATGCTCTGAGTGAGACCTGTTTGAATTCTGCTATTTGAATCTAGTAGCTCGCTATGCTACCTGGTGCTGCAAGCAGTTTTGGGCAGCATCAGCAATTTCTGGCTCCTGTATATAAATAACACAATGAGGAGCAACTCCTAACAAGCTCTGCAACTGAAATGATGTGAACCCCATAGCCGGTGAGACTGAGGTGAACACTACAAACCTCAGTAAGCACAACAACCAGCTGTTTTTTTTGGGGGGGGTAGGATGGGGGAGAGAATGGAAGCACATCTAACAATGCTTATGAGTTACTCCTGGCTCTGCACTTAGGCATTATTACTCCTGGAATTGTTTGGGGAACCATATGGAAAGCCAGGGATTGAACCCTGGTCAGCCATGTGCAAGACAAGTGCCCTACTCTCTGTATTATTGCTCTAGCCCTGCATCAATGCCAATAGTACGAACACTAGAGCCTGATGTTGAACACCACAGCCAGGTGTTTGTGTTGGAAATTGTCACAATAACATCGACCACAACAACAAAAGAAATAAGAAAATAAAAAAAATGACATTGAAAGCATATCTTCCTAATAAAACAGTATTAATTTTAAATTTTAAATTTTTTATTATTTGGAGTTGGGCCACACCCAGTGGTTACTCCTCAGTGGTTACTCCTGGTTCTGTGCTCAGAAGTTACTCCGGGCAGGCTTGGAAGAACCATATGGGATGTCAGGGATTGAATCTGGGTAGATCTCATGCAAGGCAAACACCCTACCAGAGGAGCTATCTCTATGCCCCATGGAAACAGTATTAAGTTTTTGTTGATAATAGTAGTGGCATCTTGGAAAATGGACAATTTATAAAATTATTATTAACAAATAATGATATATATTCAGGTCTTTTCCCGCACATTCTCATTTAAAGAATCTAGTAATTTGAGGGTAGTTTTTGGGTAACAATTTCCACACACAAATATCTTCATTTCTTTCTTTCTTTTCTTTCTTTCTTTCTTTCTTTCTTTCTTTCTTTCTTTCTTTCTTTCTTTCTTTCTTTCTTTCTTTCTTTCTTTCTTTCTTTCTTTCTTTCTTTCTTTCTTTCTTTCTTTCTTTCTTTCTTTCTTTCTTTCTTTCTTTCTTTCTTTCTTTCTTTCTTTCTTTCTTTCTTTCTTTCTTTCTTTCTTTCTTTCTTTCTTTCTTTCTTTCTTTCTTTCTTTCTTTCTTTCTTTCTTCTCCTTTTCTTGTATTGGGGGTAACACCAGGTTATGATCAAGACTTATTTCTGTCTTTTTCTCAGGAATCACTCCTTCCTGATGGGGTTGTAGGACCACATATGGTGCTGGGATTGAACTTGGGTCAACTGCATGCAAGGCAAATGCCCTATCTGCTGTACCATCACTTTAGCCCTCCCACCACATGTTTTGGGCAGATGAGACTCAATACTTGAGTGCTTGATTTCCATAGACAGGTTGTTTCCTCATCTAAGGTTCCTGAAAAGACACCTTTCTTGAGGTTCAATGGGTGAGTGTTTGTCAGCTTTCATGTTCTCTGTCATCGACTCACCTACAAAGCAAGACTTCATGTTTGCCAGATCTCTATTCTCCTACATTCTTTAAGTGAGAAGAAAGGTGGAAAAAATAATGAAATGGGATTTGATATATGTATAAATTTCACATTCTCCTTTTCCATGAATGTAAAATGGTCGAAACTGTGATAATTTTAGAAAGCTTCCAGCTCACCCAGAAGCAATAAAAATAATTAAATTCTTAATAATTCAATGATTCATTTCAGTATCCACACCCCTTTCCATAAGCTGAAGAAATGAGTTTTCAATTTTTTAGTGACAGAGTAGTATAGTATTCCATTGAATATTTATGCCACAATTTTGTTATCCAGTCATCTGCTGATGGACATTTAGTTCAATTTTATTTTTGGGGCTATTGTGAGTAATGAACACGGGGTCACAAATATAGTCTCAGATTAGTTTTTTAAATATATCTTGAATAAATATCTATGTTAGCATCATAGGGATTTTTTATTTTAATTACTGTTTTTGGTAAGGGAGGGAATTTGGCTCACACCTGGCAGTGCTCAGGACTTATTCCTGGCTCTGTGCTCTGTGTCACTGTCACTCCTGGTGGTTCTACAGGGACTATATATGGTTCAGGGGATTAAACTGGCATTGGTGCATGCAAGAAAATTACTTTAACCCTGTACCATCTCTAGCCCTATTTTTGGGTGGTGTTTTTGGGCCACACCAGTGGCGCTCAGGAGTTACTCCTGGCTCTGTGCTCAGAAGTCGCTCCTGGCAGGCACTGGGGACCATGTGGGGTGCTAAGAATTGAATCTGGGTCAGTCCTCGGTCATCCACTTGTAAGGCAAACACCCTACCACTGTGCTATTACTTCAGCCTCCCTGTTTTTTTTTTAATATTTTCCATAAGTTTCCCCAATTTGTATTTCTGTTAATAGTGTACAAGAATTCCCTTTTCTACACATATGTACCAATATTTACTTTTTCTAATATGTTTGATATGGACAATTCTCACCAGTGTGAGATGATCTCACTTTGGTGGTTTTGATTTGCATCTTCCTGATTATAAATTATGTTGAAAACTTTTTCATGTGACTGTGGTCCATTTATATGGGTTTTTTTTTGGGGGGGGGTAAAGTGTTTATTATGGATTTCTACCCTACTTTTTTGTTTGCTTTTTGTTGCTGAGTTGTGTGTTCTTAATATATTTTGGTTATTAACCTTTGTCAGATGTATGATGCTAAGCATCAATTTCTCATTGTATTCCTGCCTCCTGTGACTAAGTGAAATACAAAGATCTTTCCGATGTCATTGGAGGACTGTTGCTTGAACACATTTTGAGGGAAATGAAGCAAAGGACTTTAGAGAAACAGATTTTGAACAGCCAAGAAGAGATGCTATTTTTAAATCAGGAAAGGAAACATTACAGTTAGTGAAAGAATCTTTTTGAGCCGTTACTGTAGCCTCTTACAAGGAAATTCTTTTATGTTGAGTGTATTGATACAAATTCAGTGTCCAAGTCTAGAGTTTCATTTAGAGAAAATGGTTCTTTCAATGTTTTGCTTCTCTGCTATTAGTTACACACCACCAACCTCTCTGAAAAAGTAATAGTCTTTGTAGTGACTAAGATATTTTATTTGATGTGACATTAGAAGAACAGGATTCAGGTCTTGGCTTTGCTGCTGCTTAGTTGGTGATTGCTGGCAAGTCATTTCACTTCTTCACATCTACTTGAGTTTCCTAAATTTAAGGTGGTGGAGGCTGAACTTGCTTATAATAGTTTCCTTTTTTTACTGCTCTATTCTTTTTGGGGAACACTCCCAGAAATATTCAGCCAACTGGGCTGGCAGTTCAATGTGAGGGCTTGAGGATGTGGTGCTGCTTGGGACCCTATAGAGTCTGGGATTACCTGAGTCATCTTGGCAATACTTAGCAGTCTCCAGAGCTATGCTTGGCGGTGCCCTAAAATCCAAGTGGTACCAGAATGGTACCCAGACTGGGAATATGCCAGGTGTATACCCTAATTGATATATTATTTCATTCATTCATGCTCCTCCTTTATTCATGTATTTATTCATCTTCTAACTAGATGGCAACTTGCTAAAGTCAAGGAATGTAAAACCAGGCATAGTCTTTTATTTTATAGAACATAGAATCTAGAGAGGGAGATGGTAATTACATCAATGAATATGAATTTCAAAATGAACAAACTTTCTGAGGGCCAATATTATGGTTCTATGAGAGAATATATAGCAAGGGATTTGACCAAGATGAAAGGATAGAGAGAGAGAGGAAGGAGTGGCCAAAGGCTTGAAGGAAGGGTTTTCAGAGAATAAGTAATTTGAACTAACCTCATAGAGTCACTATAATAGTGAAATTAGTTTGTCCGTAACAGAAGAAAAAGCATGTGCAAAGACCCTAGTGATGCCAATGTGTCAGGTACTAGGGTCAGAGGGAGATTGAGGAATGAAATGATGGAAGGCATCAAAATCATGTAGAAATAAAAGTAAGAAGGATTTTCAAAATATAGTAAATATTTTAGTGTTTTTTCTAACAGTTCTAAAAGGTTCCAAAAGACTTTTAAAGTATGATCCTACATGAACTGTAATTTCATGGGTGTTTGTGTATATGAGCTTGTGTGATTCTTGCATTACACATGAGGAAGAATTGAAGAGGAACTAAAATGAATGAGAAGAGAGAAGTTTTAGAGACTAGTAGAATGATGGGCTAGGCTAAGTTGGTGGATATAGGGTGTGAGAACTAGAAATGTTTGGGATCTCTTATCTAACATTTAGAAGTTAAATTGAGTTCAGTTCAGTTGAGCAGGGAAGGCTAAGGAAGAGGATTATTCTTTTGTTTTTGGTAAGTAAAGCAGGGTGGATGTTGGAGATGGAAACAGTGATGATGGGGCATTCTTGGAGATGGAGTCCCAGAGAGAAAAGTACAATTGTTTTTATTTTTCTGGGAAGAAGATTATATGTTGAAACGAAGAACTTTGGAAGTATCCGAGAAGCACCATTGAGTAATTGGAAATGTGAGTCTAATACTTGGATATATTTTTTGGAAGTCTCCCAAGTCATGCTCAGGATGTCCATGATTTTATCAGTGATTCTCAGTCCATCAAATCATAGTTCAGAACAAAGTCTGTAGTATACTGAGCTATTGGAGCTCTGCAGTACTGTGGATTTCCTGGAACCCTGCACATTGCGTGGGGGCATTCCAGGGCCAACACCTGGAAGTGGTTTGGAGTCCCCAGCAATGTGGCTAGTGGTGCTTAGGGAGAATATATGGAATAATCTGAGGCAGAAATTCTGATGATCACCTGCAGCTAGGAGCTTCCCCAGTGAAACTTGAGGGAACCACAAGTTACTTCTAGCTGTTCTTGACCTGGCATGGCATGGAAGACCCAGTACTTCAGTGTTCAAGCCTGTGGATGACCAGGGACACCTAAGAGGTCCCTGATTGGGGTGAGGAGGATCACATAGTACTGGAGAATTTACATACATAAGGCATAACCTCTGTGATTTTTTTATATTGTCATAGTTTTGGTGGCTATTTCAGAGCTCGTAATTCTTTTCTTTTATTTAAAGAAAATGCATCATACAGTTGACATAGTTGATTATAATACATTTGCTTTCAGATAAGTGAAAGCAAAGTTATTTTAAAAGCATAGAAAAAATAAAATAGGAGAGAAGAGGAAAAAAAAGAAGGAAAGAAAAAAAAGTACTGTACCAAGCTCATTTGTGAAAATTATTGTATCATCAATGAGGTCATTAATACAATGACAGAAGGTTTAGTAAGCTCTTGTTGTTATATGTCTAGTCTGTTAAACTGGGATGTTCCTTTAGGGATGAAAGCATCAAACAAATGAAGTCCACAAAATCAAAGCTACAATACTATGAATTTTAGGGACATAATTTCAGCTGCTAGTGTTCCTGGAAGATGGCCCCATTCAAAAAATGATGACTGCATTTGAGGGCATGGTTATAGCTGCCAGGTTTTCCCAGAAGAAGGAAGATACAGGGGAGGGAGGAGGGTGCCTATATTTTTTCCAAAGTAAGACCTAGTGATATCAGTCCAACAACTGGCATACCTAAAGTGTGGTCAGATTTGTGTCCCTGCAGGGAATCATAGAGGGTCATAGATGAGGCAGACCATTGGGGAAATGGTGATTCTGAGTGTTGGAGGCAGCAAGTGTGGTTTCAGCAAAGTGGAACTTGTAATTCTAGAAAGAAGGAAGGTCCAAATGTCTCTGGGTGATAGAAGAGATGAGATATGGAGTTATGAACACTATAACTGAACATGAGCATGTTTTACTATAGCAGTAAAACATACTGTACCTATACTGAGGAACATGTTTTGGCTTCATTGTATCAGTCTATTACTTTCAGTTGAAGGACAACAAAGCATCTTGTTTATGTTCCTTTATCCATTTCTTTGGCTAGGCTCTTCTGGCTCTTTACATGAAGTCTAATCAGTTCTATATGTATCTGTGAGTATCTAACCAGAGAACTATAGTCAACTCTGACCATTGGCCTCCTAGGTTTCCTAGGAACATTAGGTGATATAATTTTTGAGCTCATAATAGGATTTCAAACACAATATAAAATGTTCTTCATGGTAATATAATAACAAGAATAGTAACTTTACTTCTTTTGTTTACTTATTTGGGGCAGATCTGATGATGCTCAGGACTTTCTCCTGGCTATGTGGTTAGGGATTATTCCTTGTGGATCTCAGGAGACCAATGAAGTTTTCAGGATTGAAGTGGTCAGCTTTGTACAAGGCAAATTCTCTACTCACTGTATTTTTTTCTCCAGATCCTTCACTTATTTGGGGAACTGTATGAGAAGGTTAGAGACATGAAAAAGTGCTAAACTATTTCTTTTACTAGAGTAATATAACTTGGAATGGGGGTATTTGAACTCAAGTTCCCTGTTCCATAACAGGCACATGGAACTCCTTTCTTGCATTGTTCATCTTTGTCCTGTATTATTGTTCAGGCCAATCCACAGGAAGTATTTTAGCCAAGTTCTCTATTGAATGAGAATTATGAGTGTCTGTCAGGTACCAATAAAAACAGGAGAAATTGGTGTGCTATATATGTAGGAAGTATGCAAGTCTGCTCCTTAGGTGGCCGCACAGCAACCTGGCTCTATTGCTGTGCTATTACTTGATAGCAAGTAAGAACAAGGTAGAATTATGTGGATACTCTGTT
The DNA here is from genome assembly GCF_024139225.1 of Suncus etruscus. NCBI lineage: Eukaryota > Metazoa > Chordata > Mammalia > Eulipotyphla > Soricidae > Suncus > Suncus etruscus. The sequence continues at coordinate 71,315,364 of NC_064855.1, forward strand.
GGGGCTCACAAGGTTGAGGGGGCCCAATTCTTCGAAGATGTGTTATTGTCTGTAGGGTGAGATTATTCCTGCTGTTTTTCAGTTTGAAAAGGGAATTGGGAATAAGATCACAATAATGGAGAAAACTTGACTGTCTTTTTGTCTAGATGCTGAAGAGTGTTAATGTCTTAGATTATGCTGTTTGGAATGTTAAAGATGGTGTTTGTAAGGCTGTAAGAAGGGAGATTCATGAAGAAGGCAGATGGAATGCTCAGCTAACTGAAAAGAGGTAAGTGGCATTTTGAAAGAGAAATGTCCACGAGTTTCCATATACTTTATGCTTTTCCCTAAAGTTATTCACAATCAATTGTTTGATTGTAACTCTTCAATTGTTTCGTTTCAGAGTCAGCTATGCTGCCTCATATAAAGAAAAGTTGTGGGGGCCAGAGAGAGAGCATGAAGGTAGGGTGTTTGCCTTGCATGCAGAAGGACGGTGGTTCGAGTACTGGCATCCCATATGGTCCCCTGAGCCGCCCAGGAGCAATTTCTGAGCATAGAGCCAGGAGTAATCCCTGAGCGCTGCCGGGTGTGACCCAAAAACCAAAGAAAAAAAAAGTTGTAACTGGTAAATTCATGGGTCAGTTAAAAAGTAGAAACTGTAGTAGTCCCTGGAACATGCATTACAAGTCTGAAGTAGGACTGTACAATTTCCTGAATAAAAATCTGAATGTTCCAATGAGCTTTTGTAAGAAAGCTTGGACTTTTCTCTTTCTGGCATTGGTGCCATTGACTTAGTTCTCTAGGCGAACCCCTGCACCTTCTACAGCCTGGCAAGTTGTCCATTTTGATGAGTGGGCTGCCTTGGAGTTACAAGGGTGACTTTTCTGCTCAGAATTCTATCACTAGTAACTAAATTTTATTGATGCCCACCACGCGCACAGCTCTCCATCACTGTTGCCATCAGAGATATATTGCAGAGAGAGATTTTAAAAATGTAATTATTTTCCTCGACAGTTTCATAACAAAAATATTGAAGTAAAAATATTAGCCACATTCTTCCTATCCCATAAATCACATTATTTAAATATTTTAAATGTTTTTTATATCAGAATAATCATAGGGAAATACAGTTTTTTTGGTGTGCTTGTGTAAAATGTGGTAGTTTTTCTTTGTTTTCATTCTTATAAGAATAATATTCTCCAGGTTTTCTGGAACAATCTTGAAATTCTTTTTCTTTTTCTTTTTAGTCAAATATATATATATATATATAAAGGAATTGTATATATATTTTTATTTTATTTGGGGAAGGGGCATTTGGGCCATGTACATAGGGTATACAGTTTACAGAGTTTTGGGGTCACTTCTGGCAATGTTCAAGATATCTGAAGCTGCTAAGGATTGAACAGGGTTCAGCTAATGCAAGGTCTTAACCCTGGTTGTAAATATATCTCCACCCCTTAGTTGTATATCTTTATGAATTAATAATAGTATATTCATGTATTAGGAAAAAATTTATGTGACGGTGTTCTAGTTTTGATTTTTCTATATCCTGACAGTTTTATGTTTATGAGGCAACTGCTCTCTGTGGGGTATTTTTTTTTCCCTACAGGAAACATTTGGCTATGTCTAGAGACAATTTTGGTCACAGCCAGGAAATGGTGCTACTGGCATCAAGATATTGTTAAATGTCTCGAAATGCACAGGGTAGCAGGGTAGCCCCCATCCTTATGGAATGATCTGATCCAAATTGTCAATAGTACAATTTGTCAGTGAGGGTGAGAAACCACATTCAAGCGTTATGTCCTATTTTTACTAAATCACCCTGAGCCTTGACAAGACTTAGTTTGTCTGCCAGCCTTTCAGCATTGTGGCATCTTATACACAGCATCACCTTGCTTTGGACTTACAGGGTGTTGCGTTATATAGCTATAAGCTAACTTCTCTTTGGTGAGAAATCATCAAACTGAGTGGGAGGACTAATCAACAAATAGTACAGACTGTTTTCAGTTCCTCTAGAGGAGAAAACTTGTAGGCAGCAGGAATACAATGGAACAGGTATGGAACTGAGCAAAAAGTCAAACTCTTGGGAAGAAAGAGACTTTAAGATTGCAAAGTAAAGGGGCCATTGAGGTGGTGCTAGAGGTAAGGTGTCTGCCTTGCAAGCACTAGCCAAGGAAGGACTGCGGTTCGATCCCCCGCTGACCCATATGGTCCTCCCAAGCCAGGAGCAATTTCTGAGTGCTTAGCCAGGAGTAACCCCTGAGCATCAAATGGGTGTGGCCCGAAAAACAAAAACAAAACAAAACAAAACAAAACAAAACAAAAAGCTTGGAAAGTAAAATGAATTTACATTGATTTTGAAAGCATTTTCTAAAATGAGATCCAAGTACCTGTACTTGTCTGGTTGTCCAGTTAAAATCATAGCTCTCTCCCCACTTCCTTTTCACCTTATCTGATGTTTTTCTGTAAGACGTATTGCTCTCTTGTGTGCTACCATTTTCCTTATTTATCATTTATATCTCTCCCTCATAGAAGTCCCATTCAATGATGGCAGCCCCATTGACTAGCTGCCATGAGACCAGCTTTGAGGTTCTTCCCTGAGACTCATAGTGGGTTGTATTTTCAGGATATCTTTAACCAGACATCTGTGACTTCAGTGCTGTGGGGAAGGTGTGAGAGTCTGAGGGTTCATGGACTTACTTCATCTCATGTTACTGAAACAATGTATGATCTGGATTCAATGAAGAAAAAAAAAAAGACCACATATAGCCTCTGAGCACAACGTGATGAAATACCACCAACATTAGCTAAACAGAAGCGGTGGGAATGTGGGTGGATGGAAGAGGCCATCTGGAACCTGCCAGGTGAATGGTGACAGCCTTGCTTCAGGCCTCTGCTACCTTGCATTTGGCGGCTTTGGAGACCAGCATTATGTTTCATGTCACTCAAAGGCAGGTGAACCGAAGCCAGGTCTCACTGGCTGCCTCTGCAACTACAACTTCAATCAGGTGGTCCTGCCTGCCTCAGTTTGGCAGTTTGGGTTCTTGCAAAGCAAGTGACAGGGGCAATAATCTGCACTTGGCAAAGTAAACCCAAACACACTCTGAAAGGCACTGCTGGGCCAGGCTCAGCAACTTTATTCATTAGGCAGTTAATCTCAAGGCTGTCAACTGAGGCCACAAGGGCAGGCCCAGGCAGAGAAGCTATGCTTTCAACAATTCAATCCAGAACCACAAATATTACCGAGCCTGGGCTATGTAGAGGTGCTATGAGTGGCTGTGGAGGAAACCAAGATGAAAAGGGATAGTTCCTGCTTCAAGGATCTTACCTGCCAGCTTCTCCAAGAGCCACTGGGAAACAAAAGCAAAGTTGGGATTCAGAGCTGGAAGAGAAATATACCCAATGGAAAAATCAAGACCTTGGCAGAGGAATCCTGAGCCTGGAGAGTTGACTTTAATCTTCTCTCTCCTTTCCTTCCTTTACTGTGTTAGACAAATAATTTTCCCATCTCCCAATACCCGCACCTTGATCCCCAGAATCTGAGTAAATTGTCATATATGCCAAAAGATACTTAGATTTTTTAAAAAATATTTCTTATTCTTTTAAAAATTTTAAACGTTTTTAATTTAGTCACCATGAAATTATAGCTATTCATATTTGGATTTTGGTCATACATTGTTTTAACACCCATCCTTTTACCAGAGTCTACTTCTCTACAAATCCCCACCATTGCTCTCTCATCCATCAGTTTGTCTCTATAAGAAGGGCATTATATATAAATTGTATATTATATAATGTAATGTATAAGTATTTATATATGTATATAAACATATATACATATGACATATATGTATATAAATATATATGTTTTTGTACTGTGAATTTTGCTACATTTTTTGTTGTTGTTGTTGTTTTGTTTTTTTGGGTCATACCCAACGGTGCTCGGGAGTTACTCCTAGATCTGTGCTCAGAAGTTGCTCCAGGCAAGCTCAGGGGACCATATAGAATGCCGGGATTTGAACCAGGATCTGTTCTGTGTTGGCTGCGTGCAAGGCAAACGCCTTACCACTGTGCTATTGCTCCGGCCCCCTTTTGCTACATTTTTGATAGGATTTCCTATATAACATTGTACCACTTTGGTAGATATTATTAAGTTAAAGATCTTGAGATGTAGAGAGGATCTTGTATTATCCAGGTGATCCCTCTATGTATTATCAAGACCTGTGAAAGAGACAGGCAGAAGGGTTATGTAGAGATTTTAGGATTTTTTCCTGGTGTCTTGTCTTTGAAGATGTAAGATGAGAGTACACACTGAAAAATATAGGCAGCCTTTAAAATCTGGAAATAGTGTGGAAATTGGTTCTTCTCCTTGTATCTTCCAGGAGGAATTCAGCTTTGTGGAGTCTCTTGTACTTTAGATCCCCAGAATTATATAGTAATAAGCTTGTACTTTTTACTAGTTTTTTGTTTATTTACTAGATTTTTTATTTACTGGTTTATTGTTTATTATACTAGTTTTACATCTATTTATTATAGTAGCAGTTTGAAATAAATATGTTCCCTTCTCCATTCTTTCTCCATCTTCTGCCTTACCTTGCCCCCTTTCTTGTATCTTCTGTCTCTTCTTCTTTGTGCCACTTTTCTCATCTTTCCTCCCTTCCTTTGATTTTTGTTCTTCCTTCTCTACAAAACTAATACCCACTCTTTTTTTCTATATCAATTTCCAGCAGTGCAGAAATGTATACAGTCAACGTGGAAAATAACCTCATCTGTGATCCTCTTTGGTAAGAGGCACAGTGGTATAGAATGAACTATCTGGGATCACACACTACCTCTATTACTCCCTGGTATGCTGTTAGGCAATTATTGGCTTTCTTTGTCTTGTTTGCTCATCTTTAAAATGGGAAAATTTTACTCACTTCATGGATTTTCAGATGATTTGTGCTGGTCGAGTAGGTATTCCCTAGCATCAGTTATCCTCCTTGCTATATCTTGTGCTCTTCTATACAAACACGAATTTAGTCACATCACCAGCATTGATGGGCTTGGTTTTACTGTGATGCCAAGACATATGTAATGTGGTGCAATGCAGAAACTATTAATTTAGACTGGGTCATGGGTGGAAAAAAATAATCTAAGGATATTGGTTGATATGCAGAGACTGATCAGAGCATGTGGAGAGTATATGGGAGAGAGCAAATAGAGCAAACACTCCGACCACGCAGTGAATGTCAGAGACAGGGAAAAATGCAAATGATTTCCTAGGGCCAGATTGTGGAGGTTCTTGATTGACAAGGAATAAAAGGAGGCATTAAAAACTCTGTTCATGGGTCAAAGGGTAAGAGGTTAAGAGGAAATAGCTCCTTTGAGAGGCTACTAAGGCTTCAGAATAGGGTTTGGATGCTATGGAGAGAAAGAAAGATGGGCAAGAACATAGCAGCAGCCAGAATGTCAGTGGAAAAGTAAGGATGACTCTGGAAACAGAGTATAAATTTCTATACTGGACTATGGGTGAAAGGGGAGGGGGTAAAATAATCAAAGTGGCTTACAGATTTTGAGCACTAGCTACCTGGAACAATAGTGCTAGAGTTGGGTATTGTGGTGTACCCCAAGACCCACCCATATCTGGGAGGAGTTTTGGGAACCGGATAATAGGTGTAACTACCTGCAAGACCTCCCATTTCTGGGAGGGGTCTGGAAAAGGATAGATAAACCTCTGAGCCAGGGGATTCGGGCCTCTTTTGCCGTTTCTCTCTTGGCCCGGCTTGGCTTCCTGGCTTTTGGATCTTTGGGCCGCATGGAGCCCAAAGGGAAGATGGCTAACAGGAGATAAGATGCAGGGCTAGCAAAATATTGCTGAATGCTTGAAAGGTTGACATAGGCCACACACCTGTGGTGGCTAGGGCATGAATAAAGCTGATGCTTCCTGATGGCTGCGTGTGAGTGAGTGATTTCACCTGGGCCTGGAACTCGCCGGCTGCATGGAGGTCGCAGAGCCATGTGGGCTGGATGGCATCCTCCACCATCCAGCCCCATCCTTAATTAATTAATGCAACAGGGTATCACTTGATTTCTTCGTGTGACTGACAACTTCAAATCAATTATTATATACACTTAGTAAGTTCTGTTAATTTATGGTATGAGAATTTCTCATAGACATCCATTTGTATTATTTTTTTGGGCAGGTATCCATGCTATCATTAAAACCTGCCTCCAGATGCCACTCCATCTTCCTTTACCCAGCCCAGACTGGATTTTCTGTTAAAGTCCTTCTCTACTCTTTGGTGTCTAAATTACTACATTTCCATTTTGTTTCACAATGGTCTAGTTATGTGTCTGTGACTTCTATTAGATTATGAGAACCTAAATGAAAGGACTGGATCTTATTAATACTTGTGTTTTCAGTGTTTCCTGACATCTGATTTTCATAAATAATTGTTTAAAAAAGTATTGATGCCATTTGAATATACTTGTCTATATCTTAAGGAAGAAAGATTCACAAGAGAGTAAACTACTGTAAGGAGGACTATAGTTACAGGTCAGAGATACAAAGACTGTCTTCTTTAAAAGATGAAGCAAGTCCGGAGCCAGAGTGATAATACAGTGGTAGGGTGTTTGCCTTGCACGTGACTGACCCAGAACGGACCTGCATTAGATCCCCAGCTTCCCATATGGTCCCTGAGCATGCCAGGAGTGATTTCTGAGCGCAGATCCAGGAGTAACCCCTAAACACCTCCAGGTGTGGCCCCCAAACCAATAAAACAAAACAAAACAGCAGCAACAACAACAACAAAAAGAGGAAGCAAAATGTTTGAACGGAAATGCTGAGGGAGGGGAGGGCAAGACCTTAAGTCAGGGATAGAGTTGGGGATCTCTAGATTTAGGAAGTAAAGAAAAGCAAATAGTGAAAAACAGTCCAGAAGGAATTGTTAGGGAAAAGGTATGACTCCAGGGAAATAGAGAAGGTCGAGAGACCAAATTTTGTGCAGGGTTTAGGGAAGATGATGAATAAGAAAAGGTTTTTGCTTGATGTTAAAAAGATCATTTCTGAACCTCAAGAGATATATAAGGTGGTATGTTGTTTGACAATGATAGGGAAGAAAGAGGATTGAAAGGTGAAGCAGTGACAATGTTGATGTCTCTACTTGCTTGATGAGAAGAAAAAGAACACAAGAAGAGGACCTGGAAGCAAAGTAGAGTGAGCTGGTCTGATTGTAACCAAGGAAGAGCTGTTGGATAGTGGGAGAAATTGAAAAAGTGAACGTGTTTGCAGGAGAGAGAGAGTTAGAGGAGTGTTGAAAAACGTATTAATTATGGAGTCCTTGATGGTGGGATGGAAGGATGGTGAGACAGAGATGATGGTGAGATAGGATGGTGAGAGGCCTTTCTCTGCCAGCCCGGGCCATGCGGCTGCAACCCCTTAGGGTTCAATTTAGCGGTGAGTAAATGATCTACAGGCAGTCAGGCTTCAAGAGACATAAACTTTATTAAGGCTCTAGACACCATGAGTGGCTCCTAAGCTTTTAAACTTAGCCGACTCCATAAGCAGCTCTGCATTCAAATCTGTCTTTACCAGCCACATCTCTTGCTAAATCCCCTCTCCATCCCCCTCCTGAAACTCTCCTCTAGCTCCCTATGAGCAAAACAGGAAGCCAAAGACCCCTCCCAGATGTGGACAGGTCTGCCTCTCAAGGTGAACAAAATAGAAAATTGGGGGAGGGGAGTAACAGAGGAACTTGAAAGGAAGAAGAAGGTTAAACATTGCAAGAAAGGGCACTTCCATCCTGGAAGAGGAATGGAAGAAAAAATTAGAAGGAAAGGTTCGTCAATAGGAAATTGTCTCTTAATATAGAAAAGAAAGCTATATTCAGTTACAAGGGTATTAGGAGTGATTTTGAGAGTGTGAAAGATGGATACATGACTTTAGGGATTTTTACAGACATCACAACACACTCTCATTTTATTTTATTTCTTTTGGAGACCACATCTGGTGATGCACAGGGGTGAATCCTGGCCCTGAATTTTGGTGGGCTCAGAGGACTGTATGGGATGCTGGGATTTAAACCTGGGTCAGCCATGTTCAAAGCAAGCATTTTTTTTTTTTTTGCTGCACTATAGGTCCATCCCCACCATTTTAGCATTTTATTGCACCTTGGAAGAGCTGCTATCCCCACCTCATTCAGGAGCAGAAGTAGGGGAGGAAGGCCACACCCCCAGAACTGGCAAAGAAGCTATGTGAGTTGGGGTTTGGAGCAAGGTCAGAGGGGCATGAGCATGTTATGGCTGTGTATTTCTAGCTGAAGGCAAGGAGTGTTGAAATGGATAGAAAAGTCAGAATGAGTTGATGAGAGACTACAGCTTGAGAAGGCACGGAACATGTCCCCCATATTAAATCCCATTCCATTCAACAAAGCAACACCCTCTGCTGCCAGAGTATCTCCTTCCTCCTGACTGGGCTGGGAGGGAAAAGACAAAGCTTGATAGTAAATGCCTTTGATAAGAATATCAGTTTACCCAAGAGAATCTTCCTTATGCTCGGCGATGGGTATCTGAGGGCTCTGCAGGCCTGCTTCTGTCCTTTATGTGAGGGCCTTATTCCCAGCTGTATCATGGTGATTCTGAGAATGTGAGCTTTTCCTGCTGGGTATATTTCAGTGTCTGAATTCCCTCTCTGTGTTAACTCACCCCCACCATTTTCCTCACTCTGAAAATGCTACTGGGGAACTTAGGGACTATTTTACTTTGGGAGGTGAAGTACTTCTTGGGATGAGCTTGCATGTTGTCCCACACTATGGTCCAAGAGAAGACACCTCTTGCCAACCAGTGGGTCGTGCAGTTTTTCCTTGTCGGATTTGGTTTTGGTGCCTCTAGAGGTCAATGAGGATTCACACATGTCTGTCTCTAAGAGCAAATTTTTTGATTGACCATTGTGGGTGAACGAATATGAAACATTTGTATTTCTTCCATGGAGGAAATTGGATCATTGACTTTAGGTTATAATCATTGTACATAGTTTTTTCACCTAGAATTCCAGAATCCCATGAATGCCAAGAGGCCAGTGGGGATAAGCTCTCTTCTCACCACCCTAATGCTCTTGGGTGCTCGGTTTATTCCCACTTGGATTGGGAATACTTTAGTATTTTTCCTTTTTCAGGTGTCTGCGTTTGTGTGTGTGGGGAGGGTGCTAAGGGTTGAACCCAGATCCTCATACAGTCAAGGCTAGTGCTTACTGCTGAATATACCCCCAGTCTCTTCATGCTTTATTGGGGAGGTTGACTGAAATGAGGGAATTGATCTACACTTGGCGATGTTCTGATTTTGCACTTCTGGATCTTTCTTGGTGGGACTCTGGTGCCAGATGCAGTGTGGGGGATCAAATCAGTGTCTCCCACAGGTGCCTTTTACTTGCCCTACCTTCCTTTATACTTTTGTTTTTGAAGTTGTCAGTGTTCAGAAACTCAGGAGGGCCATATAGAATGCTAGGGGATTGAATTTAGGTTTAGCTTGTGTGCAAGGCAAATGCATTACCTGCACACTATAACAATTTCTCCTGTTTCTCTTCCCTTCATGCTCTTGCATACCTTGTGGCAGAGGCTAAAGCTCTAAGCATCAAAGCCAGGGATATTTGTAGTTTTGCTTCGGTAAATGATTTTTTTGGAGGAAGTGGGAAGAAAAGGGTATGCTTAGTGGCCTGACAAGCTGTGATTTCAGGGTTCTGGGTCCTTCTCTCCACATGGGGTCCTCTATTCACCCCTTCCCACAGCCACCCTGCTGCTGGGACCTGACTGATGCTTCACCAACATGGGCGGGATTGAAAACAGCTTCTGCTGAAAAAAACATGCTTCAGCCACAGGGATCAGGCGATACTAACAAAAACTCTTCTCTTTAGTTCTACCTGTTTGCTCCTTTCCCTATTGATTCCTTGCATTTCACCGAAGGACTTATTTGATTTTGAGTTGGATTATAGTACCTGTGTTTTTCTATAAATGAAGGGTTGGCAGAGTGGGTTTTTATTTATGAAGTCTGAAATATCCAGAAGCTTCACCCATACAGACCAAATCTTGGGATCACAGATGCTGTAAGGAACCAGTCACAGTAGCTGTGATCCCCATAGCTAGGTCCCTGCTCTGACAGAAAGCTGTGGCACAAAGCATTAATTGCAGGACAGGAGCCTTTAGCTTCTTTGGCTTAGCATGATTTATTTGTCAGTTCAGTCTCTTCCCCCTACCTTCATGGAAGCAGTCTTGTCAATTCCAGGGGGCTTCCAGTATGCTCTGTGTGTGGCACAAAACAAAAATAACCATTTCCTTTCTGGCACTCAGGCATTCACAATGCATTTGATGTTGTCTCAAACCTGGCACTTTAAAAACAAATGAAAAGGCCCCTGAATGACAAGCTCAGTGGCGCATTGTGGGAGGGGCCATTTGGTGGAAATGGTTGCAAGGAGAATCGGCACTTTATGAATATTCACTGAAGTGTAAACCTGCACATTGCTTATACGCTTTTCTGCATTCTAATTTGCCCATGAATGCAAATGAGCCCTGTTTAAAATCGAGAGAGGGAGAGCAGTCTCCTCAAAGAACACCTAATTGAAAGATGTTTGTACATCATGTCTGATATTTAGTAAACACTGAGACAAATCCAATCGTTTTCCAAATGAGACCTCAGAAACAATAAAAAATAATGATCACAAAAACCTGGAGAGTAGGAATGTCTAGAACTAACAGCTTTCCTAAAAAGGGGGACATAATTACTCTGTCTCAGGGTACAATTAGTGTCTAATTATATGAAGGTGTGTTTTGCTTATCTCATTGGTAAACCCTGTGTCAAGATAGAGCTTCATGAAGGAATTATACTGCAGAGGGCCAGGGGCCTGTGCTCGATGGATGAGCTGGTGGGGAGAGGCCTAGATAGATGGTACTTTGGGAAGTACCTTCATCTCTCTTTTAGACTGACAGATGGTTTTCAGTCTGGTTGGACTGCCTGCTGCTGCTTTCAATGCAAGAGTGTTACCTTTTTTGGATTCATGAAAGCCACTCAATCAAAGATAAAAAGGCAGACCAGTGTGGGGAATCAATAAATCTCTACTTTCAGCTAGAGTGTCTAATAGTAATTCTTCTCGTGTCACTGCCTGGTTAAACAGTCATACTCCTGCTAAAAGCTCTATAAGACATAATAGATTCATGTGGCTTTGCTCTATTGTGTTGTATTTGGCCTGTAAAGGGGGGAATAGGGCTCCTGTTTTTTCTAAAACAAACCGAGACACTGAAGCATTGTATATCAAAATGTATTTGCCCATTGTGGATAGGCTCATTAGAGCAGAGGTGTCTTTGCCTACTTCTTAAGAAGCTATTTCCACATATCTGATATAGTTGTCACAGATTTCCTTTGGAGACATTTTAGTATCCATCTGTGTACTTTCAAATGTAGGTTTGGGTGTAGCTATTGTTGGGAAATCATCAAAACAAGTACTTTTTATTTCCAGCAGAGCCAATGGTAAACACTGAGATCAGTTCCTTAGAAGTTGACTGCAAGTATCACATTTCTCAGGGCTGAACTCTGTAGCACCAAATGACTTTGTCACAGAATAGAATCTTAGACAGGGCCTTGGCTCTGGCATCTCAGGAATCAAGTGTTTGTTAGTCAGAAAGACAGACTTTTCCCCAGTGCCAGCAGATCGGGCTGTGTGGCCGAGATCTGTGTGTGCAGTCCTTTCTTTTCCTCCCTGGACATAATCCCTTTTCCTCCAGTCCCAACAGTCTCATGGCAGTGAATCATAGAATTGCCAAAGACTCTTCTTTCCACTCTGTCTTCTTCCAGTCTTCCAGCTAACATAGAGTGTTTGTGCCTGAGGTGGGGCATTCCATGCAATGGGATGAGTCAATATTCACATACAACCACTTTGAGAACCACAGAGAATGATATTCTGTATCTGGGATGAGAAGAAAGTGATAAGGAAAAGCGGTACTTCATTGGCCATTACCAACAGACTCTTTGATTAGGGGTGGCTTTTGTGAAGGCTTCTGTTGTCTGCTTCTATCCCACATTTCTCCAAATCAAGGCCACTTCCCACCCTCTGCAGCTCCTGCTGTTAGCTTGAGCCTGAGCCTTTTCTGTTATGGCAGCCTGTGGGAGAAGAAAAAATATTGACTGCTTTCACTTTGGTGTCCCCTCACACTCCTCCCCAGAAAACTTCAGCAGATGTAGACAAGACTTTAATAGCTACATAAAGAGAAATGCATGACAATCTCATTAGGGGAGTCATAATGGCCTGTCGGAGGATCTCAGGGAGGACAATATATCAATGTCTCATTTGTTACAGCACCCTAATGATGGCAGTTTGCCCCTACCCATAATGGCCCATTCATCGCCAATTTGACCTGGCTCCCAGTGAGACTTGCTCCTCTCTTGCATCAGTCTCCCTTTGAGGCGCTCTCCAATTACTGACATAATTCTTTAAGAGGGGGCAAACCCAAACCAGTCAGTGACAATCATAAAAAAAGCAGTCAGGGGGCACCCTCTGGCTGCCCTGATATGCCATATTACGGCTCTTTCTTCTTGTGTCCCAGCCTCCTCAGTCACACTTCATCCGAAGCTCAACATCTGCAGGAGGTCAAGGCGTTTAGAGTCCTGAGATTTCCAACCATCTGCCAAGAAAAAGGGAAGTCAGTGCTGGAGGAGATGGGGCGGGGGTAGGGGAGCACAGGAATGAGACTCTGAAGACCTTCTCCAAGTTATTTATCGAGATTGAGGGTAAGAGAATCTTTATTAAGGGCATCAACCCATTGTCTTCCTTCTGTGCCTCTGAGGGGGACAGACATAATTAAAGTCTTTACCAAGTTCATTTTGCCCCTTGGAGGCTCCAATAGCCCGAAGTTATTTCCCATTCTTCTTTTCCCTCCAGTACCAGTCCTCCCTAGCTGCTGAAAAATTCAGCATCCCTTCAAAGGACGGTATTTGCAAAGGTCACTCGCCAGTTCAACGGAACCCAGGTCTGGAGCTGGACTCTCAGGAGCTGCTGGGGTGCTGTCCACCCCGGTGACGTGGCACCCGCCTGCGGAGAGTGTACTGGGAGCGAGGCTGGCGTGCAGAGCTCTTTAAATATTGCCGAGCGTTGCCTGGATCAGCATGATATTTAAAGATTTTTGTTCCACCTGCCTGCGATATATAGAGTCCAGCCGAGAGGCAAGAAAATGAATATGGATTTCTTGCCCTTTCAGTGTATTCACTCCAGAAAATAGCCATTTCTTTCTTTCCTTTCCTCTCCTCCCCCATCATTCCCTTTTTTGCCGAGCCAAAGACGGCAGGCTTTAGGCAGCCACGATTACAATCATGCATCATGAATGAAATGTGCCATTTGGAGAAAATCAGCCACTCATTCCATTTCAAAACCCCTCACAAATCAATAGTGCTAGCGGAATTTTCAGGCTGAGTTGGATGTTATGCTTGAACTAAAGTACTTTTTCAACACTCTTCTGACACTCGAGTGGTGGCCAGGGCCAGACTTAGGGCCTGGGGCTCCAACAAGAGAATTACCAGCCTACAGAAGTCAGGCCTGGTTTCGCCCATGATGGGGCCATGAGTCTTAGTGTTGATGCATAGAGCACTGGGCAGTGTCTGAAGACATGCTGCCTAGCTTAAACTCACTTGCTGGAACTACAGTGTTTTTATTTTATTAGTTCCATCATTCAGAAAACACATGTAAGGGGTTGGAGACATGGTACAACAAGTAGGTTGTTTGTCTTGCATGAGATCAACCTGGGTTTGGTCCCCCAAGCTTGCCAGGAGTGATTCCTGAACTCAGAGCCAGGAAGTAATCCCTGAGCACTGCAGGCTGTGGCCTCAAAACAAAACAAAAAATAAAGAAAGGAAACACATATGAATTCCTTCTTCTGTGCCAGGTTCTGGAATATAAGAGCCCACAAAATAAATGAAGTGGGGAGACAGAATGCATACTGGAAAATTATAATACAGTATGATAAGCTTTGGAATATGGGGAAATCTTTATCTCTCTGATTTCTCATTTTTAAAAATAGAACAGTAAAATAAGAAACCCTCAAGACATTATCCCATTACCAGATCTTTACCAATCAGCAAGGCTATTAGACCATCAAATATGGGATGTTGCTTTCCTCCGGGGTTGAACAAGGCCTTCTTTTGCTGTTTTTTTCCCTCAAGGTCACCACAATTTGGTGGCAGACATGAGCCATATGCAGATGACAGGTTAACTCACAGTTGAGGGGCCAGATAAATGGTATAGACCATGGGAAGTTTTTCTGACAGTGTCCAGAGACTTCCATGGGAGTTCAGGGAAGGGCAAATGGCTAAGTGCCTTATCAATGCCAGATCCACTTTCCTTTGCACCTTCTTTATCTCTCCCTTGACCCTCATTACTTACATATGGAGAAGACTCTGAAATTCTTAACTCCAGCTTAGCTATTTCTACTCTATGGTCCTTTTACTTGCCTAATTCCTACTCATTTTCTACCCCCTTCCTCAACTTAAGCACCATTTGCTCCAAGAGACTTATTTATCACCTGAGCCCTTTACATCTCCTTGAACGTGCTCCCGTGTCACCTTGTTCTTTCTCGGAGTATTTACCACTTTTTCTTAGGGGGTAATGCTTTAGTTAACTCTCTCCTCCACAAATCTACAATATCTTCAAGGGCAGGGAACAAGTGTGCCCAACTCTGCTGTTTCCCCAAGGCTACTCTAGTGCTTGGTTCCTAATTGGTATTTGGTTATTTGTTATGTAAATGAAATACAGATTCTTTAGAGAATAACCTAATCTTTCTTCTTGTTTGTTTGTTTGTTGTTTTGTTTTTGTTTTTGGGTCACACCCGGCAGTACTCAGGGGTTACTCCTGACTCTATGCTCAGAAATCGCCCATGGAAGGCATGGGGGACCATATGGGATGCCGGGATTTGAACCACTGCCTTTCTGCATGAAAGCCAAACGCCTTACCTCCATGCTATCTCTCCGGTCCCAAGAATAACCTAATCTTTTTTGAAGGCAGGCTTACATATCTTTTTTCTCCCTCTTTATTTCAGTGGTCCATGTCACAATAAGATGGGTCTAAAGGAATATTTTGTCTACCCAATAGAGTGTAGTGTCTTAGGCAGTTCCCTGAAAGTCAGAACTTAAGACAAATCTAAGTGCTAATGTGTTATTTGGGAAGAGCAATACAGGGAGATAAAAGTGCAAGAAAAGAGATGAGGTGGGGAAAGGTAGAATTCAACTCACAGTGATCTGTTCCTGTACTGACACTTCTTAATTATAGCATATGTGCACGTACAATAACAAGAAGTCAAAATATTATAATAGTCACATGTTCAGCAGGTGTATATGAAAAGTCATGCAGGATGTATTTGGACAGACTTAGGCAGACTCAGAACAATTCTGAGAAGGAAAGGAAGGGATTTATCCTCCTATCCTTACTCTCATCAAAGTTAAGATTCATGGTGAAAAACTTATTTATATTCATGGATTGTTTGATTCGACCTTCTTGAAATCAGACCTTATGACATGACATTTTGTCCAAATCACTATGCAGAACAGAGTGAATATGGTGGACCTGAGACTGCAGTCCTTGTAAAGGCATGTTTGTCAGTTTGGCCCTCAGATAGCACTGGAGCTTACATTCAGAGCAATTTCCATCATTCCTTAAGTTCTTTGTTCATATGCTTAAAACTCTTTGTACAAATGCTTAAAACTTGTTTTCAGGTGCCAGGGTGATAGTACACTGGGTAGGGCATTTGCCTTATACACGTAAACTGGTTTTAATCCCTGGCATTTCATATGATCCCCCAACCACTGTCAGGTATAATTTCTGAATGCAGAGCCAGGAGTAATCTCTGGGCATAGCCAGGTATGGCCACAAAATAAAAACAAGCAAAAACAAACAAGCAAGCAAAAAACCCTTTTTACTTCCTAGGACTTATTTTCTTTTTAGGCATGTGCTAATTGAGGATACCATTGTGGCCAATCTACAATAAAACCCCTGAACACCGAGTCTTTAATGAGCTTTCTTGGTGATAACATTTCAAATGTTTTATCACAATCCATTACGAGGAACTGGATGAGCCTTGTGGTATTTATCCCACTGGAAAATGACTCTTGAAAGCTTATGCCTGCTCTTCCTAGGATTTCCCAAGTGCCTTTCTTCCCCTTTGTTTATTGTGTTTTGCATCCTTTTGTTGTGATAAATCATAATCATGGGTACAACTATCTGCTAGGATCCTATGAGTCCTCCAAGCTAGACTGTTGTGGTCTCAGAGATCCCTGCCCAGTGTGTGTTTTCTGATTGGGTAGGAGACCAAGTAGGCTTCAAAGTATTGGTTGGCCAGGGCAGTGGTTTAGAGTCTAAGAGGATGAGTGAGGGTTAGGGATGAGGATGAGACAGAAGAAGAAAAGGAGATACAAAGAAGTATCTGCTATATGTACCAAAATGACCCTGCTGAATCTTGGTGACTAACAACTGTGCAAATTATTCAATGAGTTTGTGTTCTTTGTCTTAATTTCATCATCATTTAAATGGTTACTATATGATCTACCTTGAAGAGTTATAAGATTTCTGTAATACTGCCTCGTCCATTTTGTTGAGTTTTAGATCTTTAGTCTGTAGTTTAGCCTGTAATTTAGTCTGTAATATCTTTAGTCTGTAATATTTATATGGATATGTAAAGTATCTTTCACTAAGTATTAGTTGACAGCAAGCCATAGATTTTAACTAATTTAGGTAAAGCACCTTATTGAAAATCTTAGAACAGCTTGTAAGAGTAGTAGTGAGTAAGCAGAGCAGACTCGAAGTAGCTTCTGGATGTCTGGTACCTCAGCAGTTGGATGTTATTATCTTTAGATTCCCCAATTTGTTCAAGATTCAGATCTGTTAGAAAGGAGCTGTTGTTTGTCTCCTTGGAACACTTAGACACTGATAGGGGAGGATTTCTGTGATGGACAGTTTAATAGAAATATATCAGGAAGGAGAGAGGGAGAGAGAGTTCTCTCAAATAAAGGAGGAGGCCATTACCACAAGTCAGTTCGACATTGACACAGACCTCATCTTCTGTAGATCGCTAGTTATTGAATCCCAGTTCTGTTTCTGGGACATATGAAGTTTATTTAAGGTGGACTATGCTGAAGTTTTGTTCAAATTGGTTATTCCTAAGGATTTAGTATGTGTTCTTGTTCATTTCTCCTTCCATTCACATCCAAAAATAATTTTTGGAAAGTCCCCTAACAATATCACTGATCTTTTGTTATCTAAGAGTATACTTATCTAAATCTTGATGGCTTTGTCAACAAATGCATTCAATTTTTATGCCTTTCTATAATTTTGAAGGTGCTCCAAGGTCTGCGGGGTGTGTTCCTCTGCTCACCTTCAAGTTCTAATCCATCCCTTTGTGAGCCCTCTCTAACGTCATGCAGTTAATGGCAGAGGCTCTTGAGGAATCCAAGTCCCTGGTTTCCAGTTAGAATCATTACAGTAAAGTGGCTACTAATTAGGGCTTTGAGTCCCAAATTACCCTGGGTTTGAGTTCTGGTTCTGTACTTGCTGAAATAGATAACTTTAGAAATATTGCTAACCATCTTGAAGATTTTTTTCTTCTTTAAAGCATATAGATTTTTGTGAAAATAATATACATAAAGTGGTTTGCAAATGCTTGACACATAATACACCCACAATAAATGTTATGGATTATTATACTGTGCACCTATCCCAGGAACACATAAAAGATTATGTAAATCAGTGAAACTATAGAGAGCTTAAAGATCTCAGGGGCAAGTAGAGTAACCATAACAATGCAGACTTTGAAAGCCCCAGGGGAAAGTCTGTATTAAAAATCTGCTACTGTAAAAGTTGTAAACAAATCTTAAAATACTAATTATACAAGAGCCTAACTCCTAAATAATGAAATATATGCAGTTGTTGTTTGTGCTTCAAAATAATAAATTCTAAATTAGTCACTCAGAGCATTATTAATTAAGAACTACAATCTGCAAAATAGTGAAGTTCTATTTTTTTGACCCTCATGAATTTAATAATAAGAAAAACCATCAAAATTGGACTCTTTCAAGATTAACATGGATCACTGAGATTGTTTTTGTGAGATGATTGCATTTGGAATTGGAATGCTGGAGTGTGAGTCCTGGCTCGGCTGGTTGTTACGCATGTGATCTGGGAGGGAAGACACAGCCTTCTGGGTATTTCCTCACCTATGAAGTGAGAAAATGCTCTCTCACAGGGCTGTGACTTTAGGTGATAGAAAAGCTACAGTGAAGGACTTTAAGTAGTGCAAAATGCTTTCTAGACTTAAAAGTGCAGTTTGGTACAAGAGTTCCCTTATAAAAACAAAGCATTCATTATTGCATCCCTTTGTTCTTTCATTCCTTGTTGTAAACCTTCCATAGTACAAGTTTCAGATGGGGATTAAATGACAACAGAAAATATGATATTCACTCAAGATCTCAGTAAACTAGGGAGTGAACCCAATGAGTTGAACCACATTCTATATATTCAGAAGACCTAAATTTGATCTCTAGCACAGTAGACCTGAATTTGATCTCCAGTACTGAAGTGCTGGCAATCAAACACCTGAGCACTGAACTGGAAGTATCCCCTGAGCATAACCATTGCAGCCCCCAACCATGCAAATGAAGAGTGAGTTGAAAAGACATTTTACATAGCACATAATAAAATATACCTTTCCAAATTGTTCCTGCATTTAAACCCAAGGAAATACAAAGTGAGAGAAATATCTGGATTTACTCAAGTCAAGGCATCTTGAGGGACTTTGAGATTGTGTCCTTTAACAACTCAAGGAAGCAGGGTTGTAAAGCATAATTTGCAATGGTTGAAACAGAAGACTGATGAGGGAACAATTAAAGCATGTGTCGTAATGGCCAGTCAGCAATCGGTTATTGGCTACATTTGTTTCAGATGCAGAATGAATCCTGCACAGTTCTAAGTGCTGGGATAGAGCTGGAGGGAGGAAAGCATTTGACTTTCAGCCCCTACAAGTTCAAAATCTATAGAGCACTAAGTGAGGTGATTAAAAAGTTACTGGTAAAAGAAAAAGCCAGCCTGAGTAAGTGCTTCCATGTTGTTGAACTGTTAGGGTTCAGTCATCTTGTAATGGCTGATATTTTTCTGTAGAGGACAGCTACACCTTTAAATTCATAGCTCAAGAAAACATTTTAGTTTGCCAAGTTTCTGCTAAGCCATCCTGAAAAAAAATATTTAACAGCTTTCACCAGCCAGAGGCCCCAATATCCAATCTCTGTCGCAAATGATAAATGACATTTGTCAGTTGACAAAGCAAATGGCCTCGACCATTTGAGGACATGGTCCTGCTGTGCATAGCACTCTTGTCAAACCAGCCAAGAACACCTTGAGGTGAGAGAAAGCCTCTTTGTGCAGGAGCCCTCCGGAGAGAGAGCCAGGAAACAAACAGCCTTTGTGTCGCTCAGAGGGCAGTTCCTCATTAGCCTCTGAAACCCTGGTAGGAAATAGCTGTCTAGGCAGGAGGGGATTTCTCAGTTCTAGGGGGCTGGATTAGTTTGGGATTAGCCCAGGGATGGCCTGGAACCTTGCTGCAGGTCATGTATTTTACCTGCATTTCTGTTGGTGCACTTACCCTTTCCCCCCTAGTTTTTTTTGTTGGTTTTTGTCTTCGAACTGACATTTACATGGTGTCTCAGAGTCAAAACCAAAGAGTGTGAGTCCCATTGACATTAGTAGACTACTTGGCGGTGGTGTATGGGATGGGCAGGGTAACTGATTTTGGGACTCTGGACATTGGAACACATTTGTGTATGTGGTTGTGTTTTAAAGGATAAGGTATTAATATCCTTGGTTCAATAATAGTATTTGTCCCCAATAATTTAGTTTGTGGGTCACATTTAGTAGTATATAGGATTTATTCCTGGCATTGTGCCCAGAGATCCCTCTTGGCAGGGCTTAGGAGAGTTTATAGGGTATCAGAGATTGAATCTGGGGTGGTTATATGTAAGGCAAGCTCCCTACCCATTGTACTATTGTTCTGGTCACATCTTTATAGTTTTAAGAATTAAAAGTCTACAATTTTCCAGTCTCTGCTTCTAGAATTTGTAGATAACCTGAGGATGATCTGCCATCTATGGGGAAGGAGTTCTGTAGGAGGTCTTTCCTTCATAGGTCACCTCTGCTCTGCTGTTTTTGAAGCAGAGAGAGGCAGGGTCTCTGCCTTCTTTAAAACACTTGAAGGCTGTAAGAGTGAGATGTGGGGATGGCTTTAGATCAGATTTAGTATGCCACTTTGTTTTCTGAACTAGGTATTTACACCATATTGAGCCCTCTAAAGAAATCCACTAGTTTCCCTGAATGAGTCAAGAGCGTACTGGATCCTGAGTAGCTGAAAAAGACTAAAAACAATTGGCTGGTTAGATACGGGAAATGTGCAATTTTCTCCAAACTGCATGTGGATGTTTAGGAAAAAGTCTTTGCAATTTGAACGAGTCCCTTCTTAAGGGCCCTATGTTCCAGTAGTCTGATGGTTTTCAGTGTTTTCTAGTTAGTGTGATTCATTGCTCATTTGTATTAGGGTTATATTTACATCTTAAAGCTGTAGAAAATGCAGATTTAAGCTCCCAGGAACTACTATATTTAGCTCTGGATTCAGGGTTGACAATTTAAATTTCATTGTCTATGATTCTTCCTTAAACGAAAATCAGAAAGAACTAAGAAAACAACCAATGTTTGAGTTTCCCTGTAAGAATCCTGATTAGCACTTGCCAGTGTCCAAGCATCTCTAGTGTGATGGGTCTCATTCTTTAAGCTACCTGGATAGCTCTAGTGCTCCTCAAGCTTCACTTAAAGAGGAATGAGCAATTGCTCTCTTTGATGAGGAAAAAACAAAGTAATCTATGGTATGTGGTTGAGTGTGTGTACATGTGCATAATATGATTAAATGCATTTCAAAAGGGTTTATAAGTTTACACGCAAAGCTTACATGACACACTGATGGAAGGGAGAATGAACTATGGATATGTGGGAAAGCTAGCTGGAGATCTTTGTAATCCTTCCTTCCTTCCTTCCTTCCTTCCTTCCTTCCTTCCTTCCTTCCTTCCTTCCTTCCTTCCTTCCTTCCTTCCTTCCTTCCTTCCTTCCTTCCTTCCTTCCTTCCTTCCTTCCTTCCTCCCTCCCTCCCTTCTCCCTCCCTCCCTCCCTCCCTCCCTCCCTCCCTTCTCCCTCCCTCCCTCCCTCCCTCCCCCTCCCTCCCTCCCTCCCCCCCTCCTCCCTCCCTCCCTCCCTCCCTCCCTCCCTCCCTCCTCCTCCCTCCTTCCTTCCTTCTTCCTTCCTTTCCTTCCTTCCTTCTTTCCTCCTTCCTCCTCCCTCCCTTCTCCCTCCCTCCCTCCCTCCCTCCTCCCTCCCTCCCTCCCTCCCTCCCTCCTCCCTCCCTCCTTCTTCCTTCCTTCCTTCCTTCCTTCCTTCCTTCCTTCCTTCCTTCCTTCCTTCCTTCCTTCCTTCCTTCCTTCCTGTTTCTTGAGCCACCATCAGCTTACTCTCGACTCTGTGCTCAGGAATCACTCCTGACCAGTCTAAAGGGACCATATATGGTGCTGGGAATCCAACTGCATTGGCCACATGCAAAATAGGACCCTACCTGCTGTACTCTCTCTGGCCCCTCTATCTGTATTGCTTTAATTTTTCTTTGACACTGCATGTTAGTTAGCTATGAACATTTAAATATAGAGAAAAGAATACCAATGCTAGCATTATTCATATTAAACCAAATATGTCTCATTTCATTTTCCCTTTAAGTTCTTTGGGAATTATATAGGCCCAGTAGTTTCCCATCAGTCAAAAGTTCTAGAATACTGTTAGCTTCTCTCTGCTAGGAATATCTTCCTGGGTCAGTGGTTATGAATCCTTGACCCTTTCTCTGTGATCTGGTCTATGAATCCTTCCAGAAATTGCCCCTCATGACCTTACCTGGTGATTCTATTGGACTTGATATTTTGTGAAAATTACATTCTGTACCCTGAGCAGCATTCCAGTATGTGGAGGCTATTATAGAGATCTAGCCTAAGATCATCTGTGCCTTGCTTGGGCCTATCTTTCCATTAATGGTATTTAAATCTTTTTGACAGACATATCACACTGATGACTCTTACTGAGTGAGAGTCAACTAAAAGCCTGTAAGTCTTTGTTACTGTGGCTGCTGCCAGGGCTCATCACTATCATTCTCTGCTTTCAGCAGGCTTTCTGTACAAGAGGAGAACCTTAAACTAATTTCTACTAACTTCAACTCATTAGGCCTGGTTAATTGATCATGGATGGAGACATTTCTTTTTAGATCTTGATTTGGTTCACAGAAGAAAGCTCTTTGTAGAGTGTTTGATTTTATTTGACTGCAGAGTGGGTGGGAAGAAAACTGCTACAAAACTGCTTACTTTGAACAGAAGATTCCTCAAAAATCAACCTGATTATTACATTTTCTATATCCTGAACAAAGGTAGGATGCTTGCTTTGCAAGTGACTGACCTAGGATGCACCGTGGTTTGATCCCCTGGCGTCCCATATGGTTCCCAAGCCAGGAGCAACTTCTGACCACACGCCAGGAGTAATGCCTGAGCGTCACTGGTGTGGTCCAAAAAAATTAGTTATCAGCTTGATTGGACAAGGCTACCTACCGCTGGTAGGATCCTAAAACAAGTCAGTTCCACCAAATATGCCACTGCACAAGGCTAGAGCTCTACAGGCTATAATTCCCCTTCCTAGACAGATGTGTATCTTTCCTGTTTTGAAATATCCTCTGGGAAGTCTTAACTGGGAGCATCTTTCCAGAATGGAATGACTGCGTATTATTGCTCAGAACACCTGGATGTGTTGTGATAAACATCATGATAGATGGGTTTAATGCTTCTGAAATTTCCTTCCCAAAGGGAAGGAAAAGAGCAGAACATATACTTTCCTGTAACTTGGAACAGAGTTGTGTCACTCATCCTTGTAGCAATTTTTAGCACCATGGACCTGAGGAGGACATAGAGAGTGGAAAGTTTGCTGGGAAATTTTACTCTGATACACTAATGTTCTCTTATATGTATGGCAAATATTTTTCAAGGGTTTGCTGAGGATCGCTGAACTTGGCATGGGAGAAAATGCAAGAAAATTAGACATGGGCCATATAGTCAGAGAGTTTCACATAGCAAAGCAGCATATTTGATAAAATGATGACTCAAATGCAATTGAAGTTCTAGTAAATGCAGCACAAAATGCGTTGCTTCTAACTTGCAAGGTCAGTTAAAGATTCTCTGAGGAGGTGACATATCTGCTGAAAACTATAGCTTACAGATAGGTAAGTTGGCAAAGAGGTGGAAGATATGGCAGGTTTGTGCTGAGTATGTGCTAAAGCCATGTGGTAGATGGACATAAACCAGGGTTAGAGAAAGACAGAAACCCAGAGTGACTGAGTGTGGAGAACAATTAGAGTGTAAGATTAGGAAAATGGATACTGATTGTATATTAATAATATTTGTTTTAATTTGAACTTTACTATGCTCAATGCACCATACTAAATACTTAATATACATTAATTCATTTAATATTTTTGCTAAACTTGAAGGTATATGTTATTGAAAAAGAAAAAATAGAAGTATATATTAGTAATTTCTGTTTTACAGTAGAGAAATTTGAGATTGAATTAAGTAAGTTCTGAAAATTGGTTAGGAACAGTGTTCATCAGTGTCATGGGGTTTCTTCGTGATTTTATTATCTTGAGATCTAGGAGAAAATATTGGGAATTTAAAACAGGACAGTGATGTTATAAGACTTGTGCTTTGAGGTTGCTCTGTCTTCTGAGTTTTAAAAGGGTGTGGAGTAAAGCAAAAGGAGATGACTTTTTGTTATGTTTCTTCTTGTTCTTTTTTTTTGGGGGGGGGCACACCCGGTGACACTTCTGGTTACTTCTGGCTCTGCACTCAGAAAATCACTCCTGACTCGGGGGACCATATGGGACTCTGGAGGATTAAATCGTGATCCATCCTGGATCAGCCGCGTGCAAAGCAAATGCCCTATCACTGTGCCATCGCTCCGGCCTGTTTCTTCTTGTTCTTATATGGTCCAGTTGAGCGATATCAGGAGTTGTATTGCTTTCATGGAGACCATGTGATAAAAGAAAGTGGGAAGTGTACAATACTTTAAAAATATCAAGTCTTGGGGCCAGAGCCATAGCACAGCGGTAAGGTGTTTGCTTTGCACGCGGCCAACACAGGAATAATGGTGATTTGAATCCTGGCATTCCCTATGGTCCTAGGCGCCTTCCAGGAGTGACTTCTGAGCACAGAGCCAGGAGTAATTACTGAGAGCTGCCGGGTGTGACCCAAAACCAATATATATATTATATATATAATATATATAATATAATATATAATAATAAATATAATGTATATAATATATAATATATAATATATATAATATAATAATATATTATTATATAATTATATAATTATATAATATATTATATAATATATAATAAATATATTATATAATATAATATATTATATATATATAAATGTTAAGTCCTAAAAGCATAGGACAAAAGGTAAAGGAGAGTATGTCAAAAATGACTTCCCAGGTATCTGACAAATCTACTGGATGGATGAGGAAAATTATGGGTTCCACTATTGGCCACACTATATTTGATAAGCTCTTCAGAGTATGAAAAATAGGCAAGTGGATATGAACTTGTGGTGCTCAAAAGAGAGGGCTGAATTGATTCTGAGAGCCACTGGTGAATTTGTAGGTGATTAATAAAATGGTGACATGACTGAGACTGATATGTGAGAAAGGAAGAAATAAGAGGACATGGGAGTAAGTCAGCCCTGTTACTTCAACATGTAATGGCCTGATAAAGTAAATAAATCTTTATTCCATTATTGTGGAATAATGAGAAAGAAGTGACCAAAGAAGGAAAATTTGGAGAATCTGAGACCACACTATTCAAGAGAGAATAGAGGTTCCTTAGTGATTTTGACATAGGAATAGGATGAGGAGCTGAGATGTCAAATATAAAGGGTTTTGTTTGTTTTTGGGTCACACTTCTTGGTTCTCAGGGGTTATTTCTGGTCTGTGCTCAGGAATCACTCCTGGTGGTACTTGGAGGATTGTATAATACACCGGGAATCAAATCTAGGTTGGCTGTGTCCAAGGCAAATACCCAACTATTCTGGCCCTGAGATATCAAATAATATGAAGAATAAAAATTGTCCATGGGATTAAGGAATATGGAAGCTATATTCATTTCCTAGGACTTCCATAATAGAATATACTAACTAGGTACCTTTCAACAATCAATATGTATTAGTTCACATTATCAACAGCCATGCTTTCTCTGAAGTCTTGACTCCTCCCTCATTGCTTCTTAGTTTTTGGTAGCTGTCAACAAGTCTTGGCTTTCCTTGACTTATAAATGCATAACTTGAATCTGCCTCTGTCTTAACATGACTTTCTTACCTTTAGGATGAGTATCTCTGTTTAAATCTACCTTCCATTTTATTGAGATCTTTCTTCTTATAAAAATAAGTCATTACATAGTGCCCAGTCTAATTTAATATGCCTGCATTCAAAAATGATTGCATCTGCAAAGATCTGTTTCCAAATTAAGTTCACCTCACAGATAGTGGGGTTAGGGATGTCTTTTTGGGTGAACACATTAAATTCACAAAAGGATTGTAGATAACTGGTGGTTTTTTTTGTTTGTTTGGTTTTTGTTTTTTGTTTTGTTTTGTTTCTGTTTTGCAGCAAGATAAAGGAAGGTGACCAGTGTGTGTTAGGAAGCTATTAAAGTCAGAAAGTCTGAGCAAGCACAAAAAGAGACAACTTTTTTTTTTTAATTTGTAACAGGGGAACTACAGTATTAGACTGAGATCCGAAAACCTTCAGTAAAGTGCTGGTGTGACCTCAAGAAAATAATTTACCTCTCTGTACCCTGTTTTTTTTTTTTTTTTTTTCAGAGAGGATTATTATGTCCCTTGACCAGTTCTGTGTGACTTGGAAGTTTATAAGGTTTCAAGGAGATGAGTTGCAGGAAAAATGCAGGTTCAGGTGATTATGATGATGAGGCTTTAGAGAAGATGCCAACCCACATTTGTTCATAAACCAGTTCATAAACATCAGAACTATGATTTTAGGACATCAGAAACTATTGGTCTTCTTCCCTGAATTTCCTGACCTGTTCAGAAAGACCCAGGCTGGCCTACCTTAATGTATCACAACACTTGGCCTGTAGGCACTGTGTGTGTAAGAGTTTTCGGCATAGCATTTCTCTATCCTTGCTTATGGTGGGTTGAGTTTCATTTTATTTCAGAACCTTGTACACTTAACCTTGCAATTGGGGTGGGGCTTGGGCCACACCAGGTGGCACTCAGGGGTTACTCTTAGCTCTGTACTCAGAAATCATTCTTGGAAAGCTCAGGGACCATATGGGATGCCAGGAATTGAACACGGGTTCATCCCAGTCAGCTGTGTGCAAGGCAAATGCCCTACTGCTGTGCTCTCCCTACAGGTCCCTTAATTTGGAAACTTCTGAGTAGGGTGCCAATCCTTTTGGGTCCCAATAAAGGACTTAGGGGTATTACTTGCTAGTGTCTTCTTTCTTACATCTCTCATAGGAACAGTTGGCCACAGCAGGAAAATCAGCCTAGTGCTCAAGCTGGTTGTAGAGGGCAGCTCATCAAACCAAGGGCAAACCTAAGGAGTAAGACCTGGGGCCACAGGGAGCAGGGAGCACAGAGGTTTGGCCAGTGAAATGCTGTAGCAGGCTCCATGAGGAAGGAAATAATTTTTTCCCAAGAGGAGGAGCTGGTTTGCTGCAGGGGCATTGTTGTCAGAGTGATTCATTTACTTGATTGGATTTGTCAAGTGTTAGGACCCAGGCACTGAGCTAGGTGCCCAGGGAGTTGCCAAGGTTGAGAGGGTGCAGCGGTAGGATTGGGTAGCTGGGATTTGCGTGGAGCTCTGGCCTAGTGGGGATGGTGGTGCCAAGCACGATGTTTTGGTGTTGTTGTTTGTGGTGCCATGGAACCCAGGTCCCATGGAGGCAAGGTATGCATGCATGATAGCTTTGAGCCATCTCCTGTTCCCCCTCCTATATGTATTAATAGAGAGAGAAACTCCCATTATGAAGTCCTATAGGCACACAAGTTACCAGGGCTCTATTGAAAAATGCAGACTCACACAAAATATCTGAGGGTAAGAGCCCCTGTATTTCTAGAAATTACCAGGTGCTTCTGATGCTGCTGTTCTGAAGGCCACCTGCTGAGTAGCAAGATTAGGAAAAGGGGCATTAATCATCAGCATTTAGGGAATCTCAGTGTTCAATAGCTGGCACTGTGGCTGAAGTTTCTGGAGCCTGCAAGCTGTCAGCTTCCAGTTTCCATGGTCTCTTGCATGTGCATCTCTGTCTTTCTCTGCAAGCCTTTGTCAGCTGGTTTGCCCTTGGCTGTCATTACTGCTACAGGAACTCTGACCCCAATCTTATAGCTCCAGTGCCCAACTCTATTGGGCTATATATTTTTCATCTCTTTCTTTAGACTTTTTCCTCTAAAAATTCTGATGGACCCAGCAGGTCAGGTGCAAGTCATCGTGGTAGAGCCAGCAAGCAGAGCACTCAAGCCCCTTTTCAAATGAGGTTATAGGCCACTCCCAATGGTGGAGACTCAGAGATGGAGGGAAGTTGTAGTCCCAGTGAGCTGATTCAAGCCTCAAGATCAGAAACCCTTTTTTGTGTGAAGTAAAATAGCTTTATTTAAGAAAATATGAAGTTATAGACAGTTGGAGATGTGCATTTGTCATTATTTGCATGTTTTGAAACCCTAGTTTGATCCTAGCACTACCTAGACCCCTACATGGGCTTCTTCAGAGCAGAGAACGCTTGGGTGAATCGTGCCACTAAAGTAAAAGAAAGGACTCACACAAATCTAAGATTGAGATGTGGACAAACTCCAGAATGAGGAATGTGCCCAGATGACTTTTATTTTTTTCTTTATTTTTTTTTTTATTTTAGACACTGGGGTTTACAGAGTTGCTCATATACAGTTATTTCTGCCATTTAATATTCCAACACCAATCCCACCACCAGTGTAACATTCCCTCCAACCTTGTCACTAATTTTCCAATCTCCCTGAAGCCTCTCTTAGCAGGTACAGATTATTTATCT
The DNA here is from genome assembly GCF_024139225.1 of Suncus etruscus. Lineage (NCBI taxonomy): Eukaryota > Metazoa > Chordata > Mammalia > Eulipotyphla > Soricidae > Suncus > Suncus etruscus. The sequence goes on from NC_064855.1 coordinate 71,343,542, forward strand.
AATATTTCATGGTACAACTAAATGGTAATTATTGAAAAAAACTTCATTAAAAGAAAATTTGTGAAAATTGCCATAACTCACAATTTTGTCATTTTTTGACAAACAATTGACAAACAATTATGTCATCGTTTGAAGGGTTATTAAGTTGTTTATTGCTAGTTGAGCATTCTGATTCACACCTGGCAGTGCTCAGGGGTTACTCCTGGCTCTGTGCTCAAAAATCGCTCCTGGCAGGCTCAGGGGACCATATGAGATATCAGGAATTGAACCTGAGTCCATCAAGTCTACTGCATGCAGAGCAAACACCCTACTGCTGTGCTATCTCTCTGGCCCCATAGTTGAATATTCTGTTGTTGGTTTTTTTTTTAATTGAGCTTTTGTGACTCCTATGATAATTTCACATCTAATTTGGTATATTCCTATTGGGAAATTTGTATTAAAATTATAGGGATGCGACTGAGCAGTTCAGGACTTTGAGGATCTGTGGTGCTGAGTCATTGAGCTCATGAGCTCATATGGGGATAACAGTGGTTTGAAAGTGTGGCTGTTGGGTCTTCTAGAAGTGTAGAGGCAGTGAGGGGAGAGGGAGAGGAGAAGTGGTTTTCCCTGGCTCCAAATTGTCCATGGAGATATTAGCAACAAAACTGGCATAGGAGTCTCTGTAGAGATAAGTGAAAAGGTGGTAAAACTGAGCCATTGGCATGGTGGCACTTGTAGAGTAGGTCTGTGTGTGCAGATTCTAGGGTTTTAGCAGGTTGGGTAATTGCCCTGTCCCCCTCACAGGGAGCCCAGGGTGATAAGTCAGAAACTTTTATTTTGTTTTTGTTTTTTTGGGTCCTACTTACTGATGCTCAGGGGTTACTCCTGGCTATGCACTCAGAAGTTGCTCATGGCTTTGGGGACCATATGGGATGCCAGGGGATCAAACCAAGGGCTGTCCTAGGTCAGCTGCATGCAAGGCAAATGCCCTACTGCTGTGTCACTGCTCTGGTCCCAACTTTTATTTTCTTAAAAATAAAAAGATAGTTAAACTAGGAGCCAGCAAAAAGAGTTCAATGGGGTAAGCACGTGCTTTGTATGTTTTGAAACCAATTTGATCCCTGGACTACCTGGCCTCCAAGCACTATCAGGAGCAAGCATAGAGATGACATTAGCCCCTGAGCATCAGCAGTTGCCTCAACCCTGGTTCCCACAGAAAGAAAGATCAAAAGAAGTAAGAATTTTAGCATATACTTTGGCTGCCTACCAAAATGCAAATTTTTTTGAATTATTCATGAGGTATGGTGGGTATGCACCATGTGTTTTTTTTTTTTCTTAAGGCCCCAGAAGGAGCAAGGTTTTGGCAGGAGCCCTGAACGTCCTCAAAGGGACAGGACAAGGTGGAGTATAGAATCTAAGGCTGGAGTAGGGGAAGTGGGCTGGTGAGCTGAGATGGCTGAGATGGAGCCTTTGCAAGTTGGTCTTCAGGTCATTTTGTCTGTAAGGAGTGCTGTAGCATGCAAAGACCCCAGAAAGGTATCCTGGGAATAGCAGGCTAGGGTAGTGCCATTGGCACTGGCAAGTCCCTGCATGAGGAGGGACACCGCTCATAACTCATGGACTGTAGGACCTAGTATTGCACAGGTGAAGAAGTCTCCTGAAGATGGAGACTCCACTCTGCTCAAGGTAAAGCTCCCCGGTGGTGATTGCACCAACGGGGTTGCACAGGGACTGACTCTCGGCTTTGAGCACTGTTAGAAATGAAGGGACACTTAAGAAACAGCAGTACTTCCGAGAGCTCTTTGTTCACATAGAAATAAGTTTGCAAAAACAGTTGTGGAGGACTCTCAGAAGAAGGGCAAATGGTCCCCCAGGGGGAGGAGCTGGTTGCTTGCAGGAGCTTTGTTGCCAGCAATTATTAATTCTCTCCTGCTGGAGCTGTCTTGGGGGCCTCCTGCGCACAATAACATTAGGAGCGCTGGCAGCTGCAGAGGGAGAAGCCCTGCTCCCTTTCTGCGGGAGGAAGGTGGAACACTGCCTCGCCTCACAAGCTCGCTGCCTCCAGGCTCCTGCTCCTGAGAGGAAGGATCTGTGCTTGTGGGCCTGGGAGAGTCTAGGGAGGACACAGTGTTCCTGGAACTGGGGGCAGGTCTTGGAGAAGGGACAGAATCTGAGCTGAGAGACTGGAACCTATGCAGATCAGACCCAAAGAGGGTTCCAGGAGGGGCAGTCCCTGCAGGCCTAAAATATAAAAATAAAAGAGAAATTTTCAGGAGGAATATAATCTTTCATTGTCACAGCTAAGCTTGTGTGTGTGTGTGTGTGTGTGTGTAAATGAGTGAGAGAGAGAGAGAGAGAGAGAGAGAGAGAGAGAGAAAAGAGGGAGGAAAAAAGAAGACATGTTCTCTGATTCTTTTCTTGCTAAAATAACCCACATGTCAAAATGCTTGTAGGACAGAGAAGTTTAGCAGAAAGAAAACTTGGAGGTTTAGAAAATAGGAAAACTGGGTTAATGATTGCATTAGGCCTAAGAACTGTGATGCATTTCTTCTGGGTCTGGAGGTCTCTAGAACCTTCTTCCCATCTTTTTTTTTAAAGGACCAGACCACTCTGGATTGCTGGACACTATTGTGCAGGCTGTGCACTAAAATATCCCTGGCTGCCATTTTTCATGGTAAATGCCAAGTTCCTTGTGGCAGTTATTTAGTATAGGCTATTAAGTTCAGGATGATCTAGGGTAAAACTGTCCAATGTAGAGGCCAAGCTTTCTTTTTTTTTTTTTTTGTTTTGTTTTTTGTTTTTTGGGCCACACCCATTTGATGCTCAGGGGTTACTCCTGGCTAAGCGCTCAGAAATTGCCCCTGGCGTGGGGGGACCGTATGGGACACCGGGGGATCGAACCGTGGTCGCGATCTTGCCTTGGCTAGCGCTTGCAAGGCAGACACCTTACCTCTAGCGCCACCTCGCTGGCCCCGAGGCCAAGCTTTCAAGTCTTCAATGAGGTTCTTGTCTGTCTTGTGGCTCTTGTTCTTGTCTTCTCTGTGGTTCTGCCTATTCAACCCCCCGCCCCACCCCACTTACATACCTTCCCTTTTTTCTCCTTTGGTAAATCAGCTCTCTCCTTTGACTCTGGACTTATAACTGCCATAGGGGAAATAAACCTGACAGCAATGTGCTAAGGAAAAGTTGAATCTTAGATACAGAGAGCTGGAAGCTCAACTAGTCAGAGATGGCAAATCTTGTGCCACAGGGGTTTGGTTTATTTCATAAACGCAAAAAGAAAGCCTGTTTTGGGATGTCTTTTGTTTTCCATAGACCCACCAGTCTAGTTCTTTCAAAGCTGCCTGTTTAAATAAGTTGTGTTAATGCCCCCCTTCACTTCAGGTACGTAGGTATGTTTAAGCTTGGGGATCTTGGGTCTATCCCTCACTTTAAAGATGAGGAAACCAAGGCTCAAAGAGTTGACATGTGCTTGCTTAAAATGCTTATCATCTGCAAAATAACAGCACTGCAAGTGATGGGAGCTACAGAGAAAACTCAGGCACCAACCTTCAATGGAGAGTTATTGTTTAACATCACAGTCCTGGTCTCCTGAAGTTATTTGTCTGAGGTCTCCCCAACTATAAAATGAGAGTGTTGGACTACTTGACCTCACATATTCCTCACAACCCCTTTACTCTCTGATTTTTCCCCTGAGAAGTTGGAAAGATTATGCTGGCAGAAATTAATGGTGAGAATCTCAGGGGCTCACTCTCCAGAAAAATGTGTACACTGTTAATAACTAGATCAAAGCACATTAGAATCAACTATTTGATAGCTAATATCTGAGAAACTGAATTGCTGTATGATTCCTCTAATTTAGTTAAGATGGCCTAAAAATTGGATTGACCCTTTAGGACTCATTAAGCTGAATCAATACTGGCTTCTCATGTTGGCTTTGCTTCCAGCACGTGATCATACGATTTGCAGAGGCATCAGTTGCTTCACAGTCTGCATTATAGGTGTGTGATAAATAATTCGGCTAGCTTTGGCTTCATGGAAGGGGAAGATTTAAACTACTGGGATTTCTCCACATATTAGGAATGTGTTTGTTTCTCATGTTGAGACCCTTGAACCATACCTGATGGTTAATGGATGTGAGTGACTCAGGTTGTTGACTGGCTGAGTGTGTCTGAAAAATCATTCGTCTGTTTAGAAGGTGGAGATATTGAGCCAGTGCTATCTGTACAACCTCTGGGAAGAGCAGCAGAGCTGGTGATTGAATTCAGTCATGTAGCAAATGATCCAATTAATCAATGTATATGAAATGAAATCCCCATAAAAGCTCTGGATCCTAAGTGTGAGTGAGTTTCCCTGATGACAGTCCTTTTGACCATTGTCAGTCTGCACCAGGTAGTTATAATCTTTAAAGATGATAGAAGCTTTAAGGCTCCTTTCAGATCTCCCACAGTGAGTCTTTTCCTTTGGTTCTTCTTTGTAACTTGTACCTTAATGATACTATAATCATAATTGTAGTACCTTTCTGGGTTTTTTGAGTCTTATGAGCAAATAATTAAGTCTTAGGGAATAAGAGGCCCTAAATTTGTAGCCATCTAGTTAGAAGTGAGGACCAGCTTGGGAACTCCTGAATTTGTAGCTGGTGTCTGATGGGAGATTGGTCTTGTAGAGAACTGTGTTCTTTGCGAATGAAATCTGAACCAAGTCAGACAGTAGGAAAAACTAAAGGTAGGAAAAAACTAAAGAAGCATAAGGTATGTGAAGAAGGGCTGGTCAATGTAAGGAGTTCCAGAAACAGTCTCTTAAAATCTCCAGGACATACTTTCTTACAGATCTGTGGACACTTCTTTTTGCACTCTCTCTACTTTTCAAGCCCCAGTTCTCAGTCCTGAGGAATGTATTGGATTTTTCAGAGAGAACCACACATGGACTTTGTTTCAAAGTTAAAGTTGGCATCAGCTTTAACTTAATGCACAACTTTGAACAAGGAAAATTAGTTTTGACTTATTTCTCATCTGTAAGGTGTGTGTGTGTTTGTGTGTTTGTGTGTGTGTGTGTGTGTGTGTGAGAGAGAGATAGAGAGATAAGAACCTTACCTTACTCCATGAGTAATTCCATATAAAGTATTCAGATTTTACTCTGAATATAGGAAGACTTCCATAAATGATGCTGCTTCTTCCCCTTTCAGCTCTTTTGATAGAGAAAGCATGATAGATTTGGAGAGTCAGACCTGGGTACCAAGTTTTGCCATTGCTATTGCCTTGTTTTGGCATGATGCTTAGCTGCTTATCGGCCAATTTCTCATCACTTTAAGGTGTTCACTGATATTGTAGCATTATCCCCCAAAGCATAGAAGTGATGCATCTAAGCCTCTAACCTGTCATAAGTGTTCAGTGAATGTCTCTATCACTAACTCTGCTGGTGGATACTTGGTCAGGTAAGCTGTCTGTCAACGATACCCAGGGTTGGAGTCATGAGGAATTCTAGCAAGAGTATACAAGAGTGCAGTAACAGTATTAGAATTTCAGGAAGTCTCAGAAGACTAAGTGTTACAGAGGTCATCTCAAAATGAAAACTACAACCTGAAGGTAGGTTTGGTTAGATGTCTAAGGGAATGGAGTGGGAAAGGAGATTTTCTTGCAAAACAGCTGGGCTTGGCAAGCACTGGCAGCTCAGGCTTTGTCTCCAGGAAGGTGGAATCCATTGTTATTCTCCACAATGAACTTTTTTTATTTATATGTCACATTGTTGTTTGTTTATTGAATAGGTATTTGACAGAAGCATGCTCAGCAGAGCACATCAGAGGGAATGGTGTTTTACCAGCAAATAAATTAGAATCATGGAGTTAGCTAAAGCATAACTAAGTACATGGCATAAATATGTCATTTGGCCATTATGAATTCATTCATGTATAGTGATACTTAATGCATCTCTATCAAAACTTTAAATGAAATGTTCTTTTTATATCTGGCCTGTATTTTAATTACCCACAGCAATAATAACAGCAGCTCCTTAAGGACTCATGGCAGGCCAGCTGGGGCCTTCTGTAGGATTGATTGTCCCTGAAACTGCCCACAGGAGCTCAGAGTTGCCCCACCAGCCCCGAGTTCCCATTCCTTCTTCTCTCTGCCCTGCTTTTCTCTCTTCCAATAGCCCAGGAGGAATAGGCAGGCAAGGGGAGTGAGTAAGGCTTTGGGAGTAGGCCAAGGCACACAGGGGAATGATGTGCTGGAAATCAGTGCCTCCCCCATCCCCACCCCCAGGCAAGGCAAACATTTCCAAAGTACTCTTGACTGACACTTCAACCCCATTCCCTGTGGAGTTAGCTTTTTCCAGAGGCTTGCAAAAGACAGTTGCTCCTTCCCAATGCCCTTTGCTGATTTCTTTTCTCCTTGTGGGGAAGAAAGAAGGAAAAAAGGCCCTAAGAAAGCAAAGAAAGAGACTGTCACATTGCCCATTCCTTGACCATCCATCTTCTGTAGGGGTGAGGAGGTAGGTCAGAGAGACACCGGGAGGGGTGCAGGGCAGTTCCAGGCTGTTTGTCAGAGAGCTGAAAAGTTTTCATTTTCATTCAAATATGAATGCGATGGGAAAGAGCCACCACACAAGCTTTCTAATAAATAATCTGTACTCTGAATGCAGTTTAGTATGCTCTGGTCCTTTATGCTTTCTCACCTCCTCCCCCTCCTTACCCTTCACACACATCTAGGATTGTGTATCTTGTCACTGGCAATCTTAGGCTCCAAGGAGTATTATTTTATTTCCTTGACCAATCTAAAAATGATTGTGTGGGAGGTTTCAGGATATGCTGGGAACTCTGACAGCCCCTCCAATAAATGTGCATTTCTGATTTTGGTCTTCAAAGAACTCATCCTACAGGTTTCAGGCTGGAAGACTCAACTTGACATTTTTTTTTCTTTTGGTTTTTCGGGCCACACCCGTTTGATGCTCAGGGGTTACTCCTGGCTAAGTGCTCAGAAATTGCCCCTGGCTTGGGGGGACCATATGGGACACTGGGGGTATCAAACCGCAGTCCTTCCTTGGCTAGCGCTTGCAAGGCAGACACCTTACCTCTAGCACCACCTCGCAGGCCTCATGGCACTTTTGATTAGATTAAGGTTTATTTCCTCTTCCTCTTCCTTCTTATTTTCTTTTTCTTTTTTTAAATTTTTATATTTAATTTATATTTACTTTTCTATAACATAAATTTGAAGGCTCCCAGAAAAAAAAACCTCTAACAATTCCTATTACTCAACTCCTTTTTTCTGCATGTAGAAAATGGAAGGTAAGGAAAGAAAGTAAATGATCTTTTAGTAATGACTGTGTTTGGCCTGGAAGACAGGGCTTGCAGAGTAAATGGAGGACTGGGCTACAGGAATCTGAAGCTTGACATTACAGAATCTGTTCCTTATAGCATATGAACATTCTAGTCCTAGTGGAATGATGGTGTCGAGTTGAGTCCAAATCTTGAATGTGGCCACTACCTGCTTTTTTATAAATACTTTTTTAAAAATGTATGTCATTTACATAATATTTAAGAGACCTTTCAGTTAATCGGATATGCTTATTAGAATGAAATTTGAACTTAGAAATCACCTTGCGGGGCTGGAGAGATAGCATGGAGGTAAGGCATTTGCCTTTCATGCAGAAGGTCATTGGTTCTAATCCTGGCATCCCATATGGTCCCCTGTGCCTGCCAGGAGCAATTTCTGAGCCTGGAGCCAGGAATAACCGCTGAGCACTGCCGGGTGTGACCCAAAAACCACACACACACAAAAAAATCACCTTGCTCACCTCCCAGTTTTTGGAAGAGGAGGCCAATTATAGCAAGAGGAATCATAACTAGATTCTACAGCAGAGCTGGTGGTGTAAAATGGGCTAATCTCATGAAAGTATAGACAAGGAAGTAGTCTACTTTAAGTGTGTCACAAGTTATAATGCTAATAACTTCACAGTCTTTCATTACTTAAATTCTGGTAATTCTGGTAATACTTCCATTGCTTCAGTTCTTCAGTCCTGGAGACACAGAAAGCAGTCACTAGTATGTATCAATGCATGTGTTCAGGGAGGAAAAAATGACAGGTGAAAATATGTTAATTTTAGAAGGAAAAGAAAATAAAGAAAAAATGGTTATTATGTTGTTTCTATTTAGGGGTCGCAAGACCAAGGGTCAAGTTCCCCTTTGCAGACATTGTCTGGACTGTTAGTTTCCTAGAAGCCCTTTTAGGTTGGGAGAGTCTAGCAGAGCCTGAGGCAGTCTCAAAAAGTACTTGGGTTTCTCTATTCCTGTCTCCCACATTCAGATCATGGGGTAGTTGTTAGCATCTTGGTCTCATCCTCATCACAGTCAGACTGGGCCAATAGAAAGCATATGGAGAAGAGAAAAAAGTGGCAGAGAACGAGGGCACGTGCTTCTTTGGGTTCCTGTGGGGTCTCAGAAACCTTTGTGTGGGGTTAAATGCAGGTGCCAGGCTAAGGGGAGAAGTTAGGTCTCAAATCCAACTTGGCTTTTCAACAAATCTTGTGTCCAGGAGGCCAGAGAGATAGTACAGCAATAGGGTGTTTGCCTTGCATGCAGCTGATCCTGGACAGACAGTGGTTCGAATTCCATCATCCCATATGGTTCCCCAAGTCTGCCAGGAGCGATTTCTGAGCATAGAGGCAGGAATAAACCCTAAGCATTGCTGGGTGTGACCCCAAAACAAAACAAAACAAAAAAACTTGTGTCTAGAATGAGGTATTCAGGTGGGACTTGAGGAGTCCTTGAGGAGACTCTTTGGATTTGGGGGCATTTTTATTTGTTTTCAGCCACACTTAGGTGCTCTAGCCTCAAATGCTCTTCGTGGATGTCCTGTATACAATGGAGATTCTGTGAGCTGATCCAGTGGTGAAGGATAAGAGGTAGGAGTGTGGTTATAGGGGCTGAAGCCATAGTTAAGGAGCTTGCCTTGCATGTGGCTGACCCAAGTTTGGTCTTTGGCATCACATATGATCACTTGAGTCTAGCTACCCAAGCCCACATCTTTCCTAGGCCTGCCTCAGTGTTCTGGTTTAATAAATTGAGGCACAAAGTAGAGGGCAGAGGCATTTCAATGGGGGGTGGGAGGGCACATCTGCATTGAGAGAAAGAGAGAAAGAAAAAAGGGGGGGCAACAGCTGCTGGCTTGAGAAGAAAAGTTGAATTTTAATTAAAAATCCTGCCTGGGGCTAGAGGGAGTTTCATTTTTGGTGGTTGGGGGGGGGCACCATGTGACATGCCACCAACAATGCTTACAAATTGACATGGCTCTAATACTAGTGTAAAACCATGGTGCTCTGGAGGATTTCTCTTGCTGCTGGATTGATCCAGTGACCTCAGAGAGCATTCTGACATGCAGAGCGAGCTGTGAAGTGAGACTGGGACAAAAGTTGCTGGGACCGGTCCTGTTGATAGGAGACTGTGTGTATGCATTTCTTGGTGGGGAGCAGGGCACTGCAAGAGGAGAGCAGAGCCCAGCTGAAATCCTTTACAACTTGCAGGCATGAAACCTCTTAAATCATCATTGAAAAGTCATTAGATTTCTGGCAGAGGAGAGGGGTGCAGATTGCCAAGCGAGGACACAAAACCTCATTTTCTCTCCACAATACCTGTAATGAACTGGAAGGGCCGGGGTGGAGCTGAGAAACAGATTTCCTGCCATTGCTAAAGTCTCTTTTCAGCCTGGTTTGCCACAGTTTTACAATGTGTTAGAATTTACATTCACATGTTTGTTAACCATTCTTCAGCACAATGAAACGTTTTTTATCCATCTGACCTCAACCTTTGCCATATGGTATCACAAACTGTGGGTTGAAGTCAAGAGGTGGGAGGGAGATGTGGGAGGGTCAGCAGGAGGTCGGTGGGGTGGGCTGCACATTCAAACTGGGCCTCAAAGGAACTTATTTCCTGGGGTATACTGTATGTATAGTATTCTAGGGAGGCTGTTCTCACAAGTCCATTTACAAGGGAGAAATGCCTTGCATGAACCTGTGTGCTTTGCTATGGCTTGTGTCCCATGCTGTGATTGGTGCTAATTTTCATTGGAAAAGTGAAAGGCATTTGTGGGTCACATCTGCACAACTAAGGCCTGAAACTTGACCATTTTTTAGGAACAGAGAGGTCTTGGTGTGTGAGTTCCCTGAGGATGGGACTCCTGCTAACATGGAGCTCTGAACATCACTTTCCACTCTCTGGGGGCATAGTATATATTAGCTTTACACAATAATAAGTACAAGCATGGCAGCATTGAAGGTCAACAGTACAAAATTCTAGTTATAAAGTAAATCATGAGAGGTAATGGAACCCACAGTGAGAGTAGTTAATAGTGGATTATGTATCTGAAAGATTTTGTGTAGATTTTTAAAACTCTTTTTCACACATACACAAAAAAAAATTGGTAACTATGCATGACAGATGTTAACTAGACTTAGTGTGCTGATCATTCTGCACTAAATATAATTGGCAAATCAGTATGTTGTACACTTGAAACTAATGTGAAGTTATGCCAGTCATTTCTAAAACAAAACAAAAAAGAACCAGCCAACCCAGGGACATTTCACAGTAGGGTATACATCGCTTTACCTGCTTGGAGGACAGAGAACTGTCAAGAGTTAGACTGGGCTTTTTGTTCCTGATACAGGATAAATTTGGATTTGGAAAATTAAGTGTTCCATTGAGTCTGAACTATTGATGAAGAGACCATTCTGTACTTTTGACCACCTGAGACCAGGGATATAGTATTTTTAGTTAATTCTTGGTTCACTAGTACAAGGCCAAATGAACAACTGGGAAAAAAAATTAACTAATGCCAATATGGCAATCCAATGAAAGACACACCCAATCCAGCCCGAGTTACCCACCATTTTATACTTTCTTCTCCTTCTTGCTCCCTTCCAGAAAGGGGTGCTCTGGAATTAAGAGGCAGGGTTTGTCTTATTTTCAAAGATCTCTCCTGAGAATAGGGTTGGCTTTTTATTGCAATCTATCTGAATTGTATCTCTTGACTTTGGTTTGTTAGTCAGTATGCTTATTATGGATAAGGGTTTAGGCCCATTGATCTTCAGACTTTGAACTATTCTCAGGAATGTAGATCTATATAGTTATTCTATTAATTCCTCAATACCCTTGAGTGCTACCCATATAACAGAAGCTGGTGAACAGCAATGATTGAAAAAGAGATAGGAGTTCTGACTTTGTAGTAAAGTCATTTAATCGGGGTTCTTATGATTTGATTAAAGTATAAATCACCTTTATAAATAACATACAACATTTCACGATACACTACAATGTGTACCTTTTCCTCTAACTTCTTGAGAGTAGTTCAGTTGGCACATATCAAATATACCTATTGTACACATGACCTGATGCCTTTTGAAGCATCTAAGTCTATGCTGTTTGATGCTGGACCCATAAAGATCAGATGAAACACCCATTATCTCTAGTCCTCTGAGGACTGACATTTTTAGAAAGAATTTCTTTGCATGAACAGCCAAGCTCAGGGCTCATAAGGAGCTCATTCATCAGTTCTATAAATTACTTTTTAAAAAACTGCTCTCATTCTATCTTTCCCCAACATGTTCTCTCACTCTGGTTTGACTGAAGTGAACACGGCTCTCAAGGCTTCCAATTTGGAATCTAACTTCTTATGTGGAACTTTCATTAGCTCCCAGCAGGAGCTTCGCCTGAAGCTTTTTTCCCCCCTTCTTTCAGTGCTTGGCTCTGCAAACCTCCTTTTCCCTTAATTGATCAATTTTCCTGTTCAGAAATAGACATAATCAGATATATTGCTCAGTAGCCTCTCTGAGAAAGCATTAGCTTCGTCTGCTTAGACAGGCATTAGGTTCCACACCCCTGAGGGTTGCTTTTCTTTTTCAAGAAAAATTAAATGACTAAGTAAGAGCATGTTAAAACAAAGTTGTATTACTGCTTGGCATTTAATTGAGAAACTTGCTAATGTGTCCTTTGAACTCTTGGTTTCCCCTTTCCCTGAGGAATTGCTGACACTTTGCTTTAATGGCAGCATAAAAATCTCAGTTTGACTCCAGTGGCGGTATTTGGGCTTTAAGAATGCAAATTGTTGTTTTTACTGCATTCTTTGGTCTAGTGATTCTGACAGCCACCACTTCTAAGTAACTGACTGCTTAAAGAAAATTTCTAATTTGGAGGGTTCTTTAGCTTTTGGGGATCTTCAAGTGCAGCCCTGGTGGTTGACATTAGCAATGCCTGCTCTTACATGAGGTTACTCTGCAAAGGAAGTCAATTTGGTGCATTCCTCTAGCTCCCCCAGAGTGATGGCCCTGTGTGAACATTGCTATCCCTGAATTAAGAATGGTAATGGTGATGGTCAGTAGATGGGCTTTGAAGAAATGAAGACCTGCCTGGGTTTGACTCTGTTCCTATCTCTGTGTTCTGGCAAGACTCAGCAATGTCCCAATCTCAGCTTTTGCAAATGCTCAATATAAAACTCAATTCATCTCTCAGTGGGGCCAAAGATGCCTTTCCAAAATTTCCAGTGTTTGTTACCAAGACCTCAGTAGGTCACTCATAGTCAAATATGCTTCATTTCCCTTCTTCCTTGCAGTGTCACAGATTTGGGGGACAGATCATTTGCCCTGGTTGTCATCAGCCCACAAATATCTTAACAGTGTCCATTGTTCTGTTGAATCTTGGACATCCACCCACCTCAGAGTGGTACATCCAGTCTCAAGGTGCCTTCTATTCCTCTCTATGTTGACTTCTCAGGGCTGTGGGTCTCTTGTCCTTCATGCTATATGTGAAAAGCTCATGCAATAATCTTGTTGCTTCCAGGAAGCACTGTCGGGTAAAATCTCTACTGTGCTGCTAAGGTATCCTATCTTTCTCTCTCTTCTTCCCAAGACTCTGCTTGTTGGTCAGAGTTGCTAATTCGTTCTCTATGGGTCTAGCAAATTCCACTGTGCCTTATCTCTTTCACCAGAAAGAAGTTCTTCTAGTCACCAAGGAAAACTTCGTTTTTTAATTTTATTTCCATTCACCATCCATTTACCCTTTGCTCAAGAGACTTTTGAGTCTTTTAAGAAGATTGGATGTTTAGGATGGCCGCCTATAAAATTTCTTCCTTTTACTTTTCTCTCCTGTATTGTCTGTCTGCTTCCTAATGCCTTGAGTATTGACTGATCCAGCAGTTTGAATTGTGAGCAGTAAAGAGGTGAAAAAGCTACCAAAGGAAATATAGAAAATCAGATAATAATTCTAAATATTATCCTACTCCACAGGGATAATGACATCCTCCTTCCAGAGCATTGTAATAGAGTTCAAAGTGGGAAATGCACCATGTTGAGATTCTTCAATAATAGGTGGTCGATCTGTGCAGTCCTTCCTTTTCTCCATGGGCCAGAGGCTGTGCTGAGAAAAACGGGTCTTGCCTTTTCTTTTGTTAACCCTGCTTCATTCTATATGAATATGCTTGTTTTCCTAATCTCAGTATGTTTTTTTCTTCTTCCCCTTTCTTCCCCCTTTTCTACCTGTATCTCTAAATCATTGATTAAGTCTGCAGTTTCCTTCCCTCTCTTCCCCTCCCTCTTTATTTCTCTGTCTCTTTCTCTCTGCTTTCTTCATTCTGTTGCCAAACTATAATCAAAGTCTCCCCGTAAATTCTTTTTGTACATAGCAGCCAGAGGGGGCTAAAGAAAAAACAAAACAAAATCCCATTTCTTATTGACTTGGCTTTTGTGACCTGATAAGAATGAAATGTCTGGACTGGGATTGTGGCTCAGTGGTGAGGTACATACCTTGTATGCAGGAAACCTGGATTTGATCTCTGGTAGTACAAAAGCAATAAGTTAATTTCTTTATAGAACCTTTGAAAGTCTGGAGAATCTGCCCCTTGGCTGCCCCTTGAACTTCACTGTATGCAACACTGTACTCACTTTCCAGAGCTGGCATACTCTGTGCCACGTGGCATTCCCATTCTTCATACTCACAACTTTTTCATGCCCTTTCTGGTCCCTATACTGACCTTTGACTCACTTCCTGATTTTCATCTTTGAGAAAACATTTTGAGAAAACATTGATAGTTGAGCCTCTCAAGTTTTTTTCCTATCTTACTCTGAAAATACTTTTATTTCTCCTTATCATCTTTTCCTCTAAGAGCAGACAAGCCTCCTGTCCTTTCTTGCCCAGCTTTTCCTTTGTAAACAGCACCTCAGAGCTGCCTGGAAAAATAAAGAAAATTCAGTTACAGTCGACTAGATAGCAAACATATATTTAAGGACAAGTATGTGCCAAATGCTGCATAGGACAGGCTTAAACTAAAAGTTTATTCACTATCTAAAATTCAAATTCAGTCGACTATCTGATAGTTTTATTTGCTCATCAAACCCTCCCTATCTCTCAAAAGAGTTTTCCTTCCTTTCTTTCCACCTCCATTGGGTGCTTTTTCATTTAGCTTTCAATCCTTCCTAAGCTGGTTTTACTGAAAAAACTTTCAGGCTTGTGTAAATCATTCCTTTGATTCTATTTTTTTTAAATGAGTACCCCAACTCAGTTGCAACTTCTTGTTAAGAAGCAAGTTACCTTCTATGGTTTACGGCTTTGGCTTTGCAACCTGATTTTCAGTTTTTCAGTTCAACACTGTTTTTAAATATCACAGATGCTTTCCAAATTCCCTCTCCAACAATCTTCATATCCAATTAGGCTTTTCATCTGGGTGTCCCGCAGATATTTCCCCCTGCATACTCTGTGCTCCCAAATGTTCAACAGTTAACTTTTAATTGCCCTCTTGTAATTTATCCTCTTTCAGTTCTAATTGTTGTAATTTAAAAGCATCTACATAGATCTAGTTGCTTTGCTAGAACCCTGGGAGTCACATTTCCCCTTACTTATCTTCCCCAATATAATAGGCTATCAGGTTTTATGGCTTCTGTCTATGAAATGGCCGCTTTTTAGTTTCTTCTGTTTACCTCACTACTTTCTTCCCCGGTTTCCTTTTATATTAGGCTTCTTTCATTTCTCATTGGAATCAGTAGCATTTGGGGTCAAAGGAGATGCAATATCTGGTGGCGGCGGGGGGTGGGGGGGTGATGCTAAGGGATTATTCCTGACTCTGCACTTAGGAATCTCTCCTGACAAGCTCCTGTGATGTTGGGAATCACACCTGTGTGATGGAGCATTTTGTATTTTTGGTGAATCTATGACAAAGGACCCTCAAAAAATAAATTAAAAAAATTAAAAATAATAGAATTTAACCCTTTTTGATAAGGGTAATAATCTCTTTTTTTTTCCTCTTTTGGTAACATTTTAGGTTTCTTGAGGTAACATGGTCACAATAGTGTTGTGTTTATGCTTTTGATATACCAAGTTACTCTAACTCCAGTATCAAAGTGATAAAGATCCTCTATGAATGATCTTTATGTCACTCTGTAGTTCACTACACTTTTACCTCTCCCTTCTTAATTTGTTATTTAGGGGGGTGTATTATACACCCATGGTGCTCAGGGACTACTCCCTGGTTCAGCGCTCAGAAATCATTCCAGGCAGGGAACTGTATTATATCAAGAATTGAATCAAGTCTTCATGTAAAGCATGAACCCCTTGAGCTATTTCTCTGACTTCCAAAGTCTAATATTTGTTTTCATTGGATTATACCTATTCCTCTATTTTATTTTTCCTATGATATGTCAGAATGAGATCATCTGATATTTGTTATTTTTCGCTGACTTTTTTTTCTTAATATGATACTCTTTAGCTTCATCTAAATTGTAGCAAAAGGTTGTACAGCATAGTATTTCATTTTATTTTTCTATTTATCTGTAATTGAATATTTAGGTTGTTTTCAGACGTTGGCTATTGTAAGTAATTCTACAATTGACATAAGTATCCGTATATCTTTTCAAAAAAAATTTTAAGGACTTAGAATAGATACCAAGAAGTAGAATAATTGGGTCATA
Organism: Suncus etruscus; assembly: GCF_024139225.1. NCBI lineage: Eukaryota > Metazoa > Chordata > Mammalia > Eulipotyphla > Soricidae > Suncus > Suncus etruscus. Next base: position 71,359,463 of record NC_064855.1, read on the forward strand.
TGATAGTTCTATTTTTAATTCCTTGAGAAGTCTTCCTACTGTTCTCTATAGACCCCAACCAGTTGACATTCCCATTAATAGTGAATGAGAGTAAGGATGATATTCTTTATTTTAAGAATTCAGGCCCACTGACTATGGTCTTAAAAATAGTACTGGCAGTTTAAGAGATTAAAATGCAATAGAGTGTTTCCACTGTGTTACAAAAAGTTAAAAGTTAAATGATTCTGTTTCCATATTTTTGAAAATTCAAAGCTGAGTATTAATCTTCTGCTTAAAATTCTTTATTGCATTTTCTTTCAGTCACATGAAGTCTGATCATTGGCACGACACAAAAATGATTTTCACTAACTGACGCCTAGGTATTTTTCCAAAGTGTATTCCTTATCTTGTCCATTTCCTTCATACAGTGTAAGAGAGTACAAAAGGAGGATTAGAGCTCTGGTAACTTTCTGGAGGTCAAGAATTGTCTTTTGAGTCTTTCACCATTGTCATCCCAGCTCAAGTCTAACAAGGCTGCTCAAAATTTTCCATTCTGATCCCTTTTTGCTTGAGAAATACAACATGGGCAAATGATGCCAGAAACATCTTGAATTCATTATATGTTTAATGTTGAATTAATTTTTGGTCATTGTGCAATTTACTGCTTTACTGTTGCAAATTTTTCTTATTGTACAACCCTACATTTGGTGAGTCACTTTGTAGAGTCACTACAAACAATTTAAGAAAGTTAGCTGTGGGGCTGAAGATATAGCACAGCGGCTTTTGCCTTGCAAGCAGCCTATCCAGGACCTAAGGTGGTTGGTTCAAATCCCAGCTTCCCACATGGTCCCCTGTGCCTGCCAGGAGCTATTTCTGAGCAGATATTCAGGAGTAACCCCTGAGCACCGCTGGGTGTGGCCCAAAAGCCAAAACCAAAACCAAAAAAAAAAAAAAGAAAGTAAATTGTAACACATAGTATGTGCTTAATAAGTAAAAGGATGATTGGTAAGGATAAGATGAATGTAAACAATTATTTTGGGAGAGAGAAGGACAAGAGGCATTAGGGTCATGAAACAGCAGTGGACTAGTAGATGGTATGGAGATTAGGGCTTATGGCCCCCAAATGCCTATCCCCTGTCATACCACTCATCTGTGAAAGCCATGATATAGAAGTAGATTGTGTAGGAGAATTTTTGAAGATGCACATGTAATTGTACATGTTGACAATTGGTATACCTGGATAAGTAAAAATAATCTATTTTTTTCTCTTTTCCCCATTTTAGGAATTGAACCAGAACCTGTGCTACTGAGCTACATTCTTAACCTAGATAGAAGTAGTTTTCTTTCTTTTATTTATTTTTTTTGTTTGTTTTTTGGCCACACCCGGTGACGCTCGGGGGTTACACCTGGCTATGCACTCAGAAATCGATCCTGGCTTTGGGGACCATATGGGATGCTGGGAATTGAACTGATGACGTCTGGCCTGGCTCAGCTGTATGCAAGACAAATGTCCTACTGCTGTACTATCGCTCTGGCCCCCCAACTTGGGTTTGATCCCCAGCATCCCTGAGCCTGCCAGGAGTGATTCCTGAGCACAGAGCCAGGAGTAATCCCTGAGTGCAAAAAAACAAAATCCCATACCAAACAAATAAGAAATACAAATTTTTTATTTTGTTTTTGTTTTTTGGGGCCACACCCAGTGACGTTCAGGGGTTACTCCTGGCTATGTGCTCAGAAATCGCTCCTGGCTTAGGGGACCATATGGAGCGCCAGGGGATTGAACCATGGTCTGTCCTAGATTAGCGCCTGCAAGGCAAAAACCCTACCACTTGCACCACTGCTCCAGCCCCAAAAGTAATTTTCTTAAGGCCACAATAGTAATCTCTTTATCAATGATCTTAAGTCAGGGTTTAGGGCTAATAAGATTCCCTTTTTGGGGGCTGTTAAACAAAGTACTGTCCTGGTAGAGATTGTTGATTTTTTATCTACCTCCACCTAAGACAGTTTGTGTAGATACTACAGTCTGCATAGCCATTGAGAGTCTATTTTGAGTTGTATCTCTCTGTATGGTCCCTGGACAGTTACCTTCCCAATCAGCACTATCAGTAGAGGGCAGCTCCCACACATCGTCCCTGTAACTCCCTCTGGTGGCCATTAGTATGTTGCACACCTGTCAAGTTAGGTTGAAATAGACCAAGAGCTATTGCAATCCAACATATACTCTTCTTCCATGGGGGGCAAATCTCCTGTTCTCTGGGTGACTAAGACATCTTCTGAATCCATGTAGAGGGCACTGGGCAACAATACCAGTCTTTCCCTCTTATTGTAGGGTATACTCATTTACTCATTTCCCTTACCTATCCCATAGTTCCATGAAGGCAATGTGGGAAATTAATAAAATCACTTTGAGAGTTATGAGTGATTTATCTTCTATGTGGTAAAACCACCAATTGATCTTATGATGTTCTTTATTTGCATTAATTGCAACAAAGGGGAACATAGATTCCAAATGGTGGGATTGCAGCTGACAGTTCTGATTTATGAAAATAAAGAATAGGGGACTAAAAAGAAAAAATAAGGAAAATAAAGAATAGTATGGAGATGTCATCTAGTCAATAACTTTGGTATTCTGAGACTGCTCCCATTTTTAAGTTGATGGATTCGCATAGTTTATGATCATGTTACTCTGGGGTGGGGGCAGGGGAAACAATCTGGAGATATTGAGTCTTTCCCTCAATTTCCAGCCTCACTGCAGCACACAGCTCATGCAAAAACTGTCAGTCTGATGCCCAAGTTGTCATTTTCCTCCTGCTGCCTCTCTCCCTAGAGCCTGTTGGAGTCTCCTTGAGGCAGCTGAAAGAGTGACAGACATGTTGTATAGTGGGGCCATTTAAGGCAGCCACGTGAGGTGTGGAAAATGTGATTTATAGGTATTTTTCCCCCAGGGGAAAATGGATTTCATTATTTTTCCACCTCAGGTAAGGGGTAAACCTCTGGTCTTGACCTTGGGAGGTTGTGCAGCTATAATAGTGCTGGCTGAAATGCTGATATAGAGTAAAACCTCATTAAATCAATATTGGTTATTCAAAATCATGCTTGATTGGAAGCAACTGCTTTCCCTCAGCTGTCTGATGCCCCACTGTTCCTGGAGCAAAAATATTAGCTACTCTAAAGTGGGTTAAGCTGGTGAAGTTTTGTTGGTCCTTGGAGTTTCAAATTAATAAGGTTTTCTTATTTTTCAAATAGGGGATAGTTTTAAAGCACCAACTCCAGTATTGACTATGGTTGACTGTGGTCACCTGCAAGTTTATTAACAAAAAGTTCCTGTCTGGTTCATTAAATACAAAAAGACATGAGTTTTTTTTTTGTTGTTGTTGTTCACATATACATAAGGATTTACAGTGTCTGCTTTTTGGAATAACTAAGCGTATGGGTCCCTAGGAAAATAGAAGTTATGTAAATAAACAGTCCTGGCTAATGATCCATGGCAGCAAGCTACGAGAGTACAGATGGATGAATTCCATCATCACTGCAAAAGCTTCTTTTAGCTGGAGTGGGGCCAGACTGAAGGATTTGGGAAAGAGTGGAAGTTCATGGGCGATCTTTAACAGTTTTCTTTTCTATCATCTCCCTCCAGTCGAAACATCAGCACACATCAGCATTGGTATTTTGGGTTTTTAATAAAGGATATAAAAGTATCTCAGAAGAAAATAGGTAAGCATACAGACATAATCAGAAAAGAATTAGGCAGCAATTGTGTATTTATCTTCATGATCACTAAGGAAAGTTCCAGATTTGGGGCATCGGGACTTGGACCTCACCCAATAATACTCAGAGTTTACGCCTAGCTTTGTGCTCAGCCCCTGTTGGTTTTGGGGTTACCATATGACTCAGTGGTTAGCAACCTGCGGCTCGAGAGCCACATATGGCTCTTTTTTTTTGGGGGGGGGGCACACCCTGTGACGCTCAGGGGTTACTCCTGGCTATGCGCTCAGAAGTTGCTCCTGGCTTGAGGGACCATATGGGACACTGGGGGATCGAACCACGGTCCGTCCTAGGCTAGCGCTGGCAAGGCAGACACCTTACCTCTAGTGCCACGGCGCAGGCCCCACATGTGGCTCTTGACACTTTTAATTTGGCTCTTCTGTGTGCCTGGTGGCCACTCCAAGAATCAGAACTCTGCTCCTAGCCTCTGTCAGTGCGCACCCTGTGTGGCTCTCAAAGTAAATTTCAATCGTGGTTTTGGCGAGATTTGGCTCAGTTGAAAAAAAAGGTTGCCGACCACTGCCATATGTAATCATGTCAGGGATTGAAACAGTCAACCATGTGCAAGGCAAGTATCTTAACCACTGCACTGGCCCAAAGTTTCAGATTTTTAGTGATGTGTGCAGAACACCAGAATACTAGGCACCCTTAGACCTTCAGCGATTTATTATATATTTTCTTGCTTAACATGTTGTTTATACCCTGTTTTTTAGGGTTCAAACGAGGCAAACTGAATGTCTATTTTAGTCATCCTTTCTTTCCCCACTTTGGTCTCTCCCATGGTTGAAGCCAGGAAAATGCCTATTGTTTGTCCTTACTTACTTTTTCTCTTCCAGTCCCTCCAAATTTCCAAATCTTCATTGCAAAAAAGGAGAATGGATTCAGGTGGTGTTTAGTGGGTCCCCTGAGGCATTGCACATTTGATTTGAAGATAGAGAAGATTAAGAAGTCGACTTTTGGCTGCTTCAGGGTTCTGCCACAGGATCTTTTGCCATCAGTTAATATGTTGAATAAAGAAGAAGGAAATGTCCATGAAAGAGAGTCACATCCTCAAATTCTTCATAGTTAAAGTATAGATCTTATATCAGAAACTAAGTAGTGGGAACCAAATCAGTCTTAAAGGAATATTCTTGATAACGTGTAGTGACCTTTATATGTTCAATTCTCTGCTTATACCTCACGTGACTACCTGTTTATTTTGCCCATCTGGAATATTTTTACAATAAATACTTTATTTGAATAACCATGAAATACAATGACAAATTTTCTCGTGATTGAATTTCAGTCATACAATGTCCAACACTCATCCCTTCTCAAGTACACATTTCTTTTTTCTTTGTTTTTTTTGGGGGGTCACAGGGGTGCTCAGGGGTTACTCCGGGCTCTACACTCAGAAATCGCTCCTGGCAGGCTCGGGGGACCATATGGCATGCCAGGATTCGAACCATCATCCTTCTGCATGCAAGGCAAATAAATGCCTTACCTCCATGCTATCTCTCCAGCTCCAAGTACACATTTCTTAACACCAGAGTCCTCAGGGTTTTTTGTTTGTTTTGGGGGGGACACACCTGCCAGCTGGAATCTTTTTTTTGGGGGGGCACACCTGGTGATGCTCAGGGGTTACTCTTGGCTATGTGCTCAGAAATCACTCCTGGCTGGGGGACCATATGGGACGCCAGGATCGAACCGCAGTCCATCCTAGGTTACTGTGTGTGCAAGGCATATGCCCTACCACTTATGCCACTGCTTCGGCCCTAGCCAGCTGGAATCTTGAACTACAAATATCCTCTTGTCTCCTCTTACCTGGCCCTCTTACCTCTTACCACTTGTCCATGTAATATTTTGCACAAATCTGATACATGAAAAATGAAATCGACAAAACTAAGAAATATGGACATGGCCTACCCCTCAACAAATGGAATCTTTTCTGATCTCTGTGAACCATAAACTTTCCTAAGAATATTTGTAGGATTCTTCCATTAATATGCAATGTTTGATAGGGGCCTTTCTATAGAGTGAGCAAGATAGTCCTCAAGGTAGGTCAAGGGAAGAGTGAACATGAAGAGTTTGGGGACAAAATGCATCTAGGAAACCTATAATCCAGGGTAACTGAATTGGAAGAGCATCTGAGGACACTAAGTTCTCAGTTATGAAAAGAGTTTTACTTTTCTTTACTCCTTAGCCCCTTAATTTCCCCCCAAAACATTGCTTTCTCAGGACTGCAATAAAATGGACTCTGCTTGTGATTTGTCTAACCACAATTAGTCTTCCTTTCTCCTGCTAGACAGTAAAGCCAATAATGACAGCAAACATTCTGTCTCCTTTAAGAAAGGCAAAGAGCCAAAAATCATTAGAACTGGGAGTTGATGTCAGATTGATAATGCAGAGATGTGTGCTTCACATGCCATATGCCCACCAAGTTTTCACGAAATCTTTGGGAGTTTTCAACCAGGCATTCAGGAACAATCCTATTTTTATTCCTAATAATTTTTCTTCCTATATATCTGTACTAGTGAAAATCTCCCTTCCCAAAACAGAACAAAACAACAACAAAATACCAGCTGAGCCCAGAATTTTCTGTTTATCATAACTCATTTTCCAGGGGAAGGGGAAGAAAGAGGGAGATAGATGGAGGGGAAGTGAGAAGTGGGGTACAGAGGTACTTCAGGAACAAGCATGAACAAGATTGTAAGAGAAGAGGAAAAAGGGAGAGATTGAGAGATAAAGGAGTTGATACTGGGTGAGAAGGACAAGAGGTGATGAGTGTATGTGTGCATGTTGGGGGAAATAGATTGCTTAGAAAACAATTGTAATCTGGAGAGAGTAGAAGGGTTAACACATTTGTCTTAAACGTGGCCAATCCTAGTTTGTTCCCCAGCGATTATTTCCTTTTGCCCCATCTCTAGCAAGCCAGTTGTGACCTCAAACCAAAACCCTTACCATCCATACCCCCTAAAAAGAAAAAGTCAATGGAACAGAGGGAAATGCTAACTTGATTGACTAGCTTTGGCTAGTTCTTTCACCTGGGCTCACACCCAAACACACCAGAGAGGAGAGTGTAAAAATAGATGGAATTTATCAAATGTGGTTGAGCAGATTGCTCCCTAGGGGGGTGTTTCCAGGGCCCAAATGGTAGGATCCCAACCATTTTGCACTGCAGAAGAGGTAATTTACTTCACACAAGTGAACAATTGGCTCCTGGGGAGAGTATTTCTTCCATTCTGCTCACAACAGAATGGGGTCCAATATTCTCAGCCTTGTTGGTGGGAATTACATACCCATAAACTAAAGAAACCAAGAAAATGAAAATATTTCACAATTATTTAGATGAGGAAAAGGCAGCAAATCGTTCTAGGATTCCAGCCTCGGGCTCCATTGCCTGTCTATGCCTGGCAACTCAGAATGTTTTAGAAAATCATGCCTATAAGCTAGAGACAGGACATCCACTTCTAAGCACTGGCAGTGATGATTATTTAAGTGTTTAATCTCCAGTGTTCATCCCAAAGTGCAAGTTTCTTAACTCATTCCACATGTGCTGGGAAAAGTGATTTGGACTCTGATGGAGTTGTCAGCTGCTGGATCCTCTGTTCTCGGTGTCAAGGTTTTCTCAGTAGTGGACTTAACAGTTGCATTTTTCACCTACAAAAAGAATTGCTATCAGAAAACCAGACAGCGCATAATTGTATTTTGTGAATTGACGGCAAACTACTCCGTTTCAGCCAAGGTCCAAAAGCTGATAATGTTCCACCAGGAGAAATGGTTTATGTGAGAAAGAATGTGTTTTGGGGTGCTCATCTTTACTGGAGGGTAGAGTCTTGCTTGAATTTTTAAAAAATTCTTATCCAATGTGCATCCAGAGGCTCAGAATTCTTAGCAGCTTGGGTGACTTCTGCTGTATTAGTGTAAATGCAAGACTCCCAGTAAGACTGGAGGCTCTGGCATCAATGAGAGCCATCATCCAGTTTTTCAAACCTACTAGGGAAGAAAATAAAATTTCCTGCCCATCAAAAATTCCTTCTGGCCTAGCAGCAGATGTTCTGGCACTTTTCCTCCTGTTCTGTTGGACACCAAAACACAAGGCAGCTGAGCCTCCATGCACACCAATGGCTTCTCCTTGTCTGTGTCCACAGCACAATCCAGATGCTTCCCCTAAGAAGCATCAGCTGCCACTGTGGGCCACACTTGATCAGCCAAAGCTGATTTTGGGAATTGACTTTCTTTTCCTTTTTCTATTGAGCTCGACATTATGACTGTTTAGTTTTCTGTAGTGCCAGTTTTGACCTTTTTTTTTTTTCAATTGGTATTTAAGAAAGGTAGAAATTCTCCCTACCAGGCAAAAGAAAAAGCTGCACCATGAGAAAGAGTGAAGTCAGAGTCTCTGCAAAGTTGTTCTTTTATCCTCAGACACATTTCCACCTCTGCTTGCTGTTCATCTCTCTTGGAACATTCTTTCCTCTCCCATCAGCACCCACTTACCTGAATTTTGCTCTTGCTTCAAGACTCATTTAATTCCATTTGCTTCGTGAAAGGTTTTCCATTGATGCATTCTCTCCCTCCCCTGGTCTCCTACATTACCTACAATCTGTCCCAGAATTAAATGTAAATATAGATCAAGGCTTGCCTTTCTTTTGTGCCACCCTTACTCCTCAACCCCACCCAAAGAACTCATATGTTCTGAACAGTGCAGTGCTAGTCTCTGATTAGCTTTGAGCAAGATTTCTTCAAATTTGAAACATTGAAAAGATAAGTCAAACCTCTTTCTCCTAGTAATAGTGCCACTCCCTGCCTCCACAGCTCTTGTAATTTCTAGATATATTCAGTGCAGATGAAAGATTATCATGTGGGTAGAGCATATTCTCAGGCAGTGAGGAGGCCACTAAAAGTGAAGGTTCACCCAGGAAAAAGCCCGCCTATTGTATGAATAGTGTCTGAATGTCTCTAGAGGAGGGTTTTTAGAAGTTGGTCTTCAAACCCCTGAAAGACCCTTAAACAAAAAATAGATGAGACCCTGAATACCAAGAGGACATAGAATGGGGAATAATTAATCACTAGGTGGGTGATAGTAAACTGATCATGAAAGGAAGCCTTTGCTTTGTTTCTCACGACTTAGATCAGAATCAAAGTTCTTTCCCCTGACCTCTACAAGGGAGAATCACAGAGGCATGTCATGGTATATTGAATGATGGCTTTCATGGCACCCTGGTTGATATTCAGAGCAAAATGTTCTGACTTGGACTGTCCTAGACCTAGTAACTCAGTTTATTAGAGTAACTCAGGTGATAGAATGTCTGCATTCTGCCATGTCATTTCCCAGACATACACAGCTTGTGAGTTGCATGGCAGCTGAAGTCCAGTGGACATAGTGGTACTGGTATCACTGTGAGCTTTCCAACATTCTATGATGGAGGGTAAGAGGAACTGTGCTCTTAGGATGGAACCCAGTTTGGAAATGGTAGGGACAAAAGGTTCAGCACAGGACACCTGCTATATACCAGGCATGACACACAAACCATCAGAATTCAGATTCTCCTTCATACTTCAAATTGGAGGCCTTAATTAATGTTCTATTTTCTAAAGACTCTGCTGGTTTCATAGCAATAACTCCCCATTATCAGAGGTGTTTGGAGTGAGAATGCCTTAGAAAAGCTTTAAAATACCTGCTCCACTCTTCAATTCATTCTGCTGATGAAAGCATTTTGCCTGTAGGCCTGGATTCAGGGACAAAAGCTGTGTTTGTAGTCTGGGTCCCTAAGGCCACCAGGGAAGAGAAGTTCTCTGTAGCACTCTCTCACTGCTCTCAGTTTCTGCAGGATAACATTTAAGGGCAGTCTGTATTTTTTTTTTAACAAATTATGCTATTATGGACAAAGCTGGAATTACTTCTAATCATTTCGCAAGGGACATTTTAAAACTCACAGACAATTTTGCTCTTTTGTCTGTGTGGAAAGGACCCATTTAAACTTTCCAGCTATATTAATTTTTAATTTAAATTTAATGAAATTAATTCAAATTAAGAAGGTGACCATTATCAATTTCCTTTCCTATTAGTTCCTTAATGCTTTGGCAAATTGCATTCTAAACTTCTCCTTCAACGAGCTGGATACATATTCATGGGTTTCCTAAGAAAAGATGAATCTGATCTTGATATGCTAATCCGCAGCCATGGCAGCAATCAAGGAGCAGCTAGGGAGCGAAGTGCATTCTGGTATTAATTATGAATCAGGCATTAAGAACTGGTAAATAATTAAAGCTTCATGTGTCACAACACAAGTTAAGGATCAGTGTGTTTTTCCATTACCAACTGCATTTTGGAGGCTATTTCTAGCCCTGTTTTGATTCTGCCTGAATATAAACTGGGATGCAGATAGGTACCTCTCATTCACAGAAAACTCACAGCAGAGAATTCTGAACTGCAAAAGGTATGGGGAATATATTCAGTTACAAAAGCAGGGACACAGCATTAATATCTAGGGATATTTGGATTATTTTTCTTCCCCCATCAAGTTTCTTCAATCATTGGAATGAGTACAGAGAAATCATCTATTGGCAGAAGTTGAGTGCGATGTCTGATGGGTCTTGCTACTTAACATATGGTCCATGGACTAACAGCCTTTGTATCATCCAGGAGCTGGTAAAATACGAAGTGTTGCGTTTTCCACCCCATTCAACCACAGTGTGCATTTTAACATTATCTTCAATGGTTCTTTTGTACAATTAAGTGATGATAAAGAACTTTATAACTTGAGAGATCTGTGTTTTGTAAGCTTCCTTGGCTTCCTCCCTAATGACAGAGAAAGAAGAGTAAGGTTCTACTTTGTCCCTCCTCATGTTCTAAGGGACAACAGCCATTCTTTCTGTTCCTACCATCAGACTCAAAGTTGATTACCATTGAGGTCCATGGGAATACTTTTAGGTACCAAAGGCTGTAGTTGGAGGTTTTAATTCTTGCTCTTCTTTTTGTAAACTGTATGGTCCTTCCTTCCTTCCTTCCTTCCTTCCTTCCTTCCTTCCTTCCTTCCTTCCTTCCTTCCTTCCTTCCTTCCTTCCTTCCTTCCTTCCTTCCTTCCTTCCTTCCTTTCTCTTTCTTTCTTTCTTTTTTTCTTTCTTTCTTCTTTCTTTCTTTCTTTCTTTCTTTGTTTCTTTCTTGTTCTCTCTCTGTCTGTTTCTTCTTTCTTTCTTTCTTTCTTTCTTTCTTTCTTCTTTCTTTCTTTCTTTCTTTCTTTCTTTCTTCCTTCCTTCCTTCCTTCCTTCTTCCTTCCTTCCTTCCTTCCTTCCTTCCTTCCTTCCTTCCTTCCTTCCTTCCTTCCTTCCTTCCTTCCTTTCTTTCTTTCTTTCTTTCTTTCTTTCTTTCTTTCTTTTCTTTCTTTTCTTTCTTTCCTTCCTTTCTTCCTTTCATTCTCTCTCTCTCTACTTGGACAGTGCTTAGTAGTGGTTCCTGGAAGTGCTCATGATCCTACTGAAGTGGCTGAGTGCATTAAGTCCTTATACTATCTTGTGGGCCAAACTCTAATGTCTTAAGCAAGTTTCTAACTATTTTGAGGCTCAACTCTGACAAGGATGGCAGTACTTACCATCCAGGCACTGGAAAATAGATAAAGCAGTGTATACAGAGAAATCATGCCCTCTATCACAACACTGCAAATGTTGCACATGATAATGATGATGGTATGGAATTGGGGGAAAGTAACTTCTAGAGAAACAAAATGATGACCAGGAAAGTGGTGATTAACTCAGTAGGCATTGGGAATCTGCTTAACAGATTTTTTAAAAATAACCATGCTTATAACAAACTCTGTCTGGTTGCTTAAAAGGAAAGCTTAAAGAAACTATTTTCTTGGCATGGATTTTTGGAGAACAAGAGTAGTAATCTCAATAATTCAGGAACCTTTCCTTAAAAATAGAGAGAAGAAGATGTTTGAATGGTGATCCCAGTGCTCTCTCTTTCTGGACCTCTTTATCTCCTGAATGTCTCTACATAAAAACATGGTCATCATTCTATTAACTAAATGTTACACAAGAATATCAGCCTTATTTTTGGAGAGGAATGAAGTATCATTGTTACTTTGCCACCCTTTTTGAAGTTTAAATTAATGAGGAAGAAAATTTCATGTCTGGATCTGAGACATAACTAGAGCATATACTTTGCATATAGGGACCCCACATTCAATCCCTGTCACCACATAGTCCCCTGAGCACTACAAGTAGTGACCCCTGAGCATAAAGCTAGGTGTAGTCCCTGAGGATTACTGTGTGTATTCCTCCTTTCCCCAAAAGCCGTTGTTTGAAATGATGAATGAGTCTAAAAGTAGAAACTCTGATTTTCTATTTTGTAAATATACTTTGTGACATTTCAGAGCCCCTTTTTATCTACCTCCAATACAGTGATCATGCAGAAGGGAATTCAGCAGCTATTAATGTCCACAATTAATAGAACCTCATTCCTTCAGTCTCTCCATGTTTTTCCTGCTTCCAAGTATTAAAATGATATTTATTATAATAACACATCCTGACCTCTTCAAAGACAAAATGAACTGTTAGGATAGGGTTAAGGAGACCAGATGTGGGGAGATGTTTTCATTGTCTTTTCTAAGTGCTGGGCAAGTCTGCTGAATGACTATAAGAAAGGTTTGGCATTTCCCATTAGTTGCTATGGGTCATAGGTCCTAGGTTCTGGCCCCACAGGAACTGATGAATAATGACTATGAAGGGCTCTTTTTTCCTTATTTTCTAGAAAGCACAGCACAAAATTACCCATTATAGCCATGAATTGCCACTTTATTTTCAAAGCATTGAAAGATAAGAAAAGCCAAACACTAAACAAAACCCTTCATCTTAAGCCTTTTCAATTTTTAAGGCTATAAATATAGGGGTCAAGAAAAGAGACCTTTCTTTGAAAGAATACTTTATGTCAGATTGTGTCATATATAATATTAAGCAAGCATACTTTCTTGTATCCAGGAGGTAAAGATATTTTACTAGCTTCAATCACAAAATTATTTATAGTCAAACACTGAAATATGTTAGAGTTAGAACCTCAACTACCTATTTTAATTATTTATTTTGTTTTTGGGTCAAACCCAGTGAGTTCAGAGATTGCTACTGACTCTGTCCTCAAGAATTACTCTTGGTGGTGTTTGGTGGACCATCTGGGATGCTGGAGATCAGACCTGGTCTGCTACATGCAAGGCAAATGCCCTACCCACTATGCTACCACTTTGGACCCTTAATTACCTATTGTAATGTGGACACTAAGTTTTGTTCAACTGGTTTAGAAACTTTGAACTTGGTTTCAAAATTGGTTGTTAGAAGAATCTCTGGAGTATAGAAAGAGGATGCTGCTAAGATCTGAAATCTTTAGCTGTAATAGTATTTTTCTCTCTGGTTTCCTTGACTATGTGCCACATTTTGGGAATATAGTGGAGATGACTTCTCTGATTTTCAACCAGGTATTGGGAGAAGCGGGTAGCACTGCAGAGTGGTTGGACATGGATTTAGGAGCCAGCTGCCTGGATTTTTCTCCTGTTTTACCTCCTTCTAGTCAGAGGAGCTTAGGCAAAGTAGCCTGTCCCTCTGTCTATCCTTTGTAAAATGCACCTAGCATTATATGAACATAGTTGTTAAGAACAAGAATGAAATGAATTAATATGCATTGTAAACTTAAAACAGTGCCTGGCAGGTCTCGTCTCAGCTATCTGGCCCTAAACTCAGAGAAAAAAAATCCATTTGCATATTTTATGGTCTAAGGCAGAGTAGCATTTAGAACAGATAAATTATTTCCACAGATATTTATTATGTGTGACGATGGGTCAAGCCCTGACTCATGCTCTTCTGAAAAGTGTGGGCTCTCAAGATAGATAAGCAAGTGTTGCAGTTCTTGTTTTGGAGTTTTAGATGCTCTTGAGCAAATCCAAGGCACTTGTCTCTGACCTTTGGGGCAGTGGGGCTGAGTAGCTGGAGGAATCATGGCCCTGACAGAGTTTACAGGCTGTACAGGTAAAAAATAGACAGTGCCCTGGGTGGAGGGAGGAAAACACTGAGGGCCACTCCTTGAGTAATTGAATGAAAATACACTCTATTTTGGTGAGAGGTGGAAAAGGTGAGGTTCCCCTAAACACTTAACGTCAACCAAAACATTGTTTTGGCAGAAACAGGAATGCTCAGAAACTCCTGATGGGCATGTTTTAATTCCCTGAGTAAGGATGAATATGGAAGAGGGCTTCCAAGATGACGCCAGAAGGCTTTCTAGTACTTAAAAGCTCTATGCTGACACTTAATGAAACCTCTTGCTCCCTTAATTCCTTTCATCTACATAGGTTTTAATGCCCTACCCTGTGACTCTTCTTATGTTTCCCACAATTTACCCTAGCACTGGTGATAACACTCTTCAGATAAAAACAATTCAAGAAAAACAATTGCAAGAAAAACAGAGGTCAAACTTTTCCCAGTGTTGCCCAAACTGGCACTTAAATATCCCACTACCATTGATGAAAGTTCTGTTTCTGTCTGAACTGATCTTGGCCACCTCTCCTCCATTCTCATAAACCCTGACCCTAACACCTTCTCTCTTTTTTGCTGCCTAAATTAAAGGTCACTTGGACCATAGGGTGGTGCGGTTAAACTTAAAAATGGGTTGGCTCATCCCTTAAAAGCAACAGTGACCAAGCAGTAAAATGCTGCTGAAGTTTCTAGGTCTCTTAGAAGAGTTGTTTGGGCAAGGTCATTGCATGACTGCCTTCCTTTCTTAGGAGACAGTGAAATGGCCAGGGTCAGGATTTGGTACCTCTTTTGAAGATAAATCCTTGATTAAGTTGAATATATGGCTGCCTTTTTTGTCCCTTCATAGTATAGTTCCCTTGACTCTTAGTAACCTTTTCAATATTTCACTCAACATGATCAACAGCTTTACATGAATGCCCTTGGGCCTGGAGGAAGCACAACAGATGAGAAAAGTCAAGTAAGGTGATAGATAATCAGAATTACCCAAAGGGAAACAGTTATTTCATATATAGAATCCAGGAGAGAGATTCATTCCAAATGTTCGCATTTCCCTGAGACAGGTGAGTGACTGCATTATTCTCTGGATGGGGCAGCAGTGGCCTTCAGCATTTTGAGAATTAGCCAATTTCTATGGAGAAAAAAATACCCTTAGGAAAAAAATCTCTCTTGAGAGAACTTTCTACAACTATACATGTACAGTGATTCCCCTTCCTCTATGCACAACAATGTCTTCCTTTTTTAATGGTATGCTTACCATCTGCAAAATATGGGCTCAATGACTGGAATATGCAGAGAAGAGGAATGACAAGATTAGATACATGGTAGCTGCTCTGCCAAGTCTACTCATGTGTTTAACGTTTGGAAAGTGTCCTTTAGAGTCTAAAAAATATGCAGAGTGGCACACAGCTAGGGCAATGCAGCAGAGTGACCATGCCAACCCCATGCCAAATTTCTACCAGGCTAGAAAGAAATTTGAGAATGGGATAATGGGATAAATGGCTTTTAGCAAAAATAGAAATGATGGATTCATGGTTCTCTACTTAGGAAACCACTTGGACTGGGCCCTGGAGTAGGATTTGCAACAGCATTTTTGGACCAATGCATTTTTCCTTCTGGTCCCCATTTTATCTCTCTCATAAAGCAAGGATCATCCTTTACTGTTTATTGACTTACATGTTTTCAGTTTATCAATTGTCTTTATAAATAGGGCATTTATTTCATATGATTAAATTATGCATAGACATGATGGAAAAGAAAAAAGACCCCAATAGGGCAGTAAGGGTCATAAATACTGTTTCATTTACAACCATCTCTCAGACCCATCTTGCAGAGGCAACCCACTTTGAATACTGTTAGCTATTTTTACATAATTACTTTTCTTTTGGAGGGGGATGTAACACCTGGGGGATAAACTTCTGGCTCTGTGCTCAGGGATTATTTCTGGTGATACTCAGGGAACCATCTAGGGACCAACCCATGTTGGCTATGTGCAAGGCAAATATCTTGTCTTATATACTATATCTCTAGCTCCAATACATTTCTTAAAGTTTATCAACCTTAGACATTGTTATATTTCATATGTGATCATTTACCTCTCGTACTTTGCTACATTTGCTGACCCCATTCATTATTTATTTTTAAGATATCAGTGATTACATTATAAGAAGTATTTGAATATCTTCCTCCTCTCCTCAGGGTCAAGTTGAGTAACACATTGCATTTTCCTTATTTGGCAACTATTGATTTTGTTCCAATAGGCATTTTGGGCATGGGCATGTTATTTACTCTTGTATTGATTACTCTTTCCAATCTTTAAGAACATAACAAGCTGTATTGATGCCAAAGGTATGTATTCCTTCTTCCCAACTTTCCATGTGATTCTTTTTTTAAAAAACTCTAATTTATTTAAAGACATTTAGTTGACATAGTTGAAAGATCTGGCAGAGACCATTGTAACGAAATGGGGCTTCTGGAAGCACAAAGAAAGACACTATCCTAGGTGCCATCCTAGATTCAGTGCAAAGACCAAGATCACCAACCACAGAAGATGAATTAAAATGACACTGATGGAACAGAACTTCTAGAACCACAAAGACTGACTTCATCATAAATCCCACCGCAGGATCTGTGCAGATACTGAGATCCCTAGACACAGAGGCCTGATTGTATCACCCAGGACAGAGCAGAGGTCTTCCAAACACCACAAAAGCACCACCAGGAGAATAAATGATCCTGAACAGAGTCTATAGTTGATCCCATGACAATACACTCCAAGGGCGGAGAAACCCCATATCTCTTAGGCCAAGTGAATTCCTTTTCGAATGACCCCAATATTTACTGTGCCAGGGCAGGAGGGAAAAAAACAAAAAAGCACAAAACATTATTTATTTTTTATATATTATTTTATTTTCATTTATTATTATTATTTTTATTTACCTATCTATTTTTGGTCAATTTCTCTGTTTGGGTGTGATTATTGAAGTTGTCCCCAGTTATACTTATTCTTTATCTTCCTTTCTGTTCTTTCTTTATATGTTATGCCATGTTTCTTATATCAAGACCATGGCTTTTTTGTTTGTTTGTTTTGTTTTGTTTTGTTTGTGTTTTGTTTTGTTTCTGTTTTTGTGTGTTTTTTTTTTTTTTTGGTGTTTATCGTTATTGTTGGAGTACTCACTGGATTTTTGACACTTCTTTTTGTACTGGTGGAATGTTTCACCTTTTTTCTCTCCTTCGTTTCTCAAACCGATGATGAGAGCCTCTAGAAGAATTCCGCTTATTATCAGCGTATTAGACTTTTACCCCAGTTTATTACTTTTCTCTCCTTCAAACAAAACCACGTAACTTGAACTAGCTAGTCCTGCCTCACCCCCCCCAGTTAGAGGGGGAAATAAGGGAGGCACCAGAACCAAACAGGTGCAAGACTACTAAGGGCTAGATACAGAGGAGACCACATATTCTAGCAACCCTGGGGGTGAGGGAAGAGGATATGGGAGGTAGGACAAAAACAGAGGTGTAGGGAGGACAATTTGGTGATGGGAATCCCCCCTAATTTTATGTAAATATGTACTTAAAATATTATTGTCAACAATATGTAAGCCACTATGATCAAAATAAAAATTATATTAAAAAAGTAATTATTGAAAAAATAAAAAGGAAAAATAAAATGTAAGAGAAGAAAAAAGAAAAAGTATAGTAGCAAATACATTTGTGAGAATTATTGTGTCTCCAATGAAATCATTAATACAATGGCAGAGGGTTTAGTAAGCACTTGTAGTTATCTGACCTTTCTGTTAAATTGGGCATTTCTTTAGGGATGACAAATGAAATTTTCCAGAATTCAAAGCACTATTACTCATACTATGATTTTTAGGGGCAAGTACTCAGCTGCCAGGCCTCCTAGAAGAAGGAAGATAAGGCAGGAGGGTGCTCACACACACTCCAAAAAGTACTGTTGATATTGGCCCCAAAAGGGCATACCTGAAGTATGGTCAGATTGGTGTCCCCAAGGGAATCATAAGGGTCACATAAAGAATCACTAAAGATGAGCCAGGACCATCAGGAAAAATGGTGATTGGAGGCAGCAAGTGTGGTTTTGGCAGAAGAAGGGTTTGGCCCAGCCTTTCCTCCCGAAATGGCCAGTTTTCTGCTGCGTGGGTCTTTTATGGTTTGGTTTGCATCTTATTCAAAAATAAAGAGTGAGTCTATGGAACTGGCCAGTTTCAACATAGTGACTGCATTTGTGGATTTGGTAACAGCTTTCAGGCTTCCAAGAAAAAGCTGATTCTTCTTTACATGACTGTTTGATCATGAAACTCCAAATTTCTTTGGTGAGGGCACCATCTTTTTGTGTATGTCTTGTCCCTATCACATTGCTTGGCACATGCTGGGGATTGATGACATATTTAATAGCAGAGTGATTGAGTACTCTCAGGGAGTGTTGAACAGATAAAGTTAGGTTTTATGTGCTTGAGGAAATTATTTTTGGATGTTAAGTGTGATCATATCGTTATAAAAAAATCCACTAATTTCTGTTTTCATTTTCTTTACATTTCATTCTTGAATTCACTTTGTAAATATTCATATATTCCTGGCATAACTTGACTTGAGTTCAGACAGTGGATAGCACAGCTATTATTAACGTCATAAGAAGATTAGCTATTATGACTGAAGTCAGAGGAAAAACAATTAGAACATCCATTAATTGAAGGAACTGTTTATTCAAACCAAACTTGTTTACTTACTATTATATATTTTCATTTTTCTTTTTAAAACAAATTAATTTTTTATTTAAACCATTATGATATACAAGTTATTCAAAGTTGGACTTAAGACCAGTCCCAACACTACTGTCATCTGCCACCCATCAATGTTCCCAGACCACCACCCCTTCCCCCCCAGCCTGCCAGAGTAACAGGCCCATTTTAAATTTTGGTTGTTAAAATTTGGGTCTTATGCTTTTATTATTATTAACTTTGGCTTGGATATTTAGTTCTGACCTTTCTTAACACCACCAATGCATCTGAGGTGTCTTGGTCCCTGTACCCCATCCTTTCATATTTGTATTTGTCCTCCTCCATTCTGGTTTTTTTTTTCTTTCTCCTTGCTATACTCTGGAGCATAGAGTGTTATCAATAACTCCCATTTAAACCATTATCATTTTTTGCAGTTAGTCTAACTACCATGTGTAAGTGATATCATTCCGTATTTATCCTTCTTGTGGCTTAATTTAACACAATATCAATTTGCTGCAGCAAATTGCATTATTACTACACAGTATTCCATTGTATATATGTACCATATCTTCATGATTTTATCTGTTGTTGGACATCTAAGTTGATTCCATCTCTTAGCTATTGTACTGAGTACTGTGATGAATAGCAGTGTACATACATTCTGTATTCTGTTTTTCTGTCCTGGGGATAGATATCAATTAGTAGGCTAGTAAAACAAAATTTTATTACAAAGTTGATGATTGAGTTTCAGTTATATAGTGTTCCCTCTTATGACTTTTCTTGGTGTCTTTTTTTAACTGTAAGCAGCATGAAATTTCAATTGTAGAGCCCTTGCACAATAGGTGCATAGATTTTTATTTGCTGTCATCACTTCACATACAAACCTTAATTTTATCTACTCTTCCTTGTTAACTCTGCTTAACCATCACTAACATAATCCTTTCTGTTTTACACACTCACATCATGCAGCACTTATCTCCATTGTAATTGAATGTGACTTTGAGTGGGTTTTTGGGAAATTACTATCTTCATCATCCTGCCCCAATCCATTGTAAACTATTGACTTGTGGAACCCTATTTTGCATCCTGCATCATCCCTTGCAGAGATGAGAATGTAGAAATTCAGTGGAGGGGCCGGAGAGATAGCATGGAGGTAAGGCGTTTGCCTTTCATGCAGAAGGACGGTGGTTCGAATCCCGGCATCCCATATGGTCCCCTGAGCCTGCCAGGGGCGATTTCTGAGCTTGGAGCCAGGAATAACCCCTGAGCACTGCCGGATGTGACCCAACTCCCTCCCCCCCCCAAAAAAAAAGAAATTCAGTGGAGTCTAACTCATAGGAAGTGCTAATTAAATCATGCTTCCATGACTTACTTTTTTGTCTAGGTGTCAAGGAGCTTGACTTGCATGCCTTGTCTTTTGTTTAATCCCCAGTACTGCATATGGTTCTCCGGTACCACCAGGAGTGATCAAGCCAGAAGTAAACCCTGACTTCTGCAAGGTGTGGATGCTCACCTTCTGGAAAACAATCAAATATTGACTTTTTTCTGTACATGCCTTGATTTTAACGAAATCATAAATAAATCTTTTCAACAAATAAATAATAAAATGTTTATTACTTATTATCCAAGAATCATTTAACAGATAACAAGTGACATAAATTTTAATGTATTTTTTGTATATTTTGTTTATTTCTTTTTTGAAACACCATGATTACAAACATGATTGTTGTTTGGTTTCAGTCATAAAAAGAACACCCCCCTTAAACCGTGCAACATTCCCACCACCAATGCTCCCTATCTCCCTCCTCCCTCACTTTCTGCCTGTATTCAGGACAGGCATTCTACATCTCCGACTCATTATCATTGTCGAGGTAGTTGTGAATATAGTTATTTTTCTAACTGCACTCACCACTTTTTGTGGAAAGCTTCATAACGTGAGCCAATTCTACTGGGCCTTATCTCTGAGGATTATAACAATAATATCTTTTATTTTTCTTAAAACCCATAGATCAGTGAGATTATTCTGTGTCTCTCTCTTTCCCTGTGGATAATGGTTTCCAGGTACATCATGTATAGGAAAATTTTATGACTTCATCTCTCCTGAAGGCTGCATAATAGTTCATTATGTATATGCACCACAGTTTCTTCAGCCATTTATCTGTTGAAGGGTATCTTGGTTGTTTTCAGAGTTTGGATATTGTAATAGTGCTGCAATGAATATAGGTGTGAGAAAGGGTTATTTATATTGCGTTTTTGTATTCCTAGGGTATATCCCTAAGAGTGGTATAACTGGATCATATGGTAGCTCAATTTTCAGTTTTTTGAAGAATCTCCATATTGTTTTCCATTAAGGCTGTCCTTTAAAAACAGACACAGAAAATGGAGACACAGACTCAGCTCATGGATTGGGAAGATTCACATAATTAAAATGTCAATGCTTCCCAAAGCATTGTACAGATTTAATGCAATTACTCAAAGGATACCCATGACATTCTTCAAAGAAGTGAATCAAACACTCCTGAAATTCATTTGGAACAATAAACACCCAAGAATAGCTAGAGTCACCCTTGGGAAAAAGAATATGGGGAGGTATCACTTCCCCAACTTTAAATTGTATTACAAACCTATAGTCATTAAAACAGCATGGTACTGGAATAAAGACAGACCCTCAGATTAGTGGAATAGAATTGAGTGTACAAAGAATGTTCCCCAGACACACAATCAATTCATCTTTGATAAAAAGTCAAGAAATGCAAACTGGAGCAAGGAGAGTCTATTCAATGAGTGATGTTGCACAACTGGTCAGCCACTTGCAAAAAAGCAAACTCAGACCTCCATCTAACACCAGGCACAAAGGTCAAATCCAAGTGGATTAAAGAACTTGACATCAGACCTGAAACCATAAGGTATATAGAACAACACAAAGGTAAAACACTCCACAACATTGAGACTAAAGACATCTTCAAGGAGGAAACAGCACTCTCCAAACAAGTGGAAGCAGAGATAAACAGATAGGACTACATCAAACTGAGAAGCTTCTGTACATCAAAGAAAATAGTGCCTAGGATACAAAACACACCCTCAGAATGGGAGAAACTATTCACCCAATACCCATCAGACAAGGAACTAATACCCAAGATAAGATATACAACATACTGACAGAACTTATTAAAAAAACATCTAAGCCCATCAAAAAAATGGGGAAAAGAAATGTACAGAGGCTTTGTCAAAGAAGAAATACAAATGGCCAAAGGCACATGAATAAATGCTCCACATCACTAATCATCAGGGGGATGCAAATCAAAACAATAATGAGGTACCATCTCATGCCACAGAGACTGGCACACACTACAAAAAACAAGAACAATCAGTTCTGGCAGTGATGTGGGGAGAAAGGAACTCTCACTTATTGCTGTTGAGAATGCTGTCTAAATATTGATGATTTTGGCCTGGGTAAAGGACTATGCTGGAAGAATAGGATTAAGAAATCTGCATTATTGAGTTATCAGGAGAGTTAGACAATTTCATTCCAAGTTTGGGGATGGCAGTGTTCTTTAAAGTGGAGCTATTTTCCAAGGGGTGTGAAAAGAAAATGTGAGAACTACATAGCATGGTTTTTAAATATTGTATGACACTGCATTCATTTGTCATTGTGAGTATTCTAGATAACTAATGCTTATCTCATTTCACACACAAAACAGTGTCTACATGTACTATTTTTAACAAAAACATTGCCATCATATTCACAGACCTGTTTGCCTGTTTAAAAGGTTACACACTAGCTTTAAGCCTTTTCCTGGTGATTCAGTTATTGTCAGAAAAATTGGAAAGTAAAATATACTGATGATTGATTTTTACAGAGTTGTACAATGAATAAAAAAAATACTGGTTTATATAAAGACCTTTTTAATGTAAGAAATAAAGTACTGAGCAAATGCTAAGAAAACATTTAAAAATATGTGGAGGGTATGGAGAATGACATTGTAAGAAACAGGTGTACACAGAGCCCTGTTCTAAAAATAGAATATTTTAATTTCCTCTAAAACTTGAAGGCTCAGCTTCCTAAGTCCCTCCCTCTACCATTAGATACAATCACTGTCCTGATTTTTGTGTTAATTATTATCTTGCTTTCTTATGTTTTCAAAAAGTATTTGTATTTTGAATAATATATTATTCGATTTTTCATGTTTTTGATTGTTAGTGAATGGAATCAATATGTATGCATCCTGTAGTGTAGCTTTTCTGTGTGCTCAGTATTCAGGTCACGAGATTATTCATTGTTACTAAGAACATACTTCTTTCATTTTTCACTGACATAATATCTCATGTGAGACTATGCCCTATTTATTTATCCCCATTTACTTATTTATTTCTGTGGGTTGCTTCTAGGTTTCCCTATTTAAACAGAACTCTCTGAACATACTTTTCACAAATTTCCTAAGAGTAAATGCAGGGGTTTCTCTTGAGTATGAATATAGGGTTGTAATTGTTGTAATTGCTGAGTCTTAGGTTATGTGCATCTCAAACTAGATGCCAAATGTTCTCCAAAGTAATTTACACATTTACACTCCTGACGGCAAAGTTTGAGTTTTAGTTGTTTTACATCCTCTCTAGCACTTGATATTGTCAAACCTTTCATTTTTGCCTTACTGTTAAGTGTGAAATGAGTTTTGCATATTTTAATTTGCATCTGCCCAGTCACTAATGAGGTTGAATTTTTCCTCCCTTAAATATATGTAGGCTATTTATTTTTTTCCTATGAAGTGCCTGTTTAAATATTCTGTTCATATTAAATTGAGTTTTGTTACCTTTTTATCGTGTGTTGATCTGTGGGGTTTGTTTTCTTTTTATTTGGGGATCTTTTTAAGCTGTGCTCTGGTCTTACACCTGGCTCTGTGCTCAGGGATTACTCCTGGCAGATTCAGGGACTTTCTGGATTTAACTACATGCAAGGCAAACATCTCTACTCCCATGATCTGTAATCCTTTAGATTATACTTTATCAAATATAAAAAATTGGTTATAATAAGTGCTTGTTTACTCTTAAGAAAAAATCACTGATAATTAAATTGTCATACATTGTTCATGATGATATTTCCCTGGCTCAAAGAAAGCTAAATTATGGGAGAAATATATGTTTTAAATGATGAAATAGTATGTATCCTGGATATTAATCCTTTGCTAATTAAGTATACTTAGAACTTATTTTTCAGTTGATATTATGGATTTTCATCTTTATACTCTCTTGATACAAACTAGTTCTTTGTATTTTAAATTAAGCATGTGTTAAAAAAAACCCTTTCTCTGTTTTTTTTTTGCATTTTACTCTAAGAAATCTTATTCATCCTGATATCATAAAGATATAGTTCAATATTTTTCTATACATTTATGGATTTTCCTCCCACATTTCAGTTTTTAATTTACCTGGAATTGATTTTAGAGCACAGTAAAAAGAAGGCTCTAAAATAATACACATTGCAGGTTCTAAAATTAAAAAGTACACATTTTTTCCAACTCATCATCAAGTTTATTTAATCTTAAATCAGATTTTTACATATATGAGTGATCATCTATTTCACTGGTATATATGATTATTTAGTAATCTTACTTTGCAATTGGGTATAGATCTACCAAAATGCTAAAGAAATGAAATTTCTTTAATTAGAAATCCTAATTTTTATGATCCTCATTGTAAGCATCTCTGGTTTGTTATAATTTTATATTAGTTTTATAAACATTCTCGATTTATATAACCTTAGGTAACAATCTGATTTTCTATCTTTTTGTTTTGCATTATTTGGGGGATACTACTGGGAATTCTCAGGGTCTACTACTGGTTTTGTGTTCAGGGATCATTTCTGGCAGGAGTTCAGGGGACCATCTGGGATGCCAGGGATTGAACACAGATCAGCTATCTGCACGTAAGACAAGCAATTCACTCACTGTTTTAGCTCTAGTTCCATCAATCTTGATTAAAATAGTTTCATAATGTGGGGAGATGCCATCTTGGTGCCTGGGTCCCTGCACCTCTATGGAGAGCGTGAGTTTGGGAACCAGGGAACAGACAGGAAACAAGCTTGTCCCGGGGAGTCAGGAAGAGAGTGCGCTGGAGACACCATCTAGGTGTCTGGCTCCCTGCAGCTCTGGGGAGAGCGTGAATTTGGGAATCAGGTAACAGACAGGAGAAATACAACCTTGCCAGGGCACATACAAGAAGGAGCTGGCGGGCAATGCCATCACTGTGCCTCAGCCACTGCAGGACTATACTTGAAAACACTTGAGAAAAATTGAAGAGGACCTAAGGAAGTGGAAAAAGATCCCAAGGTCATGGGTAGGTAGAATAAACATCATCAAAATGACTATCCTACTTATACTGCTATATAGATTCAGTTCAATTCCTATCCAAATTTAGACATCATTTTTAAGGACTTAGAACAATCAATCATAAAGTTTGTATGGAACTACAAAAGATCCAGGTTAGCAGAATCCATACTAAAAAAGAAGCTGGGTGGCATCTCTTTACCTAATCTGAAGCTATACTATAAAGCTATATTGATCAAAACAGCATGGTACTGGAACAAAAACAGTCTCAGGGCAATGGGTCAGAATAGAATATCCAGTGACATACCCCAAATATATGGTCATCTAATATTTGACAAAGGAGCCAAAAATTTGAAATGTAACAAAGACAGTTTCTTCAACAAATGGTGTTGGAACAACTGGATAACCAATCACCTGTAAGAAATTAAAGATTGATCCATACCTTACACCCTACACAAAAGCCAACTCAAAATGGATTAAAGACCTTGAAATCAAACCCAAAACTTTAAAGTTCATTGAGGAAAAATAGGCAGAACACTCAAGACATATACATCAAAAAAAGTCTTTGATGATAGAATGCTAATGGCAAGAGCAATAGCATCAAACTCAAATAAATGGGACTACATCAAACTAAACGGTTTCTGCATGGCAAAAGAAACATGAGTTAAAACTAGCAGATGGCTAACTGAATGGGAAAAAATTTTGATGGCTAACTGAATGGGAAAAAATTTTGCACTCAGCACATTGATAAAGGATTGGTATCTAGGATATACAAAGCACTCAGAAAGGTTAGCTCCACACAATCTAATAAAGCCATAAAAATGACAAGAAGAAATGAATACATACTTTTCTGAAGATGACCAACAACAGATGTCCAATATACATGTGAAAATATGTTCACCATCACTAATCATTAGGGAAATCCAAATCAAGACAATAATGAGGTACCAACTTACGCCAGTGAGGATGGCACACATTAAAAGGTCTCACTCATCTATAGTTTTTGAGAAAAATAAAAGACATTTGTTTAATGATTCTCAGAGACAAAATAGAGGAGGACTGGAAGGTCCAGCTCATGACATGAAGCTTCCCACACAGAGTGATGGGTGCAGTCACAGAAATAATTACACTGAGAACCATCATAACAAAATGTGACTGTATGAGGGAAGTAGAAAGCCTGTCTAGAGTATAGGCCGGTGTGGGGTGGGAAGGAGGGACATTTGGGACATTGGTGATGAGAATGTTGCACTGGTGAAGGGTCTTAAAAAATAACAGGACCAATCTCTGTTGGGTATGTGGTAAGAAAGGAACTGTCACCCACTGCTTGTGAGAATGCTGCCTGGTCCAGCCCCTATGGAAAACAGTATGGAGGGTTCTCAGTAAACTCAGAATTAAGCTGCTGTATGACACAGCGATTGTGCTCCTGGATATCTATCTCCAAGACAGAAGGACATTCATCCCAAAGTATGTATGCACTCCACTATTTAATGCAGCACTCATCACGATAGCTAAGATTTGGAATCAACCTCAATGTCCAACAACAGATGAGTGGATCATGAAGATGTGGTCCTTATACACAATGGAATACTACATAGCAGTTAGAAACAATACAATCATGGATTTTGCAGCAACATGGATAGAACTAGAAAATACGTTAAATGAAGTAAGCCAGAAAAAGGATAAATACAGAATGATAGCTCTTATCTGAGGTATTTACAATATATACCATATATACATATAATACTCCATGAAGAAACAATGGTATAAATGGTAGAAACTTCAAACACCATAAGATGTCAGGGTATAGCAAGGAGAAGTGATCAAATTAAGCAGAAGGGGGAAACACAAAGTCTCAACTATCTTTTATACCATAAAGAAACCAGCAAAAAATGAAAACAGTGGTTCAGAGTGAACAGGTGTTCATTCAACCTCTCACTATACAGGCCTATAATAATGCACTAAAATATTGATCCACAGAAACAGGTGCAGAATATGATAGGAAGCCAGGGACTCCCGCTGCAGTGATTACTAATGATATTTTAATGCCTTAATTTTATTAGGTATTCTTGGTTTACAATGGTTCTTTGTTTACAGTGGTTCCTGGGAAAATAGGGTGGATACTCTAATTTTGTAACTTGGTGTTCAATCATACTAGATACCAAATTTAGTGCACATTATGCCCCAATAAGCCACCACCCAGCTTTGAAAGCAAAAGAACACCCTCTCGTCCCAAATCCCATGCCTTAGCAAGAAGCTACAACCACTACTCCTGCTGACTCATTTTATGTGGCTCTTTTTCTCACATCCTCTCTAAATGTGAACTGTTGCATGCAATCAGATTCAGCTCCAAAAGGACCCTAGTTCAAGGACACTAAGTTATTCCTTACTGTTGCAAACCACTTCTCAACTCAACAAGACTACAATTTGGGATGAAAATGTGCCCTGGATCTCCCCTCCACAAAAATAACTCAAAGGACTTAATGGGGATATGTATATTTTTCTTGTATGTTTAATACCTTAATAGTTATACCTCTTAGTGTATTTATTTTCAAAGTAATAGGTAGCCTCATCCATCCTTTTATAATTATTAATTTTTTAATATTTGTATCTTTTGTCATTTTTATATTATTTGTTAATTTCACTTGTTTTGGCTCTGCTTGGTATGTAATTTTAGAGGAAAAAGTCCTGCTTGGGATAAAAGCTCAGGTCAAAAGCAGGGCACAGATACTGTATAGCCTGTCATTCTTACCCCCAAATGCACCAACAATATAATATGGCACCATTCCATTTGCATTGGCATACTAAAAAAGAGGGAAATCTTATGTATAGAAACAAACTCTTATCTACTAGGGATAAGAGCCCTTATATTTTATAATACAGGGGCACCTCCTACCCTAAATATGTGTCATGAAGACCTGACTCCATATTATCAGGGAGCAACTGTACAATCCTGAATCTCAGATCCCAAATGAAGATCCAACACAGCTCCCTGAAATAGCACCAAAAACCAAACTCTCCCTGTGGAATCTCTAATTCCACTCTGGCACCAACTTTCTTTTTTTTTTTCTTTTTTTTTTTAATTTTTTTTATTTTCTTTTTTTTTAATCTTTATTTAAACACCGTGATTACAAACATGATTATAGTTGTATGATTACAGTCATGTAAAGAGCACCCCCCTTCACCGGTGCAACATTCCCACCACCAATTTCCCAGATCTCCCTCCTCCCTACCCCCCTACACCTGTACTCGAGACAGGCTTTCTACTTCCCTCATTCATTCACATTTTATGATAGTTTTCAGTGTAGTCATCTCTGCAACTGCACTCATCACTCTATGTGATGAGCTGCATGTCCTGAGCTGCACCTACCAGCCCTCATCTCTCTTGTCTCTGAGATACTGTTAAAGATGTCCTTCATTTTTCTTAAAGCCCATAGATGAGTGAAACCATTCTGCGTCTTTCTCTCCCTCTGACTTACTTCACTCAGCATAATAGATTCCATGTACATCCATGTATTGGAAAATTTCATGACTTCATCTCTCCTGATGGCTGCATAGTATTCCATTGTGTATATGTACCACAGTTTCTTCAGCCACTCATCTGTTGAAGGGCATCTTGGTTGTTTCCAGAGTCTGGCTATTGTAAATAGCGCTGCAATGAATATAGGAGTAAGGAAGGGATTTTTGTATTGTATTTTTGTGTTTCTTGGGTATATTCCTAGGAGTGGTATAGCTGGATCGTATGGAAGCTCAATTTCCAGTTTGTGAAGGAATCTCCATATCGCTTTCCATAAAGGTTGTACTAGACGGCATTCCCACCAGCAGTGAAAAAGAGTTCCTTTCTCTCCACATCCCCGCCAGCACTGCTTGTTTTCCTTTTTTGTGATGTGTGCCAATCTCAGTGGCGTGAGGTGGTACCTCATAGTAGTTTTGATTTGCATCTCCCTGACAATTAGTGATGTTGAACATCTTTTCATGTGCCTTTTGGCCATTTGCCTTTCTTCTTTTTCAAAGTGTCTGTTCATTTCTTCTCCCCATTTTTTGATGGGGTTAGTTGTTTTTTTCTTGTATAGTTCTGTCAGTACCTTGTAAATTTTGGATATTAGCCCTTTATCTGATGTGTATTGGGTGAATAATTTCTCCCACTCAGTGGGTGGCCTTTGTATTCTGGGCACTATTTCCTTTGAGATGCAGAAGCTTTTCAGCTTAATATAGTCCCATCTGTTTATCTCTGCTTCCACTTGCTTGGAAAGTGCCGTCTCCTCCTTAAAGATGCCTTTAATCTCAATGTCCTGGAGTGTTTCACCTACATGTTGTTCTATATACCTTATAGTTTCAGTTCTGATATCAAGGTCTTTAATCCATTTGGATTTTACCTTTGTACATGGTGTTAGCTGTGGGTCTGAGTTCGCTTTTTTGCAAGTGGCTAACCAGTTGTGCCAACACCACTTGTTGAATAGGCTTTCCCTGCTCCATTTAGGATTTCTTGCTCCTTTATCAAAAACAAGGTGGTTATATGTCTGAGGAACCTTCTCTGAGTACTCAAGCCTATTCCACTGATCTGAGGGTCTGTTTTTATTCCAATACCATGCTGTTTTTATAACTGTTGCTTTGTAATACAACTTAAAATTGGGTAAAGTAATGCCTCCCATATTCCTTTTCCCAAGGAGTGCTTTAGCTATTTGAGGTTGTTTGTTGTTCCAGATGAATTTCAGAAGTATTTGATCCACTTCTTTGAAAAATGTCATGGGTATCTGTAGAGGAATCGCGTTAAATCTGTACAATGCTTTTGGAAGTATTGCCATTTTAATGATGTTGATCCTGCCAATCCATGAACATGGTATGTGTTTCCATTTCCGCGTGTCCTCTCTTATTTCTTGGAGCAGTGTTTTGTAGTTTTCTTTGTATAGATCCTTCACATCTTTAGTCAGGTTGACTCCAAGATATTTGAGTTTGTGTGGAACTAATGTGAATGGGATTGTTCTCTTAATGTCCATTTCTTCCCTATCATTATTAGTGTATAAAAAGGCCATTGATTTTTGTGTGTTAATTTTGTATCCTGCCACTTTGCTATACAAATCTATTATTTCTAGAAGCTTTTTGGTAGAGTCTTTAGGGTTTTCTAAGTAGAGTATCATGTCATCTGCAAACAGTGAGAGCTTGACTTCTTCCTTTCCTATCTGGATTCCCTTGATATCTTTTTCTTGCCTAATCGCTATAGCAAGTACTTCCAGTGCTATGTTGAATAGGAGTGGTGAGAGAGGACAGCCTTGTCTTGTACCAGAATTTAGAGGAAAGGATTTTAGTTTTTCTCCATTGAGGATAATATTTGCCACTGGCTTCTGGTAGATGGCTTTGACTATATTGAGAAAGGTTCCTTTTATTCCTATCTTGCTGAGAGTTTTCATCAAGAATGGGTGTTGAACCTTATCAAATGCTTTTTCTGCATCTATTGATATGACCATGTGATTTTTATTTTTTTTTGTTGTTTATGTTGTGTATTATATTGATAGATTTACGGATGTTAAACCATCCTTGCATTCCTGGGATGAAACCTACTTGATCAAAGTGAATGATCTTCTTGATGAGGCACTGGATCCTGTTCGCCAGGATTTTGTTGAGGATCTTTGCATCTGTGTTCATCAGGGATATTGGTCTGTAATTTTCTTTTTTGGCAGCATCTCTATCAGGTTTTGGTATTAAGGTGATGTAGGCTTCATAAAAGCTATTTGGAAGTATTCCTGTTTTTTCGATTTCATAAAAGAGCCTGGCCAGAATTGGTAGTAGTTCCTCTTGAAAGGTTTGAAAGAATTCATTCATGAATCCATCAGGGCCTGGGCTTTTGTTTTTGGGTAAATTTTTGATTACAGTTTTAATTTCCTCAATAGTGATGAGGGTGTTTATATATGCTACCTCTTCTTTATTCAACCGTGGAAGGTTATATGAGTTCAGAAATTTATCCATTTCTTCCAGGTTCTCATATTTAGTGGCATAGAGTTTCTCAAAGTATTCTCTGAATACCCTTTGAATCTCTGCAGTATCTGTAGTGATCTCCCCCTTTTCATTTCTAATACGCGTTATCAAGTTTCTCTTTTTCTTTTGCTTTGTGAGTTTTGCCAATGGTCTATCAATCTTGTTTATTTTTTCAAAGAACCAACTTCTGCTTTCATTGATCTTTCGGATTGTTTTTTGGGTTTCCACTTCGTTGATTTCTGCTCTCAGCTTTGTTATTTCCTTCTGTCTCCCTATTTTTGAGTCCTTTTGTTGATCACTTTCTAGTTCTATTAGCTGTGTCATTAAGCTACTCAGGTAAGCTCCTTCTTCCTTCCTGATGTGTGCTTGCAAAGCTATAAATTTTCCTCTCAGTACTGCTTTTGCTGTGTCCCATAAGTTCTGATAGTTTGATTGTCATTTGTTTCCAGGAACCTTTTGATTTCCTCCTTGATTTCATCTCGGACCCACTGGTTATTGAGTATGAGGCTGTTTAACTTCCAGGTGTTAAATTTTTTCTTCTGTGTCCCTTTGCAGTTCACATCTAACTTCAGAGCCTTGTGGTCAGCAAAGGCAGCCTGCAAAATGTCTATCTTTTTTATTTTATGGAGGCATGTTTTATGTGCCAGCACGTGATCTATCCTGGAGAATGATCCATGTATATTGGAAAAGAATGTGTATCCAGGTTTCTGAGGATAGAGTGCCCTATATATATCTACTAGGCCTCTTTCATCCATTTCTCTTTGCAGGTCTAGTATATTTTTGTTGGGTTTCCATTTGGTTGACCTATCAAGTGTTGACAAGCCTGTGTTGAGGTCTCCCACAATTATTGTGTTATTATTGATATCCTTCTTCAGATTTGTCAACAATTGTATTAAATACTTTGCTGGACCCTCATTCGGTGCGTATATGTTTAGGAGAGTGATTTCTTCTTGCTGTACAAATCCCTTAATTAGTACATAATATCCATCTTTGTCCCTTACAACTTTTCTGAGTATAAAGTTTGTGTCATCTGATATTAGTATGGCCACCCCCGCTTTTTTAAGGGTGTTGTTTGCTTGAATGATTTTCCTCCAGCCTTTGATTTTGAGTCTATGTTTATTCTGACTATTCAGGTGTGTTTCTTGTAGACAGCAGAAGGTTGGCTTCAGTTTTTTGATCCATTTCGCCACTCTGTGCCTCTTAACTGGTGCATTTAGTCCATTGACATTGAGAGAAATAATTGTCATGGGATTTATTGCCATCTTTGTGTAGAAGTTTGGTGTGTTTTTTGTTCTGTCTTGTTTTTAGAGTAGATCTTTCAGTTTTTCTTTTAAGGCTGGTTTTGAGTCTGCAAAGATTTTGAGCTGTTGTTTATCTGTGAAGCCGTGTATACATCCGTCAAACCTGAAACTTAGTTTTGCTGGGTGCAATATTCTTGGCGAAGCATTTATTTCATTGAGTTTTGCCACTACGTCCCACCACTGCCTTCTGGCCTTGAGTGTTTCTGGTGACAGGTCTGCTGTAAATTTCAAGGATGCTTCCTGGAATGTAATTTCCCTTTTCGATCTTGCTGCTTGCAGTATTCTATCTCTATCGGTGGGTTTCATCATGGTGACTATGATGTGTCTTGGGGTGTTTCTACTGGGGTCTTTTTTAGCTGGTACTCTTCGGGCATGCAGGATTTGGTCACATGTTTTCTTTAACTCTGGTAGTTTCTCTGTGATGATGTTCTTAACCATTGATTCTTCCTGAAGATTTTCTTCTTGGGTCTCTGGAACTCCAATGATTCTAAAGTTGTTTCTGTTGAGCTTATCAAAGACTTCTATTTTCATCTTCTCATATTCTTTGAGTAAATTTTCCATTGTCTGATCATTTGATTTGAGGCTTTTTTCCAATCTCTTCTGCTGTGTAAAGTTGTTATGCATCTCGTCTTCTAAAGCACTAATTCTATCCTCAGCTGCTATTAACCTGTTGGAAAGCTCATCCATTATGTTCTTCAATTAGTCTACTGAGTTTTTCAGACCTGTTATCTGATCTGATATTTCAGTTTGGAGTTTTCTGATTTCTATCTTCATATTCTCTTGATTTTTATGAGTGTTCTGATTTATACTTTCTTTGATATCTGTTAGCAACCTCCATATTTCATCTCTAAACTCCATTTCTGAAAGACTGCTTAGGTAGTTGGTCGTTGTTGGGTCATCAGAGTTTCCATCTTCATTCTCTATGGTTGAAGTTGGTCTGCGTAGTCTCCCCATTGTCACGCTTACGCTGTGGGTTTTTCTACGTGTTGTGGTGGTACTCATTGGCTAGGTGGAGTGCACGGCCACGAAGCGCAGCGGAGCGGACGCGCTTCGGCCCCCAAACACTCACCTCAGCTGAGGCAAGCCGTCAGGGGATGCCAGGAGAAGTCCCCAAATGTCCACAATCCACAACTCCAACAGAAAACACACGCCTCAGGAGACACGCCTTGAAGAGACTAATGCTGAAGGAGGTCAAAGTTCCCAGGTTGATGCAGGCTGGGGGAGGTCCCAAAATGTCTGCCGGGCCTAGGGGTCCAGCAGTCAGCCTGATCCGCAACTCCGGCCCCCAAACACTCACCTCAGCCGAGGAAAGCCGTCAGGGGATGCCAGGAGAAGTCCCCAAATGTCCACAATCCACAACTCCAACAGAAAACACACGCCTCAGGAGACACGCCTCAGCCGAGGCAAGCCGTCAGGGGATGCCAGGAGAAGTCCCCAAATGTCCACAATCCACAACTCCAACAGAAAACACACGCCTCAGGAGACACGCCTTGAAGAGACTAATGCTGAAGGAGGTCAAAGTTCCCAGGTTGATGCAGGCTGGGGGAGGTCCCAAAATGTCTGCCGGGCCTAGGGGTCCAGCAGTCAGCCTGATCCGCAATTCCGGCCCCCAAACACTCACCTCAGCCGAGGCAAGCCGTCAGGGGATGCCAGGAGAAGTCCCCAAATGTCCACAATCCACAACTCCAACAGAAAACACACGCCTCAGGAGACACGCCTCAGCCGAGGCAAGCCGTCAGGGGATGCCAGGAGAAGTCCCCAAATGTCCACAATCCACAACTCCAACAGAAAACACACGCCTCAGGAGACACGCCTTGAAGAGATTAATGCTGAAGGAGGTCAAAGTTCCCAGGTTGATGCAGGCTGGGGGAGGTCCCAAAATGTCTGCCGGGCCTAGGGGTCCAGCAGTCAGCCTGATCTGCAACTCCGGCCCCCAAACACTCACCTCAGCCAAGGCAAACCGTCAGGGGATGCCAGGAGAAGTCCCCAAATGTCCACAATCCACAACTCCAACAGAAAACACACGCCTCAGGAGACACGACTCAGCCGAGGCAAGCCGTCAGGGGATGCCAGGAGAAGTCCCCAAATGTCCACAATCCACAACTCCAACAGAAAACACACGCCTCAGGAGACACGCCTCAGCCGAGGCAAACCTTTTGGGGATGCCAGGAGAAGTCCCCAAATGTCCACAATTCACAACTCCAACAGAAAACACACGCCTCAGGAGACACGCCTCAGCCGAGGCAAGCCATCACGGGATGCCAGGAGAAGTTCCCAAATGTCCACAATCCACAACTCCAACAGAAAACACACGCCTCAGGATACACGCCTTGAAGAGATTATGCTGAAGGAGGTCAAAGTTCCCAGGTTGATACAGGCTGGGGGAGGTCCCAAAATGTCTGCCGGGCCTAGGGGTCCAGCAGTCAGCCTGATCCGCAACTCTGGCCCCCAAACACTCACCTCAGCCGAGGCAAGCCGTCAGGGGATGCCAGGAGAAGTCCCCAAATGTCCACAATCCACAACTCCAACAGAAAACACACGCCTCAGGTGACACGCCTCAGCCGAGGCAAACCTTTTGGGGATGCCAGGAGAAGTCCCCAAATGTCCACAATTCACAACTCCAACAGAAAACACACGCCTCAGGAGACACGCCTCAGCCGAGGCAAGCCATCACGGGATGCCAGGAGAAGTTCCCAAATGTCCACAATCCACAACTCCAACAGAAAACACACGCCTCAGGAGACACGCCTTGAAGAGATTAATGCTGAAGGAGGTCAAAGTTCCCAGGTTGATGCAGGCTGGGGGAGGTCCCAAAATGTCTGCCGGGCCTAGGGGTCCATCAGTCAGCCTGATCCGCAACTCCGGCTTCCAAACACTCACCTCATCCGAGGCAAGCCGTCAGGGGATGCCAGGAGAAGTCCCCAAATGTCCACAATCCGCAACTCCAACAGAAAACACACGCCTCAGGAGACACGACTTGAAGAGATTAATGCTGAAGGAGGTCCAAGTTCCCAGGTTGATGCAGGCTGGGGGAGGTCCCAAAATGTCTGCCGGGCCTAGGGGTCCAGCAGTCAGCCTGATCCGCAACTCCGGCCCCCAAACACTCACCTCAGACGAGGCAAGCCATCAGCGGATGCCAGGAGAAGTCCCCAAATGTCCACAATCCACAACTCCAACAGAAAACACACGCCTCAGGAGACACGCCTTGAAGAGATTAATGCTGAAGGAGGTCAAGTTCCCAGGTTGATGCAGGCTGGGGGAGGTCCCAAAATGTCTGCCGGGCCTAGGGGTCCAGCAGTCAGCCTGATCCGTCTCCGGCCCCCAAACACTCACCTCAGCCAAGGCAAGCCGTCAGGGGATGCCAGGAGAAGTCCCCAAATGTCCACAATCCACAAGTCCAACAGAAAACACACGCCTCAGGAGACACGCCTCAGCCGAGGCAAGCCGTCAGGGGATGCCAGGAGAAGTCCCCAAATGTCCACCATCCACAACTCCAACAGAAAACACACGCCTCAGGAGACACGCCTTGAAGAGATTAATGCTGAAGGAGGTCAAAGTTCCCAGGTTGATGCAGGCTGGGGGAGGTCCCAAAATGTCTGCCGGGCCTAGGGGTCCATCAGTCAGCCTGATCCGCAACTCCAGCCCCCAAACACTCACCTCATCCGAGGCAAGCCGTCAGGGGATGCCAGGAGAAGTCCCCAAATGTCCACAATCCACAACTCCAACAGAAAACACACGCCTCAGGAGACACGCCTTGAAGAGATTAATGCTGAAGGAGGTCAAAGTTCCCAGGTTGATGCAGGCTGGGGGAGGTCCCAAAATGTCTGCCGGGCCTAGGGGTCCAGCAGTCAGCCTGATCCGCA
The DNA here is from genome assembly GCF_024139225.1 of Suncus etruscus. Taxonomy (NCBI): domain Eukaryota; kingdom Metazoa; phylum Chordata; class Mammalia; order Eulipotyphla; family Soricidae; genus Suncus; species Suncus etruscus. Next base: position 71,395,390 of record NC_064855.1, read on the forward strand.
ACTCTGGCCCCCAAACACTCACCTCAGCCAAGGCAAGCCGTCAGGGGATGCCAGGAGAAGTCCCCAAATGTCCACAATCCACAACTCCAACAGAAAACACACGCCTCAGGAGACACGCCTTGAAGAGATTAATGCTGAAGGAGGTCAAAGTTCCCAGGTTGATGCAGGCTCGGGGAGGTCGCAAAATGTCTGCCGGGCCTAGGGGTCCAGCAGTCAGCCTGATGCGCAACTCCAGCCCCCAAACACTCACCTGAGCCGAGGCAAGCCATGAGGGGATGCCAGAAGAAGTCCCCAAATGTCCACAATCCACAACTCCAACAGAAAACACACGCCTCAGGAGACACGCCTTGAAGAGATTAATGCTGAAGGAGGTCAAAGTTCCCAGGTTGATGCAGGCTGGGGGAGGTCCCAAAATGTCTGCCGGGCCTAGGGGTCCAGCAGTCAGCTTGATCCGCAACTCCGGCTCCCAAACACTCACCTCAGCCAAGGCAAGCCGTCAGGGGATGCCAGGAGAAGTCCCCAAATGTCCACAATCCACAACTCCAACAGAAAACACACGCCTCAGGAGACATGCCTCAGCCGAGGCAAGCCGTCAGGGGATGCCAGGAGAAGTCCCCAAATGTCCACAATCCACAACTCCAACAGAAAACACACGCCTCAGAAGACAAGCCTAGAAGAGATTAATGCTGAAGGAGGTCAAAGTTCCCAGGTTGATGCAGGCTGGGGGAGGTCCCAAAATGTCTGCCGGGCCTAGGGGTCCAGCAGTCAGCCTGATCCGCAACTCCGGCCCCCAAACACTCACCTCAGCTGAGGCAAGCCGTCAGGGGATGCCAGGAGAAGTCCCCAAATGTCCACAATCCACAACTCCAACAGAAAACACACGCCTCAGGAGACACGCCTTGAAGAGGTTAATGCTGAAGGAGGTCAAAGTTCCCAGGTTGATGCAGGCTGGGGGAGGTCCCAAAATGTCTGCCGGGCCTAGGGTTCCAGCAGTCAGCCTGATCTGCAACTCCGGCCCCCAAATACTCACCTCAGCCGAGGCAAGCCGTCAGGGGATGCCAGGAGAAGTCCCCAAATGTCCACAATCCACAACTCCAACAGAAAACACACACCTCAGGAGACATGCCTTGAAGAGATTAATGCTGTAGAAGGTCAAAGTTCCCAGGTTGATGCAGGCTGGGGGAGGTCCCAAAATGTCTGCCGGGCCTAGGGGTCCAGCAGTCAGCCTGATGCGCAACTCCAGCCCCCAAACACTCACCTGAGCCGAGGCAAGCCATAGGGGATGCCAGGAGAAGTCCCCAAATGTCCACAATCCACAACTCCAACAGAAAACACACGCCTCAGGAGACACGCCTTGAAGAGATTAATGCTGAAGGAGGTCAAAGTTCCCAGGTTGATGCAGGCTGGGGGAGGTCCCAAAATGTCTGCCGGGCCTAAGGGTCCAGCAGTCAGCTTGATCCGCAACTCCGGCCCCCAAACACTCACCTCAGCCAAGGCAAGCCGTCAGGGGATGCCAGGAGAAGTCCCCAAATGTCCACAATCCACAACTCCAACAGAAAACACACGCCTCAGAAGACACGCCTAGAAGAGATTAATGCTGAAGGAGGTCAAAGTTCCCAGGTTGATGCAGGCTGGGGGAGGTCCCAAAATGTCTGCCGGGCCTAGGGGTCCAGCAGTCAGCCTGATCCGCAACTCTGGCCCCCAAACACTCACCTGAGCCGAGGCAAGCCGTCAGGGGATGCCAGGAGAAGTCCCCAAATGTCCACCATCCACAACTCCAACAGAAAACACACGCCTCAGGAGACACGCCTCAGCCGAGGCAAACCTTTTGGGGATGCCAGGAGAAGTCCCCAAATGTCCACAATTCACAACTCCAACAGAAAACACACGTTTCAGGAGACTCGCCTCAGCCGAGGCAAGCCATCACGGGATGCCAGGAGAAGTTCCCAAATGTCCACAATCCACAACTCCAACAGAAAACACACGCCTCAGGAGACACGCCTTGAAGAGATTAATGCTGAAGGAGGTCAAAGTTCCCAGGTTGATGCAGGCTGGGGGAGGTCCCAAAATGTCTGCCGGGCCTAGGGGTCCATCAGTCAGCCTGATCCGCAACTCCGGCTTCCAAACACTCACCTCATCCGAGGCAAGCCGTCAGGGGATGCCAGGAGAAGTCCCCAAATGTCCACAATCCGCAACTCCAACAGAAAACACACGCCTCAGGAGACACGCCTTGAAGAGATTAATGCTGAAGGAGGTCCAAGTTCCCAGGTTGATGCAGGCTGGGGGAGGTCCCAAAATGTCTGCCGGGCCTAGGGGTCCAGCAGTCAGCCTGATCCGCAACTCCGGCCCCCAAACACTCACCTCAGCCGAGGCAAGCCATCAGCGGATGCCAGGAGAAGTCCCCAAATGTCCACAATCCACAACTCCAACAGAAAACACACGCCTCAGGAGACACGCCTTGAAGAGATTAATGCTGAAGGAGGTCAAGTTCCCAGGTTGATGCAGGCTGGGGAGGTCCCAAAATGTCTGCCGGGCCTAGGGGTCCAGCAGTCAGCCTGATCCGTCTCCGGCCCCCAAACACTCACCTCAGCCAAGGCAAGCCGTCAGGGGATGCCAGGAGAAGTCCCCAAATGTCCACAATCCACAAGTCCAACAGAAAACACACGCCTCAGGAGACACGCCTCATCCGAGGCAAGCCGTCAGGGGATGCCAGGAGAAGTCTCAAATGTCCGCAATCCACAACTCCAACAGAAAACACACGCCTCAGGAGACACGCCTCAGCCGAGGCAAGCCGTCAGGGGATGCCAGGAGAAGTCCCCAAATGTCCACCATCCACAACTCCAACAGAAAACACACGCCTCAGGAGACACGCCTTGAAGAGATTAATGCTGAAGGAGGTCAAAGTTCCCAGGTTGATGCAGGCTGGGGGAGGTCCCAAAATGTCTGCCGGGCCTAGGGGTCCAGCAGTCAGCCTGATCCGCAACTCTGGCCCCCAAACACTCACCTCAGCCAAGGCAAGCCGTCAGGGGATGCCAGGAGAAGTCCCCAAATGTCCACAATCCACAACTCCAACAGAAAACACACGCCTCAGGAGACACGCCTTGAAGAGATTAATGCTGAAGGAGGTCAAAGTTCCCAGGTTGATGCAGGCTGGGGGAGGTCCCAAAATGTCTGCCGGGCCTAGGGGTCCAGCAGTCAGCCTGATCCACAACTCCGGCCCCCAAACACTCACCTCAGCCGAGGCAAGCCATCAGCGGATGCCAGGAGAAGTCCCCAAATGTCCACAATCCACAACTCCAACAGAAAACACATGCCTCAGGAGACACGCCTTGAAGAGATTAATGCTGAAGGAGGTCAAGTTCCCAGGTTGATGCAGGCTGGGGGAGGTCCCAAAATGTCTGCCGGGCCTAGGGTTCCAGCAGTGAGCCTGATCCGCAACTCCGGCCCCCAAACACTCACCTCAGCCAAGGCAAGCTGTCAGGGGATGCCAGGAGAAGTCCCCAAATGTCCACAATCCACAAGTCCAACAGAAAACACACGCCTCAGGAGACACGCCTCATCCGAGGCAAGCCGTCAGGGGATGCCAGGAGAAGTCTCAAATGTCCGCAATCCACAACTCCAACAGAAAACACACGCCTCAGGAGACACGCCTCAGCCGAGGCAAACCGTCAGGGGATGCCAGGAGAAGTCCCCAAATGTCCACAATCCACAACTCCAACAGAAAACACACGCCTCAGGAGACACGCCTTGAAGAGATTAATGCTGAAGGAGGTCAAAGTTCCCAGGTTGATGCAGGCTGGGGGAGGTCCCAAAATGTCTGCCGGGCCTAGGGGTCCAGCAGTCAGCCTGATCCGCAACTCCGGCCCCCAAAAACTCACCTCAGCCAAGGCAAGCCATCAGGGGATGCCAGGAGAAGTCCCCAAATGTCCACAATCCACAACTCCAACAGAAAACACACGCCTCAGGAGACACGCCTTTAAGAGATTAATGCTGAAGGAGGTCAAAGTTCCCAGGTTGATGCAGGCTGGGGGAGGTCCCAAAATGTCTGCCGGGCCTAGGGGTCCAGCAGTCAGCCTGATCTGCAACTCCGGCCCCCAAACACTCACCTCAGCCGAGGCAAGCCATGAGGGGATGCCAGGAGAAGTTTCCAAATGTCCACAATCCACAACTCCAACAGAAAACACACGCCTCAGGAGACACGCCTTGAAGAGATTAATGCTGAAGGAGGTCAAAGTTCCCAGGTTGATGCAGGCTGGGGGAGGTCCCAAAATGTCTGCCGGGCCTAGGGGTCCAGCAGTCAGCCTGATCCGCAACTCCGGCCCCCAAACACTCACCTCAGCCAAGGCAAGCCGTCAGGGGATGCCAGGAGAAGTCCCCAAATGTCCACAATCCACAATTCCAACAGAAAACACACGCCTCAGGAGACACGCCTCAGCCGAGGCAAGCCGTCAGGGGATGCCAGGAGAAGTCCCCAAATGTCCACAATCCACAACTCCAACAGAAAACACACGCCTCAGGAGACATGCCTTGAAGAGATTAATGCTGAAGAAGGTCAAAGTTCCCAGGTTGATGCAGGCTGGGGGAGGTCCCAAAATGTCTGCCGGGCCTAGGGGTCGAGCAGTCAGCCTGATCCGCAATTCCTGCCCCAAACACTCACCTCAGCCGAGGCAAGCCGTCAGGGGATGCCAGGAGAAGTCCCCAAATGTCCACAATCCACAACTGCAACAGAAAACACACGCCTTAGGAGACACGCCTTGAAGAGATTAATGCTGAAGAAGGTCAAAGTTCCTAGGTTGATGCAGGCTGGGGAGGTCCCAAAATGTCTGCCGGGCCTAGGGGTCCAGCAGTCAGCCTGATCCGCAACTCCGACCCCCAAACACTCACCTCAGCCAAGGCAAGCCGTCAGGGGATGCCAGGAGAAGTCCCCAAATGTCCACAATCACAACTCCAACAGAAAACACATGCCTCAGGAGACATGCCTCAGCCGAGGCAAGCCGTCAGGGGATGCCAGGAGAAGTCCCCAAATGTCCACAATCCACAACTCCAACAGAAAACACACGCCTCAGGAGACACGCCTTGAAGAGATTAATGCTGAAGGAGGTCAAAGTTCCCAGGTTGATGCAGGCTGGGGGAGGTCCCAAAATGTCTGCCGGGCCTAGGGGTCCAGCAGTCAGCCTGATCCGCAATTCCTGCCCCCAAACACTCACCTCAGCCGAGGCAAGCCGTCAGGGGATGCCAGGAGAAGTCCCCAAATGTCCACAATCCACAACTGCAACAGAAAACACACGCCTTAGGAGACACGCCTTGAAGAGATTAATGCTGAAGAAGGTCAAAGTTCCTAGGTTGATGCAGGCTGGGGGAGGTCCCAAAATGTCTGCCGGGCCTAGGGGTCCAGCAGTCAGCCTGATCCGCAACTCCGACCCCCAAACACTCACCTCAGCCAAGGCAAGCCGTCAGGGGATGCCAGGAGAAGTCCCCAAATGTCCACAATCACAACTCCAACAGAAAACACATGCCTCAGGAGACATGCCTCAGCCGAGGCAAGCCGTCAGGGGATGCCAGGAGAAGTCCCCAAATGTCCACAATCCACAACTCCAACAGAAAACACACGCCTCAGGAGACACGCCTTGAAGAGATTAATGCTGAAGGAGGTCAAAGTTCCCAGGTTGATGCAGGCTGAGGGAGGTCCCAAAATGTCTGCCGGGCCTAGGGGTCCAGCAGTCAGCCTGAACCGCAACTCCGGCCCCCAAACACTCACCTCAGCTGAGGCAAGCCGTTAGGGGATGCCAGGAGAAGTCCCCAAATGTCCACAATCCACAACTCCAACAGAAAACACACGCCTCAGGAGACACGCCTCAGCCGAGGCAAACCATCTGGGGATGCCAGGAGAAGTCCCCAAATGTCCACAATTCACAACTCCAACAGAAAACACACGCCTCAGGAGACACGCCTCAGCCGAGGCAAGCCATCAGGTGATGCCAGGAGAAGTCCCCAAATGTCCACAATCCACAACTCCAACAGAAAACACACGCCTCAGGAGACACGCCTCAGCCGAGGCAACACGTCAGGGGATGCCAGGAGAAGTCCCCAAATGTCCACAATCCACAACTCCAACAGAAAACACACGCCTCAGGAGACACGCCTTGAAGTGATTAATGCTCAGACCGAGCAAGCCATTAGTGGATGCCAGGAGAAGTCCCCAAATGTCCACAATCCACAACTCCAACAGAAAACACACGCCTCAGGAGACACGCCTTGAAGAGATTAATGCTCGGCACCACTTTCAATATCTTGATACAACTACCTGACAATGAATTAAAAAGCAAAAACTTGATCCAAGAGCAGTTTGCCCTATCTCATTACCTAACGATAAGATAAAATCAGAAGACACATCATTCTTTGATCTCTGCAAGAACCAAGATCACAAATTACAGAAGATGGACTTTGACAACCTTGACTGGGCAGAACTTTTCCTGGGACCAATAAGAAATCCTAGGCTCTGGCCTAGGATTTGTACAAAAACCAAGATCTCTGATCCCAGAATTCTGACTTTGACAACTGTGACTGAGCAGAACTTCTGGAGCCATAAGGAAAGACTCTATCCTAGGGTTCTACCTAGGATATGTTCAAAAATCAAGATCACTAATTACAGATGGCTGATTAGAATAATTGTGGTACCAGGAAACGTTCTGCTCAGTGTGGTTGTCAAAGTCAGTTTCTGTAATTAGAGATCTTGGTTTTTAAATAGGTTCTAGGACGAAGTCTAGGATAGAGTCTTTCTTTATGGTTTCAGAAGTTCTGCTCAATCATGGTTGTTGCAGTCAGTTTTCGGTAATTAATTGTCTTGGTTTTTGCAGATAAGAGGATGGAATGTCTACTGATTTCAACTTACCATTAGGTGATGAGATAGGGTAACCTGCGGTTAGATGAAATTGTTGTTTCCTCATTGTCAAGATGTCGTATGCACCTAGCCTGGCTAAGTTGATGCCGGAGCAGTATTAAAGACTCCCCTGGGGTGAAGTTGACTCTCGGTGTTCTTGCAGGGAACTATGTCAGTTCTAAAGTTGGGATCCAAAGAATGGGGTTGGACGGTCAATATCCAATCACATGAGTCTAAGTCAAGTCCCCATGACAAATGTTCAGGGTGGGAGGTTCCCTGTTTTAAAAAATTTATGGGCTTTTATCCCTAGTAGATAAGAGTTTGTTTATATACATAAGATTTCCCCATTTTAGTGTGACTATGCAAAGGGGTATGATGTCATATTATATTGTTGGTGTATTAGGGTGTAAAAATGGCAGGCTATACAATCTCTGTGTCCTTTTTTTTAAACTTTATCTATTGATTGCTTGGTTTTGGGGCCACAGTCAGGTGTTCAAGGGTGATTCCTGGTTCTGTGCTAAGAAAGTGCTCCTGACAGGCACAGGGGACCCTGTGGGTTCCCATATGGGATGTCCAGAATCAAATTGGGTTTCTCCCGAATGGCTGCATGCAAAACAAACACCCTACCACTGTACTATCCCTCCAGGTCCTGTGCCCTGTATTTGACCTGAGCTTTTATCCCATGCAAAACTTTTCTTCTAGAATTTCATACTAAGCAGGACTAGAACAAGCAAGTACAAATAAATAATTTTATAAAGGGAATAAAAATAAATGCACTAAGAGGTATAACTATTAAGAAATTAAACATATGTGGGGGGAGGTCAAACCCCTTGTTGATGGTCTCCAAGTCAAAGAATGATTCCCAAAAAGATAAATTGAATCCCATTCTTCTGTCCCCCCTTTTGGGGGAGACTTTGATAATAATATCCGACGTGAATAATCAACGAATGCAAAAGATTAGGGGGCCAAAGGTTCAGCAAGGAAAGTCTTTTGTCAGTTGCAGCCAGCTCCAAAAAGCAAACCGAACCAGCAGTCAGTTCTGGCAAAGAGCTCCCTATGCCTCCCCAACAAGCTTTTTATTTCATTCCTTAATCACCCCCACCTGGAAAATCCAGGTGGGATGACAGGCAAAAACAATATTACAACAATTATTCAACAATTCCCCCTTTTTTGTAAGCAAACAATAATAGTATACAATACAATACAATACAATAATAATATACAATACAATACAACACTACATAATTACAAATACAAAACTTTAATAAAATATTAAATACTATAAAATTAAAAACATTAATTTCAATTAATTAAAAACATTTAGTTACACTAATCATAAATTAAATATACTTTAAAAGATTTTAGTCATAAAAAAATACAAACATTAACAATCTCCATTTACCAGATTTCTTTTTTATGGTAAATACAGGTGAATTCCATTGAGAAAACGAAGGCTCAATATGTCCTAATTTAAGCAAACAATAATAGTATACAATACAATACAATACAATAATAATATACAATACAATACAACACTACATAATTACAAATACAAAACTTTAATAAAATATTAAATACTATAAAATTAAAAACATTAATTTCAATTAATTAAAAACATTTAGTTACACTAATCATAAATTAAATATACTTTAAAAGATTTTAGTCATAAAAAAATACAAACATTAACAATCTCCATTTACCAGATTTCTTTTTTATGGTAAATACAGGTGAATTCCATTGAGAAAACGAAGGCTCAATATGTCCTAATTTTAGCTGTTCTTCCACTAATTCTGTCAGCACCTTTAATTTATCAGTTTTAAGGGGCCACTGGCCTATCCAAATTGGTTCATCAGATTTCCATTTTATTTTTATTGGTGCTGGGGTTTTACTAGCAGTGGCCCCTACCAAAAATTTTGGGTTTTTAATTCAGAAGAAGGTTCAGGCTCACCTTGAGCTAATGGAATATGGAATTCTGCCTTCCATTGTTTATGCAAATCACGGCCCCACAAGGATGGTGAAAATGGGCCCACATGAGGTCTGATTATAGCCTTTTGATTTTCTGGGCCATAAAATACCATGGTTCTTGTGCTTAACAAGCAAGAACTCAGGCCTCCTATTCCTTTTAATGAATATGGAATTTCTTGCAGAGACCAATTTTTTGGCCATTCTTTATCAGAAATTACAGTGATCTGAGCACCTGTGTCTATCATGCCATTGAAGACTTGTCCTTCTATATTAAGTTTAATCATTGGATTTTCATCTTTACATTTAGTAATCAGAGCCACTAATGGGTTTTTGGCAGCCCCTGGATCTGTGCTTCCAAAACCTCCAGTTCTTATCTTATCTGAAGTCCCAAATTTAACATAAGGTATTATTACTATTTGGGCAATTGTCTCCCCTTTTTTGAAAGTCCAAGTAACAGGCACATTGATAACTACAATAATTTCTCCCTTTGAGTTTGAATCAATAACACCTGTGATTACTGATATACCTTTTACATTAAGGGAACTTCTGCCCAGAATCAAACCCATTGTATCTGGGGGTGGTGGTCCCACTATGCCTGTGTGTAGCATGTAAGGGCATTCTCCTGGATAAATTGTAATGTCCACTGGGCAAGTTATATCAAGCCCAGCACTGCCCACAGTGGCATGTGTTAATTCACTGATTGAAATTAATCTTCTTGGGCTGGGCTGGGGAGAATTATGGTTTGATGACTTTGCCCCTGATTTGTAAGGGCCTGGGGATGGGCCCTGTAGGAGTTTCCCTGTTTTTTTAATTGTAGATCCTGGAGGAACTGAATTTAACAAAAGATGGCAATTCCTTTTAATATGTCCTTGTTTTCCACAATGGTAACAGGCAAATTGTCTCCTAGGGTTTGTATTAAAAGTTCTTCCTATGTTATTACTATGGGATTTCCAGATCTACAGTCTTTTGCCCAGTGGTAACCCTTATTACATTTTGGGCAGAGACCTGGTTTTCGGGCAAGTTTTTGTCCCCTTTGGTAAAGAGGTATATTTCCTTTAGTAATTGCAAAGGTTTGCACCTGATCTGAATTTGCTAATGAATGGGGTATATCATAAACATTCCTACAGGCATATAAAAATTCATTTAAATCAGCTTTTTCCTGCAACGGAGCCAATACCAATTTGCAAGCTGAATTAGCATTATGATAAGCCAAACATTTTTCTAGAAATTTCCTCACCTCATCATTTTTTAACTTGTATTTTTAAAGCATCTTTGAGTTTAGCCACAAATTTTACATAAGGCTCTTGGGGACCTTGGATGATTCTTAAAAAGGTTCCCTCACCAGTACTGTTAGTATCAATTCTTTCCCATGCAGATAATGCAATGTCTTTAATTATTTTTGAGATTTCCTTTGGTAAAGCTGCTTGTGTGTGTATATCTGAATATTGATTTTCTCCCATTAATAATTCATATGAGAGATTAACCCCTGCCACTCGTTTTTTTGGTTCCATCTGGACTATATAGTTTGGATTTCACACCCTCTGCATATAACATTTCCCATTCAGTTCGCTGTTTAGATGGCAGGCATATTTCAGCAAGTTTTTTAAAGTCATGCAGAGTCCAAATTGATTTTCGACACCACATGCTTAGCACCTCCTGACAATATGGAGAGGTAGCCCCATATTCTTTACATGCTTTCTTAAACCGTTCTACATCCTCCATTTCAAGAGGTTCATAATTTGAAACATATACTGTTTGAAATGGAGTTGAGGCTGGATTAGCAGAAGTACCTTGCACAGGACTCTGATGCCTGAGGTGTGGAATACTAGAATGTGGTTCATTGTCTGAGTTGGCATTAACATGTGAGTCCATACTGTGAACAGAATCAGGACTCTCTTGTGGACTTAGCACTGGAGGCTGATCATCAGTGTCAAGATCTTGATTTGGATTATGAGTATCTAAATTACGTGTCCGAGTTGATTTTTTACCGGCAAAAATACCTATACTTTTGCTGCCAGTGTTAGATTTATCAGCCTGTATCTTAGTTTGAATTTTCGTAGGAAAAATTTTTTTATTGTCCATACTGGTCATCACTTTACAATTTCCACATTGTCTATTTCCTAACCACCAGCCAATGACTATGTATATGGTAGTCATATTAGCCAACACAGAAATTCCACAAACTATGACTAATGGAGACCACTCAAGCAATGCAAATATTGGAGTAGAAATTTTTGATTGAATTGTAAGCAGCAACCATCCAATGACAATGATATTTACTAGTATCAAACCAAGTGGTTTATATCCAAGCAGAGTAATGCACTTGAGTAATGCCGAACCGATGTATTTAATAACAGATGGCATAGTGAGCGTGAGTATCCATAATAACCAGCCAAGGATCTCCAGAGGTGATTTCCAATAAAACATGTCACTTACAGTTCCAGAGGGTCCAGATTCACCTGTTCCGGGCGCCAAATGTGGGGGGAGGTCAAACCCCTTGTTGATGGTCTCCAAGTCAAAGAATGATTCCCAAAAAGATAAATTGAATCCCATTCTTCTGTCCCCCCTTTTGGGGGAGACTTTGATAATAATATCCGACGTGAATAATCAACGAATGCAAAAGATTAGGGGGCCAAAGGTTCAGCAAGGAAAGTCTTTTGTCAGTTGCAGCCAGCTCCAAAAAGCAAACCGAACCAGCAGTCAGTTCTGGCAAAAGAGCTCCCTATGCCTCCCCAACAAGCTTTTTATTTCATTCCTTAATCACCCCCACCTGGAAAATCCAGGTGGGATGACAGGCAAAAACAATATTACAACAATTATTCAACAAACATACATAGAAAATATAGAAAACCCTATTAAGTCTTTTGAGATAGTCTTGGGGGGGATGAGATCCACACTGTGGTTTTATTGAATCTGAGAAATGTTTTGCAGTAATAAGGAATCAGGTAGTGTCCTCAAACTGGGGGTCCTTCTGGAGCTGAATCTGGTAGCATGCACCAGTCCATATTGATGGGGGTTTGTGAGAAAAAGGGGTACATAGAATGAGTCAGCAGGAGTGGTAGATGCAGCTTCTTGAGGGGGTGAGAGATGTGGGAGTGAGAGGGTGTCCTTTCGCTTTGGGAGCTGGGTGGCAGCTTATTGGGGCAGGGCGTCATTCTCGGTTCCTAATGAGTTAAGAACTGAGGGTGAAGAGGGTTAAATAGGGAGAAATATTGGATCAGGATTGAGGAGATGAGAGGATAGAAGTTCCAAATGGGGGAGGGGAAGAAGGATAATATATATGAGGGGCTGGCTATATACAATATAGACATGGATTATTTACAGTATAAATTAGGCAAACAGAGGAGTCTACTGCGTACAAACTCATACTCAAAGACAAACATTAGAGATCTATTCATAGGTTGTAGCTGGAGTCCTGGACTTATGGGATGGGTTGGAGTGCTTAAGAAATAACTGAATAAAATAAAAAATATTAGAAAAAAAGAAGAGAAAAAATAAAGATAGAAAATTAATTAATTAATTGGGCTGGGACCTCAGAGGGGAAAAGTTTTCCAATTTATAGACACTTCATCAATGACATGTGTGAACTTTGCTAAATGAAGCTTTGGGGTTAGATTGTGCTTGGAGCATTTTAAGATAAATGTAAGTATCATGTCTACAGTACTAAGAAATATGATAGTGAGCACTATAAGAGGAGTCTACCCTATGTAGTATCATCCACTGTGTCTTGTACAACAAGGTTCCTTTCCTGAAAAGAAACAGCATGGGCATTGTGATATAATAGTACCATAGTTTGAATTGAAAAAGAAGAAAGGAGAGATGGGAAAAAAGAAAAGAAAAAAAAAGAAAAGAAGTAAGAGTAATTTGCAAAAACATATTCAATGAGTTGTACCTGCAACATAAGTCTATGGTGTGTAGTTGTCTATTTCAGTGTCTCAACAGTTATAAGCTTTAGAACATAGTAGAGTAATAATCAAAAAGGAAATGGATAAATTGAAGGAAATAGATAAATTTAACTAGACATTGTCATAATGAGCATTGTATATGGAAGTAAAATGATAGAACACTGAATCACAAAATTAGGGTGTCCAACCTATATCTACAAGAACCTCTGTGAACAAAAAAGTTAGAGTTATTTTATACATAATAAATTAAAGCATTAAAACATACTGATAATAAGCACTGCAGCAGGAGTCCCTGGTTTTCAATCATATTCTGCACCTGATTCTCCTCCTCCTCCTCCTTCTCCTTGTCCTCTTCCTACTCCTTTTCTTCATCATCTCCTCCTCCTCCTTTTTCTCTTCACTCTCTTTATTTTTCTTCTCCTCTTTATCCTTTTCCTCCTCCTTCTTCTCCCTCCTTGTCCCCTTCCTCCTCCTCCTCCTCCTTCTTTTAGGCACTGTGGTTTGCAATATTGTTACTGAAGTGTATCATTTATATTACTTTTTCTCCTTTTAGCACCCATTCTTGTCTAAGTGATCATTTCCAATTATCATTGTCATAATGGTCCTATATTTCCCTTAATTGCATTTTGCTCACCTGTGTAAAGCTTCCAACCAAGTACTTCTCCTCTTGGACCTTGTTTCTATTAGAATACTTTGGATATTAATATCATACTATTTTTTAAATTATGCAACAAAGAGTATCATTATTCTATGTCTATCCCTCTCTGACTCATTTCACTCAGCATAATATTCTCCATATCCATCCATATATAAGCAATTTTCATGACTTCATTTTCTCCTAACAGCTCTATAGTATTTTATTAGATAAATTTACCAAAGTTTCTTTATCTACTTATCTGTTCTTAGGCACTTGGGCTGTTTCCATATTCTGGCTATTATGAATAGTACTACAATAAACAGAAGAGTGCAGAGCTATTTTCTGCATTATTTTTGGGTCTGTAGGGTGTATTTCTAAGAATAGTGTTAATGTGTTATATAAGAGCTCAATTTCTAGTTTATTTAAGAAATGTCCATCCATATTGTTTTCCAAGAAGGCTGGACCAGTTGACATTTCTACCAGCAATGAATGAGAGTCCTGTTTTCCCTGTATCTGTGCCAACATTGGTAGTTCTTATTCTTTTTGATATGTGCCTATCTCTGTGATATGACATGGTATCTAATAGTTGCTTTGATTTGCATCTCACTGATAAATAATGATATGATCTTTGTTTCATGTTCATTCAGACCATCTGTATTGCTTCTTAGAAAAAGTTCTGTTTATCTTTTTTCCCCATTTTTTGATAGGGTTGGATATTTTTCTTGTTAAACTCTACCTTTATTTATCTTAGATATTAGCCCTTTATCAGATTGGTACTGGGTAAAACGTTTCTTCCATTTCGTGTGCAGACTTTGTATCCTACTCACCATTTCCTTTGAATTGCAAAAGTATTTTAATTTAATGTAATTTACTTTATTTTATTTTTGCTTCTACTTGCTTGGTCAGGGGTGTTTTATCCTCAAATATGCCTGTAGCCTTAATATCATTGAAAGTTCTGCCTATGTCTTCTTCTTTTACCGTATGATTTCAGGTTTAATAATAAGATATTTAGTACATTTGATTTGACTTTTGTGCATGGTACATAAAAGAGGACTTAATTGAACTGTGATAGTTCAAGAAGATAATGTATGAAAAAAATAAATGATTATTGATTTGTTATGCTATACCAAATGTATTATTTATGAAAGAAACAATTGTAAAGCTAGACTTTATTAAACTAAAAACATGCTCTTCAAAATTCAGTGTTAAAAGAAAAAAATAAATCAAAGTTTGGGAGAAAATATTTACAAAATATAGTGTTAAAATATTAATAAGGGGTCTGGGAATATAGGCCAGAGGCTAGACACTTGCATGTGGTTGACCCAGGTTCAATCCCCTACACCACAGGCTCTTTTGAGCATCACTGGATATGTTATAACCCTGTAGACCTGTGAGAATCACATAATTATCTGGTGTCCCAGATAATTTTTATTATCAGAAGGTCTAAGTAGCATGCGATTCTTAGGTTCTAACATTAAACTATGACTTAGTTGGTGGAATATTGCTGGTAGGGGTCTCCCTATACCAGCACCACTAGGAGGCCCAATAAAATAAAAATAAACAAAAATTAATAGATAAGATATTTCTATGAATAAGATAACTCACTGACATACCACAATTGACACTTTTTTTGGTACTGGTGGAGTGTTTCACCTTCTTTCTCTCCTTCATCCCCCAAATCGATGATGAGAGCCTCTAGAAGGATTCCGCCCATTTTGGGAGTATTAGACTCTTACCCCAGTTTATTTATCTTCTCTTTTTCAGGCAAAACCACACAACTTGAACTAGCTAGTCCTGCCTACAGTTAGAGGGGGAGATAAGGGAGGCATCAAGACCAAACAGGTGCAAGACTACTAAGCAGTGGGTTGGATACAGAGGGGACCACATATTCTAGCCGCCCTGGGGGTGAGGGAAGAGGAAACGGGAGGTAGAACAAAAACGGAAGGGTAGGGAGGACAATTTGGTGATGGGGATCCCCCCTGATTTTATGTAAATATGTACCTAAAATGTTATTGTCAACAATATGTAAGACACTATGATCAAAATAAAAATTATATTAAAAAAAATAGCCAAAATCCAGAACAATTACAGCACCAAATGTTAGCATGGAAGTAGAATAGAAACTTTGGCATTCCAGGGAGCTGCAGCAGACAATATTATGGGTTTTGAGACCAACCCCCACACAGAAGCCTTTGCTGAAGCTGTGTAAGTAGAGGTAAGCCTGAAACACACAAGCAAAGAGGAGCCTGCTGGCTGCCACCAAAGGCCATTCCAAGGGGTTGCAGCAGACCATTGCTGTTGGTTTTCAGACCAATCCCTGCTCAGAAACCCTTGCTGAAGATGTGTTAAGTGAAGATAAGCCAGAAACACTCAGGTAAGGAGGAGCCAGAGGAGCATAGTGGCTCTGCTTCTCTTCATGGTCATGCACATCTTTTAGCCCATAAACTCCACCACAGCACATAGTAAAAATCACACTGCAAGTGTCAATGGGGAAACAACACAGGACAACATCATGTATAGAGAATAAAGATGGCAGTTCTGATGATCCAAAAAGTACCAACCAACTAGTTAGCCTTTCAGATAAGGAGTTTAGAGTAGAAACAAGAAGGATGCTCTTAGAACTCAAAGAAAGTATAGAACAAGTTGAACAGACCACAAAGATAGAAATCAGAAAACTCCAAACTGAAATAACGTGTCTGAAAAACTTGGTAGATAAAATAAAAAAACTCAATGGAAAGCCTCTCCAACAGAGTAACAGCAGCTGAAAGATGAGATGCAGAGCAACTCCATACAGCAGAAGAGACTGGAAAAGAACCTTAAAGCAAATGATCAGACAATGGAAAAAATACTCAAAGAATGTGAACAGATGAAAATAGAAGTCCTTGATAAATTCAACATAAACAACTAAGAATAATTGGAGTCCCAGAGACCCAGGAAGAAAATACCCAGGAAGAATCAACAGTCAAGGACATCATTATAGAGAAATTCACAGACTTAAGATGTCATGCTACCAAATTCTGCATGCCCAAAGAGTACTAGCTAAAAGAGATCCAAAGAAAGGCACCCCAAGACACATCCAAGTCACAATGATGAACCCCACAGATAGGGAAAGAACACAGAAAACAGCAAGATCAAAAAGGGAAATTACATTCAAAGTAGCATCCTTTAGATTTACAGCAGACTTGTCACAAGAAACCCTCAAGGCCAGAAGACAGTGGTAAGATATAGTAACAAAACTCAATTAAATGAATGCATCACCTAGATCTGCCCCCATCCAGACTCACTCTCAGGTTTGAAACAAGTATGTCTAGCTTCACAGATAAACAACAGCTCAGAA
The DNA here is from genome assembly GCF_024139225.1 of Suncus etruscus. Taxonomy (NCBI): domain Eukaryota; kingdom Metazoa; phylum Chordata; class Mammalia; order Eulipotyphla; family Soricidae; genus Suncus; species Suncus etruscus. The sequence goes on from NC_064855.1 coordinate 71,412,114, forward strand.
ACTTTACAGATACAAAACAAGCATTAAAAAAAACTGAAAGATCTACTTTAAGACAAGATGGACCAAAAGACACACCAAATACAAGATAACACTAAATCCTATGATAATTATCTTTCTCAATGTTAATTGACTAAATGCATCCGTTAAGAAACACAGGGTGGCAAAATGGATTAAAAAGCTGACTCCAACATGCTGCTGTCAACAAGAAACACATTTGAATAGTCATATCAAAGATAAACTCATATCAAAGGTTAGAGGAATATCATTCAAGCAAATAACTCCCTTAAAAAAGCTGAAGTGGCTATATTAATATCTGATGACACAAACTTTAGACTCGGAAAAGTTATAAGGGTCATTTAATACTAATCAAAGGATATGTACAACAGGAAAAAAACACTCTCCTAAACATATACACACCTAATGATGGACCAGCAAAATATTTAATACTATTGTTGACAAATCTGAAAGAAGATATCAATAGCAACAAAATAATAGTGGGAGAACTCAACATTGCCCTGGCACCCCAAGATTGGTCAACCAGGCTGAAACCCAATAAGAATATACTAGCTCTGAAAAGAGAAATGGAAGAAAGTGGCCTTTATTTAGAGCACTCAATCCCCCCAAAACTGGATACACATTCCTCTTCAATGCACATGGGTCATTCTCCAGGATAGACCACATGTTGGCCCATAAATAATATCTGCATAAAGTCAAGAGGATAGAAATTATACAGACTACCTTCTAAGATCTCAGGGCACTGAATATAGAAGTGAACTACAAAGGGACAGAGAAGAAAAACGTTAATACCTGGAAATTAAACAGCACACTGTTGAACAAGTGGATCAGAGATAAAAATCAAAGAGGAAATAAAAACATTCCTAGGAATAAATGCCAATGAAGACACAAATTATAAAAATTTATGGGACACAACAAAAACAGTAATAAGAGGAAAATTTATAGCTTTGCACACATCAGAAAAGAAGAGGGGACTACATTTAAAGCTTAATGACAAAGCTTTTAAAATTAGAAAATAATCAACAAAAGGAACCAAAGATAGGTAGCAGAAGGAAATAACAAAGGTTAGACCAAAAGTCAAAGAAGTGGAAATAAAAATACTTTGAAAAATCAATGAGGGGCCGGGCGGTGGCGCTAAAGGTAAGGTGCCTGCCTTGCCTGCGCTAACCTTGGACGGACCGCGGTTCGATCCCCCGGTGTCCCATATGGTCCCCCAAGCCAGGAGCAACTTCTGAGCACATAGCCAGGAGTAACCCCTGAGCGTTACTGGGTGTGGCCCAAAAACCAAAAAAAAAAAAGAAAAATCAATGAAAGCAAAAGTTGGTTCTTTGAAAAATAAACAAAATTGATAAGCCATTAGCAGAGAAATGGAGAGAGAGAAACTTTGTAAATGATATTATAAATGAAAAGGGGGAGATAGTTACAGATAATGCAGAGATTCAAAGGGTAATCAGAGACTACTTTGAGAAACTCCATGCCACAAAACATGAGAACATGAGAACCTGGAAAAAATGGATAAATTATTGGACTCCTATAATCTTCCAAGGTTAAAGCAGGATGATTTAGCATATATAAATAGACCCATCACTACTGAGGAAATTAAAATAGTAATCAAAAGTCTTCCCAAAAATAAAATTCCAGGCCCAGATAAATTTACTAACCTATTCTTTCAAATCTTTCTAGAAGAACTACTACCAATCCTTTTCAGGTTCTTTCATGAAATTGAAGAGTCAGGAACACTCCCAAATAGTTTTTTGAAGCTAACAACATCCTAATACCAAAACCAGACAGAGATGTTGCAAGAAAAGAAAACTACAGACCAATGGCACCTCAACAAGAAGGTTATACAGGACAACCAATTAGGTTTCTTTCCAAGAATGCAAGGATGGTTTAACACACGTAAGTCAAACAGCATAATACACCATATCAACAAAAAGCATAATAAAAACCATATGATTATATCAATAGATGCAGAGAAAGCATTTGATAAGGTCCAACACACATTCTTTTTAATATATTTTTTTTATTTAGGTAGCATGATCATATTTGGGTTACAGTCATAACCAGAACACCCCCCTTCACCAGTGCAACATTTCCCTTTCCCCCTTCCCATCCCCTGCCTGTATTCGAGACAGGCATTCTACTATAGTAATTTGTTTTTAAGTTCAGTAAGTTGTATTTTTATTTTCCTTAAAGGATAAGATTAAAAAATATAGTAAAGGTGTGATAGTGGCAATCGCCATTGTTTGCATAGATCCAGAAAAATGGGGAAAATGGAAAAAAAATCCTTGACCTGATTACAAAAAGGCCTCACCCCAGAAGTTTATTGGCATAAGACAGACTCTGGGTTCCAGGCATACCAGTTTATCCAACTCCAATCATTCTCAAGGTCCCGGTGAAACTTTTTCACACTTTAGCTATTGTTGGTATCAGACTCTTATATTTAAAGACTCTGGATTCTGTACATTTCTTTCATCGATGTCAGGTTGATGTGGAGCATCTTCTAGTTTCAGCATACCATTAAATGCAGAGCAACCTGCCCTGCATGCAGACTGTTGCTGAGTCGCCTGGGTGTTGGGAGCACTCTTTGGAGTAAGTCAATGCCAAAGCAGTGGTAGGTCTTCCCTGGTAGAGGCTTGGATCCTGGTAATGTTAAAGACAATTCTGGTTGTTTCCGTAGATGGTATCCATTGTTCAAATGTGTGTGGGCGATACCCATTCTTCTGAGGCCTGAGTCAAATCATTATGCCAATGTTCAGGGTAAAAGGCCTAATTACATTACTAAATTTGTGTTCCCATCTCTATTAGATAAGAACTTGTTTGCATATGTATTATTTTCCCATTTTAATGTGCCTATGCAAAAGAGAAGCAATGCCACAAGATATTGTTGGTGCATCTGGGGGCCAACGAATAAAGTCCAACATTTCCCGTAACTTGGTATAAACGTGAAATCTATACAGAGATACTCTTATACCAGTATTGCTTATAAAAAAAGATTTCTAAGGGGGAAAATCAAACAACCAAATAACAAACCTAGTGGTCAAAATGGTCACTATATGAGGATATTCGAAAAGAGTTATAGATGTTAAGGGAATACATCTGAGATATACAAAAGAGATACATGTGACCCTTTTATGTTTTAAAAAGAAAAAAAAGAAAGAAAACAAGGGTATTTGAAGACAACAGGCGATAGTTGAGTTTGAGACATGCTTTGCAGCATTACAGAACCCTATATTGTCCTTGAACTAGGGGTTTTGCTGAAGTTGATTCCAGTATCATGCACAGTAAATAGTTTGATGGGGGCAAGAGGGGTCACCAAGCATGGGTCAACACACATTCTTGATAAAAAAAACCTCTCATCAAGATGGGAATAGAAGGAACTTTTTTCAATATAGTCAAGTCCATCTACCACAAGCCAATGGCAAATATTATTCTCAATGGAGATAAACTAAAATCCTTTCTCTAAAATCTGATACAAGACAAGGCTGCCCTCTCTCACCACTCCTATTTAACATAGTGCTGAAAGTTCTTGCCATAACAATTAGGCAAGAGAAAAATATCAAGGGCATGTAGATAGGAAAGAAAAAATTCAAGCTCTCACTGTTTGCATATGACATGATTCTGTATTTATAAAACCCTAAAGACTCTACCAAAAGACTTCTAGAAACAATATATTCATATAGCAAAGTAGCAGACTACAAATTTAATGCACAAAATACAATGGTCTTTTTGTATACCAATAATGATAGAGAACAAATAGATATTAAAATAAACAATACCATTAACATTAGTGTCCCACAATTTCAAATATCTTGGAGTCAACTTAACTAAAGAGTTGAAGAACCTATACAAAGAAAACTACAAAACCCTGCTTCAAGAAATAAAAAGGATACAAGGAAATGGACATATATACCCTGCTCATGGATTGGAAGGATTACCATCATTAAAATGTCAATACTCCCCAAAGCATTGTACAGATTTAAGAATACCCATGACATTCTTTAAAGAAGTGGATCAAACACTCCTGAAATTCATTTGGAACAACAAACACCCAAGAATAGCTAGAGGAAACCTTGGGAAAAGGAATACAAGAGGCATCACTTTCCCCAACTTTAAATTTAGTTATAAAGCTATAGTCATTAAAACAGCATAATATTGGAATAAAGACAGACCCTCAGATCAGTGGAATAGACTTGAGTGTTCAGAAAATGTTACCCAGGCATGCAATCAATTAATCTTTGATAAAGGGGCAAGAAATGCAAAATGAAGCAAGGAAAGCCTTTTCAACAAGTGATGTTGGCACAACTGGTCAGCAACTTGCAAAAAAAGTGAACTCAGAAGACCTTTATCTAACACCATGCATAAAGGTCAAACACAAATGGATTGGGGCCAGAGCAATAGCCCAGTGGTAGGACATTTACCTTGCATGTGGCCAACTCTGGACGGATTCCTGTTTAAATCCTGGTATCCCATATGGTCCTCAGAGTCTCCCAGGAGCAATTTCTGAGCTCAGAGCCAGGAGTAACCCTTGAGCGCCCCTGAGTGTGACGCAAAAACTTAACAAAAAATTCCAAATGGATTAAAGAACTTGACATCAGAAACAAACCATAAGGTATATAGAACAACACATAGGTAAAACACTCCATGACATTGAGACAAAAGGCATTTTTAAGGAGGAAATAGCATTCTCCAGACAAGTGGAAGCAGAGATAAACAGATGAGATTATATCAAGCTTAGAAGTTTCTGTACATCAAAGGAAATAGTTCCTAGGATATAAAACCCACCCACAGAATGGGAGAAACTATTCCCCCAATACCCATTAGACAAGGGGCTAATATAAAAATATACAAGGTATCTGACAGCTCTCAACAAGAAAAACAATCTAACCCCATCAAAAAATGGGGAGAAGAAATGAACAAATACTTCCTCAAAGAAGAAATACAAATGGCCAAAAGGCACATGAAATAATGCTCCACATCACTAATCATCAGGGATATCCAAATCAAAACAACAATGAGGTACCATCTCATGCCACAGAGACTGGTACACATCACAAAAAACAAGATCAGTGCTGGCAGGGATGTGTGGAGAAAGGACTCTCATTCACTGCTGGTGGGAATGTTGTCTAGTCCAGCCCTTATGGAAAATAATATGGAGATTCCTCAAAAAACTGGAAATTGATATTCCATTTGGTCCAGTTATGCTATACCACTTCTAGGGATATTCCCTAGGAACTCAAAAAGGCAATACAAAAATCCCTTCCTCACACCTTTATTCATTGCTGCACTATTTACAATAGCCAGACTCTGGAAACAACCAAGATACCTTTCAACGGATGAATGGCTAAAGAAACCGTGGTACATATAACACAATGGAATAATATGCAGTCATCAGGAGAGATGAAATCATGAAATTTTGCTATACAATGCATGGATGTACATGGAAACTATTATGCTGAGTGAAATAAGTCAGAGGGAATGAGCGAGACTGACATTATTTTAATAATGCTCAGAAATGAAGGTCGGAAGGACCTGTTCATGACATGAAGCTTACCAAAATGATTGGTGAGTGCAGTTAGAGAAATAACTACACTAACAACTACCATGACAATGTTAATAAGTGAGAGAAGTAGAATGCCTGTCTTGAATACAGGAACAGGATGAGGAGGAGGGAGATGAGGGGGCATTGGTGATGAGAGTGTTGCACAGGTGAAGGAGGTATTGTTTTTATGAATAAAATCTAACTACAATCCTGTTTATGATTACAGTATTTAAATAAATATATTATTAAAAGAAAAGAATACGAACTTTGAAGTCAAGTACACCCTTCCTTATAAAAGTAAATAGATTAGGCCATGGAGTGGTGGTGCAAGCGGTGAGGCATCTGCCTTGCCTGCACTAGCCTAGGACAGACTGCGGTTCGATCTCCTAGAGTCCCACATGGTCCCCCAAGCCAGGAGCGATTTCTGAGCATATAGGCAGGAATATTCCCTGAGCGTCCCTGAGCCTCCCCCCCCCAAAAGTAAATAGACTAGATGTAATTCCACAATCATACTCAAAAAAATTGAAAACATATAGCCACACAGTACATGCACATATATTTATGTCACCTTTATTAAAATTGTCATAATAATGGAGATGGAGCAATAGCACAGTGGGTAGGGTATTTCCCTTGCATATGACCGACCCAGGTTCAATCCCTGGCATCCCATGTGGTCTCTCAAGATTGCCAGGAGTGATTTCTGAGCACAGAACCAGGAGTAACCCTTAAGAGCTTCTGGGTGTGGCCCCAAATCAAATATAATTGTCATATTTTGAAGGCAACCAAGACATCTTTCAATAGATGAGCATATAAGCAATTATGGTACATTTGGAGAGTAGAACATTATTTACTAATAAAAAAGAATGACTCATTGGTTCATGAAAATACATAAAGAAATAAATATATATTACTGAGTAAGTCAATTAGAAAAAGTTGCATATGGCAAGACTTCACCTGTTAAAAGATCAGTTTTCAGCAAAGTGGGAATGAGAAGATGAAGAGAAGAACACAGAAGATTTATATAGGGCCCGGAGAGATAGCACAGCGGCGTTTGCCTTGCAAGCAGCCAATCCAGGACCAAAGGTGGTTGGTTCGAATCCCGGTGTCCCATATGGTCCCCCGTGCCTGCCAGGAGCTATTTCTGAGCAGACAGCCAGGAGTAACCCCTGAGCATCGCCGGGTGTGACCCAAAAACCAAAAAAAAAAAAAAAAAAGAAGATTTATATAGCAATTATATTGTACCCATGTATTAACAAATTACAGAAATGGTCATTCTATTTTTGTTCAAATCCAGAGAATATGTAATATCAAAAGTGAACCTTCAAGGAAACAACATTTTTGAAAGATTATGATGTTTCAATGTAGGTGTTTATAACTACATTGAATGTTCCACTCTGATGGAGGGGTATCCTGCATATGGAGGGAACAAGCCAATGCATATGCTGGGAAAAGAGAGATACAGAAAATAAATAAATCTCTCTCTTTAACTTAGTTTTGTGAAGCCAAAACTACTCTGAAACAAATAGTGTCTTAAAGTATGTTAGTCAATGCTTTACCTGTTCTTCAAAGCCAACTTTACTGTATAGAATCATTTATTTTTAATACAGGTTTTATTTTGTTGAATGTGTCAGAAATTACAAATAGATTTGCTTGAGATTGTATTAAGTAAGTGTATGGATGAATTAAAAGGGAAGTTGGCATATTTATCATATTATCTCATTCAGAAAATGAAACATCTTTTTTGGGGGCACACAGTGGTGTTGAAGGGTTACTCTTGGACTCAGAAATTACTCCTTGTAAGCTTGGGGAACTGACTATATGGGATGCCAGGCTCGAACCCAAGTTGAGCATGTGCAAAGCAAATTTTCTACCCACTGTGCTATCACTCCTGCCCTCCAAATGGAATATATTTATACATAATTAGATCATCTTTTATTTCTTTTGTGATAGCTCTATATGTTTTATCATATAACTTGTTTATGTATTTATTTTATTAGGTTGCTGTGTGTGATAATGCTAAGGGGACAATGGGGCATTCCCAATAATACCAGACCAACCAGGCTGAGCACTTCAATCCTGGGCCCAAAGATATGGTGCTCTTTGGGCTCCCTGGTATCACGGACCACTAGGACCCCCACAGGAGCCTGTGATGCTGCCAACAGTATCAGGATTCCACATAGGCAAAACACACATCCCTGATCCCTGTACTATTTTTCCAGCCTCTTAAGTTATTTTATTAAATTCATGGAGATTTATAATATGTGTTGCTTATGTAAATGAATTTTTTGACTTTTGCTTTTCAATGATTAAATTTGTATCTTTCAACCTAACTGTAGTCTCTAATTAGTACTTTCTCTCCCTCAACAAATGCACAGCTGTATCTGTTGATTTTGTTAGGCTTTCTAGATTGATAGTTATATTGTCTACAAATAACATATACTTTACCTTTTTCCACTCAAGTATTAACTTACCTTCTTGTTTTCCTTATAGAGAAATTTTCTGTGTTCTAAGAGTGGGAATTCTGGAAATCCTTATATTTTAAAAGAGAAACATTTACATTTTCTTTATTAGACATACTAACTATAAACTTTGATCTATAAACTTTATCTGTTTGAGCAAACTTTCTATGATTTTTAGGTTTAGTTTTATAAACTACTAATATGTTGTATGTTATCAAAGGAGTTCTTGTGTTGAGATAATGCTGATTAATATGTTTAATTACATTGATAGATTTCTTTTTATTATGAAGAACCAGTCTTGCATTCATCGAATAAATATAACTTGAAGGTGATAAATGTTATTTGAAGTCCCAAATACTATAGGACTGGATTCACTTAAAAATTCTTATTTTTACATTTAGAGAACATGTGCATGAATGAAATGCTGTATGATTTTTTCTTTTGTTCTTTTCATTTGATCTGAGAATCAAGATTTCAATGGTGGCCTAAAATAAAGTAGTAGCTCTTGTTCTTTTCTTTTTAGTAACTGGTTCTTTGACAATTTAATAAAAATTCACTTATAAAATAATTTCCTTTGAAAAAACTTTGATCTTTGAACAATTCAATATATCAAATACTTATTGTCTATTCAAATGACCTATTTTCTCTTTTATCACATACTATAGTTCATGTTGTTTTTCAGGGGTGGGGGTTTGGACTATCCCATGTAGTATTCAGGGCTTATTCTGGTTCTTTCTCAAGAATAACGTTTTTTTTTCAATTAAATTTCTTTATTTTAGACACTATGGTTTACAGAGTTGTTCATAATACTTCTGGCATTCAACATTCCAACACCAATCATACTACCAGTGTAACTTTACCTTCACCTTGTCATCAGTTTTTAACCTTCCTCTTAGGTATGAATAATTTATTTAACATTGCTTGGTACAGTAAATGGTAATATTATTACTAGAAACAACTTAATTGAAGAAAAATTTATAAAAACATCAAATCTTGCAATGGGATCATTATGTCATTTTCTAAAGACCTACTAAGCTGTATATTGCTAGATGAGTGTTCTATTGTGGTTTTGCTTGTTGAAATTAAGTTGAGATTCTATAATAGTGACCATATGGTCCATGACTTTGAGTGCTATGGAGCTGGCCTGATAAGCTATGTGTTGATAGCAGTGGTTTGTTGGGGGCCTTCAAAGGGTATGATCAGTACAACAGCGGTGAGGTCAGTATGTCCATGAGATTTTGCTGCTAGTATGTCTGTCTTTCAAGAGTTAGATCAGTCTATGGCAGTGGTCACTTGTACAGACATGGTTGAAGGCTCTGGTTCATGGGCTTAACTGCTAGGATTTCTGGAAGTACGGAGGTGTGGGAGGAGGTGGCCGATCTAGATCCAAACAATCCCTGGAGATGTCAATCTCAGAACTGAGTTTAAAATAGATGAGTTTGTTTGTTTGTTTTTAGCAGCTAGGAGTCTCTGCATGGAAAGGCAGTGAAGCTGAACCTTTGATGTGGTGGAAGATGTAGGGCAGGTCTGACTGTGCAGCACCCAGGACTTCAGCAGGGCTGAAGACTTGCTTTTCAGAAGGGCTCCCTTGTGATCAGCAGCAAGGCTGATTATGCTCATAAGTTTTTGCTGCTAGTTGTGTCTGTTTCTGGAGTTAGATGAGTCTATGGTATTTGTCACTGACAAGTACAACTTGTGTCAGGGTTTGAGAATTTAACTACTAGTATTGTGGGATGTGGATAAGGAAACCTTGTATTTCATATTTCTTAAGAATTTATCTTCTCCCTCAAATTGTCTAATTTGAGTTATATATGATGCTCATCATTTACTTGATTTGGTTTTGGGGACACACCCAGAGATACTCAGTAGTTACTCCTGAGGCTGCACTCAAGAATTATTCCCGGTGGTGCTTAGGGATTAAATTTGGGTTTCCAAGGCAAATGTCCTATCTACTTAATTGAATACTATTGCTCTGGCCCTGATGCTCATTATTTTAAAGTACCTGCAATCATTTCTCCATTTCTCTTTGCATATTTTATTGAATATTTCTCCCTTTTCTAGAGTGTTTTTTATAAAATGTTGTTTGTTAATCTTTTAATTGACCTATTTCTTAATTTTTCCAAATTTTCATTAATTTTGTCATTATTATTTCTCTTCTCAATTATGTGGGTTTGTTAAATTATTTTTGTGTTTGGTTTGCTTTTATTATGGAGTCTCTACACAGTGTGTTGGAGGTCTGAGAGGCCCTCCTGGCAATTCTTGGCTAACAATCGTATTAGAAGTTCATTTCTAGAGCCTGAAGTTATGGTCCTCTTTGAGCCTTGTGGTGCCAGGTATCAGCAAGGCTACTGGAGTTGTGCTGGGGTTGCTGCAAGCAAATACCATTTATTTTTCTTGTTTTTAATCTTTATTTAAGCACCATGATTACAAGCATTATTGTAGTTGGGTTTCAGTCATAAACAGAACAACCTCCTTTAACAGTGCAACATTACCACCACCAATGCCCACCAACTCTCCTCCCCTACCCCTGTCTGTATTGGAGACAGGCATTCTACTTCTCTCACTCATTAACATTGTCATGATATTAGTGTAGTTATTTTTCTCACTGCACTCATCACTCTTTGTGGTGAGCTTCATATTGTGAGCTGGTCCTTCCAGAACTCATCTCTATTGTCTCTGGGAATTATTACAATAATGCCTTTATTTTTTCTTAAAACCCATAGGTGAGTGAGACTATTCTGTATCTCGCTCCCTCTGACTTATTTCACTCAGCATAATAAATTCCCTGTGCATCCATATATAGGAAAATTTCATGACTTCATCTCTCCTGATGACTGCATAATATTCCATTGTTATATGTACCACAGTTTCTTTAGCCATTCATCTGTTGAATGGGTATCTTGGTTATTTCCAGAGTCTGGCTATTATAATTAGTGCTGCAATGACTATAGGTGTGAGGAAGGGATTTTTAAATTGTATTTTTGTGTTCCTAGGGTATATCCCTAGGAGTGGTGTAGCTGAATCATATGGAAATTTAATTTCCAGTTTTTTGCAGAATCTCCATGTTTTCCATAAAGGCTGGACTATACAGCATTCCCACCAGCAGTGAATAAGAGTTACTTTCTCCCCACATCCTCACCAGCACTGACTGTTCTTGTTCTTTGTGATGTGTGCCAGTCTCTGTGGTGTGAGGTGGTACCTCATTGTTTTGTTTTTCATCTCCCTGATGATTAGTGATGTGGAGCATTATTTAATGTGCCTTTTGGCCATTTGTATTTCTTCTTTGAGTAAGTGTCTGCTCATTTTTTCTACCCATTTTTTTGATGGGGTTAGATTTTTTTTCTTGTTGAGTTCTGTCAGTACCTTGTATATTTTTTATATTAACCCCCTATCTGATGGGTATTGGGTGAATAGTTTCTCCCATTCTGTGGTTGGCAATCCCATTTCTTAGCCATATACTATTTCTCAGGCCCCTGTTAAGTTACTCTCTTTTTTCTCAGTTGACTTATTGTTACATATTATTATGGTTTTTAGAACTTCTAAGAATTTTCCTTCCCTTCCTTTTCTTTATGTTGTGATGACTGTAGGAAGACCATGTTTGATTGAATGCTTACACGACTGTAGTGCTGGTAGGAGCTGCACACTTATGGTGTGGTCCTTGCATGTGGCCATCAGGGGTTGCCCCTTTTGGTCGTGGTGCTTGTGCCTATTTTGTTTGTAGTCTCATCAGGGATACACACTTGATGAGGGGATGACATACTTGGTTGTGGTATGCCAGGTATTACACACTTTGTTGTGACACTGGGGAAAGGGTCTCCATAAAACAGAGCTGCTGGGATTACACTCAGATATAAGGGATGACTCCAGGGATTGAACGATTGACTTCACCAGACTCACACTTGCAAGACAGGTGATATTGATATTAAGCTATGTCCAGGCCTCTAATGTTTATTTTTCAACGATTTTATTTTCATTTATTTTTATTTTATTAAAACAGGCTTGATATATAACTTTAAGTTTAAAGTGTACCAACTATTAATACATCTTCATATTCTAAGAGGTTGAGCACCATAGTAATAAGCACTAACATCTACATCATATTATGTATTTTAAAGCTATAAATAAAATGTGTGTCATTTTTTAACAATTGGACATGTAATACTTTTATTATAATTTTAAAACAACGCATGTTGTGATGTTCTATCTTTCATTCCCCTTTTTTTCCTTTCACTGTTGTTGTAATCATTGGGGTTGCACCCACACCTTTTGATTGTGGTGCTCACAATCAAATTGTACTGCTTTGATTTGGCATTGCTCACCTGCTGGGGGAAGGAGTGGTGTCAGAGCTGAACTTCTTTGGTGCAGATGCCTCCTACACGTTCTACTGTAGTGCTACAGGGGAACACTATGATGCCATAATATCTTCACAGTAGTGTTGTTCATG